>NC_134852.1:184744057-185053085 GCF_049852395.1 Peromyscus maniculatus bairdii | reverse complement strand
AGTCTCATTTTCCTGGTTCTTCCCAGTTAAAGAACACTGGATAGTGTGTTCTGTGTACACTAAAAGTCCTGTTAGAATTTTCAGAAAAAGTTTGGATTGATTGATAATTGACTGACTGTCTGACTGATTGGCAGAGGGAATCAACTGGTAAGCTCAGACTGAGTTCTGTCTCAACTGAGTGGTAGCTCCTTTGACTTCACGTTTGACACTTTGGGTGTGCTGCCTGGACTCCTTTCTCTGCACATCAGCTTGGGGATGAGTCTCAAGGCACATGGAAGCCCCAAAACAGAATTAAAGATTCCCTTCTAGTTATTCTGGATTGTCCCCAGTGACCCTGGCCGTTCACCCATGCTCCCTGGCCCTTGTCACAGATTTTTCCTACCCCTCTAGCCACAGAACTCGATTCCCATTTTAGCTAATCATGACACCCCCCCCACCCCCGCTGTACCAATCTACGTGAGGGGCCCAACTCTGCTGAAAAGCTAGGACAAAAGGAACAAGACCCTTTTCATATTTAGTGCACAGACTTTTTTTTCAACCGCTGAAGAAAGGCTTTTATTAGAGGGTGAGGAAACACACACAAAGAACCTCTGAAAAGCAGAGCAGGGATTCAGGAGACTCAAGTCCAGTTTCTCCTGTGGCTGGCAGGGAGGGAGGCTGATATGTCCACAACTTTGGAGTAAACATGCCTGATGTGGTCTTGAACTTGTCAGAACAGCCCACCAGCAAGGGGGCCTACTCAGGAGAAAAAGTCCACCAGGCCCTTAGGCCTTTGTCTCAGGTCAGGAGTGTGAGGAAGAAGCCTGAAGTTTGGCATCTTTCTTATCTCTTTTGGGGCCCTTTCCCTGTGAGGGCACAGCCAATAAGATGATGGTTTTGACTCATCTTCAGAGGTTCCCAGGCATTCACTTCTTATGCACCAGTCTGATGTCACAAACAACCAATTGCAGTTACACTTCAGTCTATCAAACATAATTTAAACTCATCTAGATGTAAAAGATTGTTTTCTCTGATCTCATCTTTCTACAGTTTTGGTACATGGCCCAGTCATCTGCACAATTACATTTCATCTTACTAAAAAAGACGTTACTCATCAAGTTAAGGAATTTTCATTAACTTTGACTCTTAATGTACCCTCATGAGGCCATGATAGGAGAAACCCAAAGGCCATCTTCTAAATTTGAATGGATAAAAAGCTTCTCAAACTCTCAAGCCAGACTAATGGCTTCCTTCACAGGATACATCCTGCAATGGACAGAGGTGGCAGAGAAAATATCAGTCTCGCTGATGCTGATGACAGAGCCTACCAATGTTCTTTGGATGGTTGTACTCTTCCTCTAATAAGGGCAAAATTGCCCACAACAACTTTTTTGGAGACCGCATCTCTCTACATAGTCCCGACTAAACCAGAAATTACTATGTAGACCAGGCTGGCCTTGAACTCAGAGATCTTCCTGTCCCTGCCTCCCAGATGCTAGAATTAAGTACAGGAGCTGCCACACCTAGCCTCCCCAACAATTTTCTGAACTACTTTTTTAGTAGGAATTGCAATGGTTGTTGTGTGTCACAGCTTCTATTTCCCTCACATGGCTAGCTCCAAAGACGCACGGTCGTTAAATGGCTGTCTTGTGTTTAGAATCTTTGCCGTCAGTTGTTTATCAAAGCCCCTATTGGTCCTCTTCAGAGGCGCTCTGTTGCCCTCCCTATGTTATCCTTCTCCAGCTTAGAATAAGTGAGAATGGTCTGTACCCCAACACAGCTGCCAGTAGTTAGGGTGACCTTTGAGAGGGGAATGAGGGACTAGGAGAGTTAGACTAATCCTTGATTGGTGCAGAGATGTTTAGTTGCCATCTGTGGGCTAGGATTCAGTAGTTGTATTCTGCTTTGACCAGACCATGAGCATCTCTGACAGCTTCTCCAGAATTCACCTCCTAACACTTACCCCACTATCTGCTCTACCTTCCTCTCTCTCACAGTTTCCGAAATGGTTATCTTTGGTCCCACATCACACCATTATACTTGCTCCTCCCTCAGCATAAAATCTACCGGCTTCTCTGACTTCTTCACGAGAGTCATTCTAATCTGAGGCACGACAGACTTGCTGAGTGGCTGGCTAACTGAGGACCAATCCCTTTAAACAACCTGGGTATTCCAATTCAAGCAAAAATAAAGGATATTTATTGAATGGCTTTCACACCAGATTAGAAAATCAGAATTCAAATTGTCTACTGAGGTAGGCCTTTATACACCCATACCTTACCACTTGAGCCTGAATGATGAAATCTTTGCCTTTTTAAAGATTTATTTTTATTTTACGTGGATGAGTGGTTTGCCTGTATGTATGTGCAGCACTACCAGCATGCCATCCCATAGAGGCCAAAAGAGGGCATTGGATCCCCTGGAACTGGAGTTACATTCGGTTGTGAGCTGCCATGTAAGTGCCTGAGAACTGAACCTGTCTTCTGCAACAGTAGCGGGAGCTCTTAATCACTGAGCCATCTCTCTAGTCCCTAAGCGTTCATCTTTGATGTCCATTTTGCAAGATTTATATCTTACACTGGTTAACTTTTTTATTATTTCTAACAAAGAATATTGAGTGACTCCATGATACAAGTTATTTCAGAGCTTTGCTTTTTGGTTTTTTTTTTTTTTTTTTTTTTTTTTTTTGTATTTGATTCTAAGAGATAGTGGTCATACTATGGCAGAAGCCAGACTGTTCTGTGTTCAAATCCAATTCATTACTACCTGGCTGTGATCTTCAGAGGGCAACAGAGCGCCTCTGAAGAGGACCAATAGGGGCTTTGATAAACAACTGACGGCAAAGATTCTAAACACAAGACAGCCATTTAACGACCGTGCGTCTTTGGAGCTAGCCATGTGAGGGAAATAGAAGCTGTGACACACAACAACCATTGCAATTCCTACTTTTCATTTTTAAGGTTTTATGAATGAGATCACCTACCCTAAAGGAAGGGAAAGCATGTGTTTCGCACACAGCAGACTCAAAACCACCAGGCTACTAGTCCCCTGTATCTCTGGCTACCTTTTACTCTACTCCTGTTTTGACATGCAGATAAGCGAAGCTGACTTACCACGGAATTCCTACACATTAAATGAGTCTTCAGGTTGTGAGGTTGTTTAACATTTTGGAGATTCAATTAAGTTTCTCAAGACTTTCAAGTGTCTCTTGGTTAAGATTTTATGCCTGAGTAAGTCATGTTCATTATGACATTATTTTAATCTTACTAGATGTTTATAGTCTCAGTCTTCTCTATGGACAGCTGAACACCTTAGTGTCTACTGGGTCTGACCTGGGGAACTACCACCCACGCCTACACTTTTGCCATTGAGTAAATCAGTCATTAATGTATAACAGCCAGCAGTGCTGTAATTCCAGTATTAGCACTTGGAGACTGAAACAGGAAGATTATGCATTGTAGGCCAGCTTCAACTACATAGTGAGTTCAAGGCCAGCCTAACTGCATGGTGAAACCCTGTCTTAAAATAAACAAATAATAATAAAAAAGACAATATTTATAATCCTAAAATATGATCTTTCCATCAGTCAGTTACTTCTACTCTAAGGAAGTCCTGCTGTTCATGTGACTTACAGCGGGTGCACCTGTGTGGGCAGGTGAGATGCTCGGCAGGTGATGGCACTTGCCAAGTCTGACAACCTAAGTGATTCCTGGGACCCACATAGTGGAAGGAGAGAACAGACTCCCTACAACTTGTCTTCTGACCTCCACAGAGTGTCATAGTGAACATCTGCACATGCATGAACACAAATGTAATAAATACTAAGAAAACCAGCTTGTGGCTCCACGGTTAATCACATAAAATGTTTGGTTTCCTACCAACAATATTCTCATGAAAATATAAAAAACTTCAGTTGTTTTCATGTGTTTTGAGATTTTAATGTAATTTGTCATTTCTCCCTTCACTTCCTCCCTCCAAACCCTCCCATATACCCCTTTGTTCTCAGTTCAGTCTTTTTCATCAATTATTGCTACATGCATATATGTACATTCATATACATATATTCCCCAAAAGAACACGCCCGATCTGTCTAATAATGTTACTTGTGTTTTTAGGGTGGACTCTTTGGTACTGGGTACCCAATTCATCTAGTGTAGTCTTCCCAGGGAAGACTTTCTCCCACTCAGCATTCTCTAGTTGCTTGTAGTCCTCTGACATACACATTCCTGAAATGCACTGCTCTTCAAAATCCAATAGGCCAGTTCAGGAGACAATCTATGCAAATTTTAACAGTTAAAGCAGGACCAAAGGGTCTTGTGATAATTTTCTAAATTTCCATACATTTTCTCCCACTTGGAAAACTCACTCAGAGGTTTTATATCTTTTCTGAAGAAAGATGTCTAATTATTTTTAAACTATTTTTAAATTAAGAATTTTTGAAAAAAAAAATGAATACTCAACATTTCCTTTCAGGATTTCATAGCCAGGGGCCAGGGAGATAGCTCACTGGATAAAAAGTGTTTGCTGAGCAAGCATGACTGGAGTTAGGATACCAGCACCTACAAGCTCAGCAGTCCAACCACCTGTAATCACAGAAGAACCAAAAAGCTTCAGGTTTAGGGAGAGATCCTGCCTCAATAAGGAGCTATCGTAGAAGACACTCGACATTAACCTCTGGCCTCCACCCACATGTACATACATGCTCACGTTCCCACAGGTGAACATGTATACACAGAAATAATAAAGATTTCATCCCCAAGTCTATGGCCCTGATCTGAGGAGAGGACCCAGTCACTAGCAGAATGTTGATGATGTAATGAATATACAAGCTTTAAATGTCCACTGTATCAGATTATTAAGCTATTTTGGATCCAAACTTTGAGATGGGGTGGGAAAGGTGAGGATTTCATCTTCATGTGAAAATATTGCTCCTGATATTTAGATAGATATTTTTCCAGATGTTTGGTTATGAGTTAAGAATTAATATATACAGTACCAAGGCATAAGTCTCACCCATTTCCTGAGTAACTCAAAACTTATGTCATTTTCTATCAACAAATCATAAATGACATGACCCTTCAGCTTTAAAGAAACATTTAAAGTCATTATAGAATTTTTAACTTCTGAAAAGTGACTTAAGTGTTTTCAAAACAAATACATAAAAAAAAAAAATACTAAAGAAAAGTTAACTCTGAGAAGAGGAACCAACTGTTTTAAATAAGTTTCACCAAACCAATTCAGACAACAGAATGGTCACGGATACTTTTACGGAGGCTTCCGAGTGCAAATTGCCTCCGTCTCCTGAAATTGCACACTCCTGCTGAAGTCCCTCCAGTACCCTATCTAATACTGCAATCACCACCCCCCAGCTACACATTTCCCCCACCTGCACCTATTAGCCTCTATATGGGATCTTCCTTCTATTTCTTTAGCTAGAACACAACTTCAGACAGGAAACTGCTCTTCACCCAGGTGCACACTGAGCACCCAGAATAATGCCACCTGACACAGCTCAGTAACGACTACTCAAAAATGTTCGGATGTCTTGCATTTTATTAATTGGACCAAGTGGCCTACATATGTTTTGTTTTATTATTAATTCCCTTTGTTGTTCAAGAAATCCATTTTTTTGAAGCACATTAATTAGAATAAACTATGTCCTAGTGACATATTATCCCAAAATATTAATGTGATTGTTTCTTGGTTGGGCTAAGTAGTTTGGAGGGGGTGGAGGAAGAACTTCAAGAGTTGTACTCTATGTAGGATCTCAAGAATTGGGCTGACAGAGCCATGGCATGTACAATATGACATACTTGAAGTCACTGCAATAGGAAAGAAAGACAGGATGGCACAGCGATTTCTCACTGCCTTTGCTTGCAAGTGTCTCAGCACTTTGTGACTATTTCACTGGAATGAACTAGTAAACAGGATGCATCAAAACTCTGAGGGGATGGAAATGTAGGGGCGCCCACAGAATGTTTGGAGATCTGCACAGTGTACCAATGCATCTTATACTTCCCAGCATACCCCACAGCTTTCAAGTAGTTTACTAAATTCTTCACCAGAAGGCCAGGATGTGCCTTTCTCTCAGTAACATTCCAAATACCTGTTATTCACAGTAGGGTGTTAATATTCGTTGGATGAATAAAAAGCTAAGAAACAAATCATCAAAAATAATGAACCTTTTAATTGTTTAAAGGAAAAATATTCTCCACAGGAAGTATTTCTAGTCTTATGTCCATTGGTAGCCAAACGGAACTTCATAAAAAAACACTTCCACAACTCCAACTTTGGTTTAATGTACAACTTTGATATATCTTATTAATGCACACATCAAGAGGCTACTAACAAATTCATTAATATTCAAGATCATCCAAGATTAACATTTTATTACAAAGAACTGCAATATCCCAGTGGGAAACTTTTGCTTGAACCAAATTCCATCTCTACTCTAGCACTTCCAAAACTAATTCTCCCATACACATCCCACAAACACACACACACACACACACACACACACACACACACACACACACACACACACACACACCTGCAAACTCAGTAGAGAATGGGGGGAATTTAATGGAGACAGAAAATAGATACTAAGATAGTAGTTGTAAATGTAGGAGTATCATTTAGACAACTGCACAAAACAGGCAGAAAATCTCAAAGGCAAACATGACAGCCAGTAAGTGAACACATTTCAACATTAAGAATTTTACTGTAAGCTGAAACACACGCCTTGCTCTAATTCTACATGAATCTAACCATTGTGACAGAGGAGATCCCACATATGAGAAGACAAATTATTTTTAATCTTAAAAAACAAAAATTATAAATCCTTGTTAAACACTTCATTTAAAAATACGCAGCTTTATTTTAAAATGCAGTATGCTCAAAAATGGCAGTTAATGTCTCCCATATACGTAAGTTTCTTAAGACAACACACTTTTTTTTATAAATTATAAAATGCTTTCAGCTAAATGTTTCATGAAAAGTCTCAAATGACTGTCAGAGTTTGTTATAAGCCCACCACAATACTAAACATTCAGAGCTAAAATGTAACAATTTGTGAACTAGTAAGATTCTCGTGTGATGCAAGTCACAGGAGCACACATATAAAGACAGCTGAGTGATAAATCAGTAGTAGTTCTTGCTTTTATTTAGGGGACAGGATGAGACACAAATTTGTTCTAAACTGAGCAACCGTTTGCTAACTACAAGAGGAATAGACTGATAAAGGTCACTGCTCACACAGTGCTTCACATACCCTGCTTTAAAATGGTTCTCGAAGAGAAATACCCACATTAAGCTTGCTATGCTAAACCAATAGAACCGTGCTTACTTCTTCACCATCCTCATGCCTACAATAAACATTCAGGTAGACCCACAGAAGAAAGGTCTCTCTATAATGCACATATTCCATACCTGCTGCATTAAAAAGTGACCTAATCAGTGGTCATTTCCTAAAAACTAAGCTAAAAGGCTTTGGAGACATACACAGTACAGAATTAAGTTTTTAAAAGAAAATATACATGAGTAAACAAAAAAGTGATTGCTTAGTCACTAAAATGTATCTAACAATACGGGGTGTGCCTCCGAGGGCAAGGGAACTGTGATGATGTTCTGTCAGGAAAGAATTCTCAGATTACCTAAATTAAGAGCCAGAGGACTGTTACTAATGACACTACACTGCTCTCTTCACACTGTTGAAAGCTCCTCACCCAGATCCTGATACCTGTTGAAAGATGGAAAACAGCCATAGGATAGCCATAAAAATGTGTTCTGACATTAAAAGGAACTCAACCAGTAGGGTTCCTGTTGCAATGTAATTCCACAGAAACCCATTCTCTTCGGACTCCTACTTTAAAAGCGTTCCATTGGCTGTGGGTGGGGTTTTAGGTACTGCTCTCTGCACCAGACTGGACTGGCTACCGCTGTTTCCATTCAGCAACATTTCTCTCTGCCCTAGCAACAGCACTGATAAATAAAAGCTACATGCAAGCCATTGAAGACTATGCTTTAAATGTATCGCAAATTATCTAGCAAAATATGAAAGAACTAAAAATTTCATGCTAGAAGTAAATTAACTGGACTTATGGGTCTTGATTTTTTGGGAGCCTTGCAGAAGCCTGCATGTTAAACACTGGTGATTTTTAAATTCTCAATGGAAATGGTGATGGCATTCACTGAGCCAAGTCAGCTCAAATTACAGTGTAATAGGGACATGATCTAAAAGCAAAATGCTAAGAAACTACAGTTTTCAAACATCATCCAATTATCTTATAAATCAAAATACCTTTACATTCAAGTTTTAACCCATACACACTACCTAAAAATTCTAAAGAAAATGTGTGAATTCATACAATCTTCAAATTCCTTTACACAATTACGTAATTCAATTTACTTAAAAAAAAGATCAGAGAGAAACTATAAACTTTATGTAACATTAAAATTCCACAGTGGCATGAACAGTCAGTCTGCTTACTTTCAGAACATCTGTACAAACTACACTGCCAAAAATTACGTTTTGTTCAAAAGATATGCCTTACTTTAACCTTTAAGAATATTAGAAACGAGATTACATTTGAGCCCACTATTCTGAACATCCACCTTCATATGGGACAAGTCCCAATGGCCAACTGCAGAATTAGAAAACAGAAAGCCACAGAACAGACCTGAGACATCAAGGGGGGGGGGGGGCTATCTTCAGACATCTGGCTTTGTAAAACAGAAATAAGCACCGTGCTCAAAAGAAACCTTGAACTTTTTCAAGATTAAGATATCCCTTACTATGCCTGGAATAATTTATGAAGTGATGACTGACTAAGGTTCAAAGTACTTCCCTTAGCCATGAATAGACCGATACGTGTCTACTCCCGAGCTGACAAAGGCATGCTTTTCTAACAGTCGGCTTTGAAGAACATGAAGAAAAAAACTGAAAAACCTACAGGAACTTTGTAATCACATTTGGCTGCCCATTACTGGACATTTCAATGGGTTTAAGCAATTTGAACTGTAAATACTCTCGTTTAATAAAACAGCCACACAATGACAAGAATGAGACTTTAATCAGTTTTAAGTGGAGTTTATAACACTAAGATAAAGGGTTGTTAACAAACACAGTAACAAATGGACATCTGATTGGCATGAGGCATTATCCTGTACACATCATACTTGTGTATCCTCAGTGCATAGCATTTACACACAGAGCCACTGCTGCACAGCACAAGAGTATCTGAAGAGGCTGAATCGGAGTAAGGCTGTTTTACAGACTCGATTTTTTAGTATATATATTCTATATGAAACAGATTGAACTTCTGAACTGGCAGGCAGAAGGCAACTCTGCCATACTACAGTAAAAGCCCCCAGTTTAGTGCACAGTTCCACCCCTTCCGTCTGCATGCATGACACATTAACAGTATTTAAAGGTAAACGAGGCACTTTGTGGCAACCACAGCCATCGTTATGAACATATTGCACAAATTTTCTAGAACTAAACATGTAACTTGTAACCTACTTTTATTTTTAAAGCTGAAACATTTGATGCTGCCGGTAAACTCCACTTAAGTTTATAACCTGTGCCACAGCAAAGAATGGTGATGCTATTTAATTCAACTACCCTTTTACAATTATGGCAAAAATGTCCAAGAGGAATTACAGAGGACTTGGGATGGTACAGTGCCCAACTGTATGCCTTCTTAAAAGTGATGCCTTCAAGTCATTTCAGACACGTAAGCTGCTGCACATCCAAAAAGTCTAAGAAAGCATTCCAGAAACATGGGAGAGATTACCTACAGAATGCATTTCAGGCTAATCGTGAATACTGTCATAAATAAAGTTTTAATTAGGACTCAAAAACCTTTCAGTCATAGCAATTCTTGTCAAATTCTATGGGGATGGTAACTGAAATAAAGTAAGGAGAGTATGTATAATATATATTTATATATATAATATATATATAATGCCATTTTTCCATTTCCAATGACTACACCATAAAATGTAAGCAAGGCTTCTCAAAAACACTGAAACATTCAAAATCAAAACCCTCATTCAGACCTTCACATTCCAAAGGAAAAATATTAACAGTGCAACAGCCCATTGTAATGTCATTATTCATGACCTGGCCCTCTGTGTTACAAATTGGAACAATACAAGTTATAGTTTAGCATGCTGTGCCCAAAACTAACAAAGAACAGTGTTCATCACTATCTCCAAAACACCAATAGCTGCTTTTCATTTTAGTCAACCACTTTCAGCTTTTAGGAAAGACAAGGTGGTATACAAATTTCAATGATGAGATCGTAAGAAAAGTTGTCTCTAACTTTATCACTTTATCAACAGTCAATCAATATTCATGTATCAATGTTTAAATATAAATGTGTAAATCCTAATAGCTTTGTTACAATTTTAAAAATTTTATTGGTTGAGTGAAACTGATGAGGTATGGAAAATACATCAACATTATTTTCTAAGAATATTTTAGATGACGTTCTGCCTAATCTACTTACCATCAAACTATAAATGCTTCTCTGGTGGGTCCTACGCAATCTGTACTTGTAAATTAACTAGGTCAGACCACAGCTAGTGAACAATTTCAGCACCAATAAGTTATTGAAAATGGGACTTCACACCATTAAGAAATATAATGGCTGGATATTCAAATGTCAAGGTCAAGGTCTAATTTGAAAGACACCAAATTCCCAAGGGAAAAAAAAATCCTTTTTAATAGTATCTTCACATTACCATTACAATAGTAGTTGTACTCTTGCTTTAAATTGTATGCAGTCTGGGCATATCGAACATATAATGATATTTAAGAAGTAAAATTGAAGCCCTAATCCCATCTCTACCACTATAAAGAGTCACTCAACACTGCACATTAAAAAGATTTACTCTTTCAATAGCAAGTCAATAAAGCATCTGTAGGACAATTCCTACTGAAAAACGTAAATGCCTTATTATTTGTGCAGTGCTGAAAATTTACTGCAACTCTAATTTCCTTTTTAACACAAACAATGACTTTTTTAATATACACATTATATGTATTCAGTATTCAAGTAAAATTCCCTAACAGTTAATGACATTTAAAAAATGTGCAAAACTGCAAAACTCATTGTAATAGAATGTGTAAGGTCAAAGGGTGGGGCATCTGACAGCTACTGGACTGAGTAAGTGCATCATCCATCTTTGTAGAAAAAAAAACAAACTGCTTACTGTTGAATCTCAAATTGAAATTTCCTGTGAAGAATTACAAAATATTTTATATTTAACGAGAAAAGAAACTGGCAGCCAGCACATGAAGCATCCACAGTAGGTATATGATTGAAAATTAATAAAAACAGATGTAAGTTGTTGACTGATGTAGGTACGAATAGCATCTGACTTTTAGCACTGGCCTTGATTACAGGAGATGGAGCAGTCATTACAACTGAGAAAGCATACTGAATAAATCATTGTCAATTTTTCTGTTTCCAGCCCATTCTTTGTTGATAGCCTCCACATTTGTATGGTTAAGTCATTGTTGCTGTGTCTCTTATCTATGACCACATTATTTTTATATCCCTTCATTTGTGGATTCTTAAGATGCTGTAGAAGGTTCATTCCTGTACCCCAATACAAATGTAATCGCTCTAGCTGCCTTTTCTAGCACCAATAATGCTCTTAAAAATGCACAAACAAAAGCAGTGACAGCGGCCAATTTCTTGGATGTCCAGATTAGTAACTGTAGCATGCTAAAGAAAGGTGCCTGTAAGTAGCTGGAGATGGTATATGGTCCAGAGCCCAGCTAAAAATATTCCTTTCTGAGCATTCCCTCCATTCCCTCAACCCAAGAACATGCATTAGAATGTAGCAAAACCTCGTAAGAAACTTCTCTTAGCCAACTGCAAACATATCTGTTGCCACAAGTGCAAGGGGGTAGGACGTGAACCTGGGACTCAGAGCTCTTCAGCCACTTCAGCTGGTGACAGAAAATAAAAGGAAAAACTCCTACGTATACACATCAGTCTGTCTCCACTTTTTATAAAACTGGAATAAAATGGGAAAGTGCCATTTTTATTTATCCTAATTGAATTTTAAATGTCCTTTTGACACAAAAAGGTATATACATGACACAGCTACACAAGCTTTTTCAACTGGACAACAAGTGTCAACCCTGTGGATGGATAGGGTGAAACAAGATTGGTCAGGAAAAGAGAATTGTTCCTATAACTGCAATCTGACACAATGTCCTATTGCCATTAAAAAAAAAAAAAAAAAAGGTCCATTTCAGTTTATTCAAGTTTTTTTTTTTCATGGTATTTTATCCCTCTTGATAAAAAAAAAAAATCAGACTTTTGTAATTTGTGAATGCTGATCTTCATCAAAAGGTTCATTCTCTGGATCAGAGTCAGTGGTGTCAGAGTATCTGTAATGATCAGGTTCATTGTCACTAACATCTGGTGTCACAGAAGTTGAACTGCTAGCCTCTGGATTGGATGGTTCCTCTACTGTTTTTGTAAAGTATAATTTCACCTAGAGAAAGAAAGTTTAAGATGGAAATGAACAATTAAGATAAGTTTCATATTAGCGAAGGCTAATATAATATAAAGGCAAAAGCTAATAATAATAATAAATGTTATAGATTCACTTGAAAGTACTGTAGCAAACAAATTTTGAAAGGTACTGATTTTCAAACGACCTTAAGGTTGCCTAAAGAAAAATAAGCTATATGATTCTATAAAAGAAATGCAAACTGAAGGCAATGACCTCTGGAACTCACTAAATGTTTTTCAATCACAAAAATTCAATTTACAAATGCTTAAGCTTCTAAAACATTTCTCTTTATATCTCTGAGACGACTCTATTTTTATATTAGTAACACTATACACCCACTGATTGATAATAATGTGTTCAAGATCTATTAGCCCTAAAATCTTCACCTACATTGAGAATGGAGGATGCTAACAAGAGACCACACAGTGATCCAGAGTGGGTCAACGGCCTTTACATGCACGGCTGCAGTAAAACTAACTTAAGTATTTTCATTTTAAAGGAAAAGAAACGAAGATCCAGAAGACCAGGCAACATATTAAATACGTTGAATAGCAGACAGGAGGCTGGATTTAAACCAGATCCATGTTCTATCTATAGCTTCTCTCCCATTATTTAAGTCATAAATTTTTCTTACAGCCAACATTTGCTTTAAGTTACCCCTTCAAAGTATCTCACTAATTTCACCACCCTCCCTGCCACTACTTCCAACAATGCAGCCACTGCCTCTGTCTGTCCTAAGTCACTGCCAAGGGCTCCTGCAGCCACCGCCTCTATCTGTCCTAAGTCACTGCCAAGGGCTCCTGCAGCCACCGCCTCTATCTGTCCTAAGTCACTGCCAAGGGCTCACTTTCCCACTCACTCCAGCTTCAGCCCTGGCGCCTCTCCCTAGTTTCCTAGCCAGTCCCAATTTAAGCGAGGGAACTGAATGTTTAAAGACAAGCTCAGACTCTATCTTTTCTGTGCTGAGCACTGTGTACTGTCACATCAGGACTGGTTTTCTTGTGACTCCTTCAGTGGAACTGACTTTGACCACTCAAATACACCAAGCTCATTCCTGCCTCGGGATCCTTGCATCCACTTCTCCTCTTCCCAAACAGCAGCTAGTTTGCCCATTTCATCCAGACCTCTCTTTACTATCATCCACTTGCCCAGGTCACTTTACCAGTTGCATGTCTCATAGTGTCTACCTTGATATATTTATTCAGTGACGAGAAACACATTTAAAAGCAAGTGGTTGTCAGGTGAGGCAGGAGAAATGCCGTTCAAGGACAGCCTGGACCTGCATAGCAAGATCCTATCTAAAAAACAGGAAACAGAAAAACAGTTGACAGAAATATAAGTTTATAGAAAAGAAAGGAAAAGAAAACCCGAGTGCTCTATAGGAAACTTAAACTTGAGATCCAAAGGCATTGAATATTAGTTCTGTTTTCACTTAACACATGTAACGGTCTATTCTAAGTATTAGGGGTATTATTATGTTTATAATCTATGGTTCCGTTTGTTACATGTGAATGAAACAAATACAATAGAATTAAAAAAGGAAAAAGGAAAGACTGGAGGGGAGGAGGGAGAGGAGGAGAAAGAGGAGGAAAAGGAACAAGAGCAAGTAGAGTAATGAATAGAGAAAGGAAGGCTAGACAACCCCTTAGGGATGTTACAAATTGAAGAGCGACACAGTATTAGTTTTAAATGAGTAAAGCCAAGTTCTCCAGCTACACACCTAGAATAAAATGTATGCTCCCACCCCAAAGATGGCTTTAACTCACCTTAAAATTTGGAGAAAAGTATCTGTTGGCCTTGTCTTTGTTTGCTTTGTCGAGATCATTTTTTGTTAAGGTCAGTACTAGATACTCCTTGTCATTATCTGCACGCTCTATACTGCAAATACTGTCAATTTCCTGATCACAGAGACTCCCGTTCTCCACTTTTTCTGATGTTTCCTCTGGTCCTGGTATGAAGAACGTATTTACCCAAAAGTGAAACATTTTGTCCTAAAAAAGGAAAGGAAGATGTATTTCACTTATTTAAGAATGTATCACAAATAGTCAATATAATGAACCATATATAATTAGGATTCTAAGTGAAAGCAAACAACCTATGAAATGTCACATTCTTTTTTTTTTGTTTTGTTTTGTTTTTTGTTTTTTGTTTTTTTTTTTTGATTTTTCGAGACAGGGTTTCTCTGTGTAGCTTTGTGCCTTTCCTGGGACTCACTTGGTAGCCCAGGCTGGCCTCGAACTCACAGATCCGCCTGCCTCTGCCTCCCGAGTGCTGGGATTAAAGGCGTGCGCCACCACCGCCCGGCAAAATGTCACATTCTTAGTCATTAAGTTCTCTTTTACTCAAATTTCAGATAAAACTATAATCGTGTAAAATATGTTAACATTCTAAGTAAATAAAATATTTTTGACTCTAATACTGGATTGTAACAATGTTTTGAGTTTATATGTATGTAGATATACGCAAAGTTCAGATGTTTTACTTCAACAGAAGCCCTAGGAAGGTCAGTATCAACTCCCTAAGGAAATATGGCTGCTCTATTTTTGTCTGGATATAGATATGTACACCCTGTTGCATGCCTGGTGCCTATGGAGACCAGAAAGGGATTCAGATCCCCTGGGACTGGAGTTACAGATGATTATAAATAAACCAACATGTGAGTGCTGGGAATCAACTGTGGGTTCTTTGGAAGAACAGTCAGTGCTCCTAACTGCTGAGCCATCTCTCCAGCCCATGACAAGCCTTTTAAAAACCTATTGACCTCAGTTATTATAGCGAAGTTGTTAACTTAGCAATTAATTATATTTTACTTAGAAAAAAAAAGTTAATATTTAAACTTTTAAAATAAGTTAACATTTAAACTTCCAAAATGTAGCTCATTGATGTGTACTAATTTTCTGAAACTGTTTTTATTTAAATCAGAACAGGCACTTAACTAAGTTAGGAAAAGCTATGCTGAATGCCAATTTATGTAAAGTAATCTAAGATATAAAAATATAAATATCCAATCTTCAGTTTCGTGTATATAAATGTGCAATTAAGATCTGGAGTAAGAAATAGCACATTCCTAAAAGTACAAGGAGATGGTGAGGTATCTATTTTAGAAAACAATATAAAGCCAAGTGTGGTTGTACATGCCTATAATCACAGCACTTGGGAGGTTGAGGCAAAAGGACTGCTTCATCTGAGGCCAACCTGGGCTACTTAAGTGAATTCCAGGCCAGCCTGAGCTACAATGTGAGGACCTATCTCCAAACAAACACTAACAAGAAAATGGGCACATACAATTTTATGTGAATCAGAGTCCTGTGAGAAGTAGGAGGATAAACCAAAGCCTTCTAAATATCTGATTTTTTGGAATATTGGCTCACACCTATTGTAGTCTCAAAAAAAAAAAAAATCAAACAAACAGTAACTCAAAGATACTGAGATATACTTTGCTTTTTTTTTTTTCTTTATTAGAGGTAGAAAATGAGTCTGATAAAAATATTAATTTGGTATGTTTGTGATTTTTCTCCTGATAAATCAAATTAACATTTCAAAGTTTTATAGCAAGTGAAATTTCCTTTTATTACTTTAAACAGATCTAAAACTTGATCTGGTAATATACTACCCTGTGGGCTTCATAGGTGTGTCTCTTCTATAGTCGGTGTCTTTCTCTGTTACCAGCTAAAACTTCTGCACATTAGACTCGTTTTAAATGTTTACAATATTCCAAACTAAGGATATTATAGCTGAGCTTTTGTCTTCTCTTAAGTGTATCTCAAGCCTTAGTAATTCTGAACTTAAATGTTTAAGTATATCAATTTTTAAAAATTACTTCTTCATAGTCATTTCTTTCACCTAAGTAATACTGACTAAACTCAGCAAATCTGAGGAAACAAAATGTAAAATAGCCCAGTCTCAAGAAACATAAACACAAATGTGTAAAATGAGGCGTGTGTCACTGCATAAGATCACAGAACAAACCAAAACCAAACTCAGAAACACACAAAGGTTCTGCTTACACGTCTCATCAATACCACAGATGAGGCATGGTGTCTGCAAATCTTAACAAGAAATCCATCAAAGCTCAGTGGACAGCAAAGGAATATAGCATCTAAGTCTCTTTAAGAAAAAGGTCTGAGGTCACTCAAGGCACGGCTATGTCTACCCAATAGAACTGAAGTGCAAACCTTTTTGAGCATCTTGTTCTGTTTGTGGAAGAACTCTACTTTGATGTCACCACACACAGGCAATGGCTGAGGGAACTCAAAGTACATGAACTTGTCTTCCCGTCGTGTGGGTCCTGAATTGGAGGAATATATCTTCACCTTTAGCTGGCAGACCACAAACTGAGGATCTATATGGTTAAATACATACATGATCACTTCACAGGAAATGCCTTTAACATTCAAATTATCAGAAACTATTTTAATGATATAGTAATAGAATAAAGATAAAATGATAATTCTTCATACTGACTGCTCACCTAAAACAAATCAATAGAAATAAGTTAGTTAAAAATGACTCACTCCAAGTAAGGACTGCTCCACTTTGAACCTTTATGTAAAGTTCTGTTACAGATAGGAAAATCAATGGCTACTTCATAAACAGTAAGTTCCAACATATTAATATGAATATCAAAGCTTTACATTAACATTAGGGAAAAGACCCATCACAAATTACCATAAACATAAAATAGTTTAAACAACTTTCTAGGACTTTTTTGAACTACATAAAGGAAATAGTATGAGAAAATTTTAATAACCTCTACAACATAAGCCTAAGCATTTATAATATATAAAATATTGATCATCATTCTTTTGACCTCTTGCCCATATTTTAATATATTACTTTTATTAATTCCTTGAGAATTTCATCTATGTATTCAATGTATTTTGACCCAATTCACTTCCCACTTCTCCCTCTAACTCTTCCTGATTGCATACCCCAAGTCTCCTACGAAACTTCGCATTCTCTCTCTCTCTCTCTCTCTCTCTCTCTCTCTCTCTCTCTCCTTCCCTCCCCCTCTCCCTCTCTCTCTCTGAACACCATCGAGCCCAGTTTGTGCTGCCCATACCCACACAGGGGCGGAGCCCACATTTATTTTAAAGTAATGGAAACGCACAATCATGCTAAATAGAAAGGAAAATATCCTATATGTCCACAGGAAATGCAGCAGGCTCCAAAGGAAAACTACAACAAGGCTATCCTTCCCTCTAAACACTGTTTTCATCAACAATTTCACCAACACCAATCCAGGTCTGTTTTTAAATTGCTGTTTAAGTACAACTTCTCAAACATCGTCATGATTTGATCAGCAACTCAACCAATAGATGGTTATGGATGTGGAAAGGAAAAGATGTTTTTTGTTGTTTTGTGGGGTTTTGGTTTGTTGGAGGCTGGGGGCGGGGTGTTGTTTTTTTTTTTTTTGTCGAGATAGGGTTTTCAACTGTGTAGTCCTGGCTGTCCTGGAACTTACTCTGTAGAGTAGACTGGCTCCGAACTCACAGAAATCCACCTGCCTCTGCCTCTGTCTCCTGAGTGCTGGGATTAAAGGCATGCGCCACCACTGTCTGGCATTTTATTTCTAAAATATACTCAAATTCATTTATAGCTAGAGAGAAACAGGACACTACTAATATGTTCAAATTAGAAGATTTGTGTGTAGATATGTGGCATAAAAGTATCAATATCAAAGGTATTATTTCTTTCAAGATGAGATTTTTATCAATGTGACCAATGATGGAGAAAATGTGAAAGCCAAACTAATCTAAGTGAAATTGCTAACACAGAGGTCTATGTATTTAACAAATAAAAGCAATAACATAGCAATCATCTTATAGAAAACAGGACCCTTAACAAAACATATGGGGATTTATTTATTTTGGTTTTTTTCGAGACAGGGTTTCTCTGTGTAGTTTTGGTGCCTTTCCTGGATCTCGCTCTGTAGACCAGGCTGGCCTCAAACTCAAAAGATTCACCTGGCTCTGCCTCCCGAGTGCTGGGATTAAAGGCATGCGCCACCACCGCCCAGCATATATGGGGATGTTCTAACATGGATTTACAAGACAGTTATCATGAAATCCACCCAAAAGGGAGAAACATTATACCAACAATCTGCCAACACATTTCACTTCTATGACTGAAGGTTCAAAGTCCAAGTGCAATGAGACAATTTACAAGGTTCTATACAATAATGAAGTGTAACATGAAACAAATGAACAAAGCATGGTTTCAATGCTGTTGTAAAAAAAAATTATTAGGATAAAAAGCCTTATAATCTTATTAATGAATTATTCTACTAGCTCAGCATCTGATACTACTGGTTTTAAGATTTCAAAACTGACAGTATGTGTATTTCAACTAAACAACATCTAACATGTACATCTCCAAGGCTTGAACAACTGTTAGAAACAATTGACAAGTTAATTACAAATCCGTATTACTTAGAACTTCCCCTAAAAATAAGCTAAAGATGTTTCATTAAATTAATTGGCCTGACCATGCTTCCTGTTTGCAGAATGTGGACTTTGGATTAGGAAAGCAGTTCAACACTTTATGCAGGGTTTAATGGGCCATCCTAATAGGAACATGGAGGACAATGGTGCTCTGAGAACATATAGATTATGATGGGTTGGGGTAGAGGCTCTGTAGTGGAGTACTTGCCTAGTACACAAGAGCCTGGGCTCCACCCTCAGTGTGCGTGCATGTGTGCGTGTGCGTGTGTGTGTGTGTGTGTTGGGGAGGGAGGGGTGTTGAATGATTTTTAACTCGGGGTCTATGGTGATTTGAATAAGAATGGCCCCTAGAGGTTCATATTTTAATGCATAGTCATAAGGAAGTGGCACTACTTGAGAGTGATTAGGAGGGTGGCCTTGTTGGAGGAATTATGTCACTAGGGGTAGGCTTTAGGTTTCAAAAGTTCAAGCCAGGCCCAGTATCTCTGCTCTTCCTGCTGCCTGCAGATCCATATGTAGAACCCTCAGCTCTTTCTCTAGCACCATGTCTGCCTGCATACTGCCATGCTGATAATGGACTAAACCTCTGAAACTGTAAGCAACCCCCAATTAAATGTTTTTTTTTAAGAGTTGCCATGGTCATGATGTCTTTTCACAGAAATACAACACTGACTAAGACAGCGTCCTTAGCTGCCATGTACAATAAAATATCATAAAGTTTTTTAAGAAATTAATAAATGGAAGTACTCCTAAAGCCATTGAGAAAAATAATCT
Organism: Peromyscus maniculatus bairdii; assembly: GCF_049852395.1. NCBI lineage: Eukaryota > Metazoa > Chordata > Mammalia > Rodentia > Cricetidae > Peromyscus > Peromyscus maniculatus. The sequence goes on along the minus strand of NC_134852.1, from coordinate 185,033,352 downwards.
CTGGTGTGAGTTTCACATTGGGGTGAAAGTCCTAACAACAAAACTCAAATATTATGAAAGTTCTTTTGACTTCTAAGATACACATCTGAACTATAGCCTTGATATGTTAACTATGTTCTAAAGAAATGACGAGATCTAGAACCAGTAAACAAAGGTGAGAAGTAAACTCTCCTGGGGAAGTGTGTCCCAAGAGAAAACTGGCCATCCTTATTAATATCTATAACCCATACACAATTTTTCTTCACTGAGAAACATTAAGACAATAATCGAGTAAGGAAAATGCTGCCAGCTCCTGACAACTGCGGAAGACACTTGAGTTTTCGTCACTAGTTTTATCTGTTTCACTGATGCCTGCTCTTCTTCCTGAACTCACCTGCTCTTCCACTTTCTCAGTCCTCACCCTTTCCTACCTTAACATACCCACCCAAAAGGCTAAATTACTATCTTGTTCCTGATGTTTCTCCCAAACAAATATGATCTCTCACCTAGACTTGAATCTATACTCACATCCACCAAGGATTTAACAATGGGGCATCTTTAAAAAAAAAAGCTGGAGATTGAAGGCAAGGCCTTGTGATTTCTAGTTCTAGTCAAGTACTGCACCCAAGACAAATATCCAGCAGATATTCCCACAAACAGCTTGTGTTCATTAGATTTGAAACAACTTTAAAGCCAAAGTGATAATATTTACGTCTCCAAATTCCAAATGTACTTTTCATCTTTCTGTGAATCATCCACCTGAGTAAGATCAAAACTTTAACAAAATCTTTGGATATGCACAGCTAAAGAAAAACCAAACAAAGTCCATTTTATTGCTCTAGCAAAATCTGGCAAGTCACATACATAACTGGTTTTTCTTTCCCCTCTAACATCACAACTTTCTACAGAATATACAATTGTCCTTAAAAGATGGCTAAAGTCCCTAAAGAATCATGACACCAATATTTCAAGTCTATTATCTCCCACTCAAGATGCTGTGACAGTCAAGCATACCTTCATTTCCTGTCCAGCTCATTTCCTTCTGTTGTGCTTCAGTTCAATCTATTTCCTATTGCCTGCAGTATTTCCTTCAGACTTAATGCCAATCTAAACTGTACGTGTTTTCCAATGGCAGACTTTCTCCATGAAATTAATAGTTTCCAAAACCTTTTATGAACACAGCATTTACAATTTATGCATACAAACCCCCACGAGCAGCACTTTAATACAACTTCAATGTACAGTATTAAATCCCAGCACATAAATAGGTAACTAGAAAATTTTAAAGATTAAAAAGAATTTTTAAGTCTAAATTTTAAGTCTAGAGATGTAAGCATAATATTGTGAAACCAAAATCCAAACACACCAGAGTTTCATCATAGACAGGCAAAGCAGAAGTGACAGGAAACCTTGGGTGAGCTCAGGCCAATGTCAGTACCTAGTAAGATTCTGGAGCAGAGCTTTTCCTTTTTGCCTCTGCTATCACCTGTCTGGCTCTTACACTGATATCTAAGCTACAGAAAGAACACAAGTTTTCATCCTGTTTCCTTCTCTATGAATCTGGTCAAGTTCTTAGGTCAATCACATTCAGTAGTCCATTGTGCTTTGTACTCAAGTTTATTTAAAGTTATACTGATATGATCAGTGATGTTCCTTAGAACTTTCCAACAAGCTTTACTAATAAATCTGGGCCCTCTGATAAAGTTGTCACACTCATGGTAATTAGACCAATCAGACAAAGATAGATGACTTCAAGAATTTAATTTTCTCTATATAAATTATTTTATAAAGAACAAATTAGTTTATCTAAATAAATTAGCTTAAAGTTAAAAACTAAAATCACTAACCAACTGCAAAATATCTGTAAAATAGTATTAAGGAATTCTAATGAGTGACATCTATTTGAAACTATGACATTTTGTATTATAAAAACAAGTAAAATACATTCTTAAGTATAAAATATAATTGACCACTCCCAGGTGGCATGTAAGATGTTCAGTGTCAAAACACTGTTCCAAAAAAAAGATGGAGCAGCAGCCTGGTGTTATGGGGCCGCATAAACACTCCCGTTTATTCTCTATGTGCATTGCCCCCCTACCTTCTCCTGTCATTAGATCACTGCGTTGGACCCAGGTATTGGGCTTCCTATTCCTAGAGTTATGTTGCTAAGAACTCTAGTCAAGACTGCAGGAAAAGAGAACAAGATCTAAATGACTGAGGGGGGTTGATGCAAGGGAGGCAGATAGCTGCTAAGGCCAAGAGCGGGATGACAGGACGACACCAATGTCAAGACTTAGTACTCATCAAGGGAGGGTCAGATTTCAAGATCTCTTCATTTTACTGACAAGCAAACTCAACGAGGCAAACGACATGGCCAGGTCACTGGCCGAGGGCCAGAACCAAGAGCTAAATCCAGGATTTCTCCATACATCCTGACTCACACACCCTTTTACTCTTTGTATTGGGAGGCTACTACTGTGGCTTCTCTCTTTCCCTGTCACCATGACTGTAAACATTTGTCTCCCTCAGATGAAGGACTTGGTTCCTGCTCCAAGACTGGTAAACTGGTGATCGCACTGCCACTCTCCAGCTGGCCTGTCAGCGTCTTTCAGTTATTTGGTTGGAATAGAGATTGCAGTAGGTAGCTGTAACACAGAACACGTCTCCCACAGATATAACTGGCTTCAAGAACACTAAAACTTACCATTCTTAACCCAGTGAGCTCAACAACCGAACTAATTAATTCCAACACTTCAGAAACACACTCTCCTGCATAAGTTTTAACCAGGTAAATGTATTTCTAAATTTTTACATACACATTTTGATATGTTAATAAAAGTTTTCCAACACACAGAAGGATGAAAATGTAGAGCACTTACTGCAAGTTCCGCCACTGAACATTGGAATAGTTTCAAACATCATCTTGTGAAACAACAGCGCCACTGGTCTGTAATCCAGGTGGTTCTTTAACAGGTAGCTATAATAATATACATAGCGCCTCTGGCTGGGAATAGTTACTCCCTGGTGGACAGGAAAAGAAAAAAGGGAAGTCAAATTTAAAAGAAATGAATAGGGAAAAAAGTAAGAGAAGTAAAATTCAAAAGAACTCATTGAAGTTATTGCACTAACTAGATAACTGGATTATTCCAAAGTTCCTCTAAGTGGCTACACTCAAATCTAACTTAATATTAGAATCAATGAAAGCAACAGCAAAAGAAAGAAAAATATCAGATATTCTTAAAATGTAGTGATTAAACACCTCATTTAGTCAAAGATTAAATACTGCTCTGGTCTATAAACCCAATAAGCAAGGGCCACTGCATATCCAAAGTAATAACCAATGGCCTCTGTACTATAGCTATGTTCTTTATACCCAACGTTCCTCACTAAGATGGACTCATTAAGCATATAATTCTTCACAAACCTGCTTACGTACTTTCTAAGCAAAAGTGTATCAGAATCGGCATGCCAGAGAGAAATGTGCGGCCTTTACGCAGAAAAAGCAGTAGAAAATGAGATTCTGATCTTAGAGCCCAACAAAGACTATGCAGCTAAATGATAAACAAATGCAACAACCTGTTATCAGAGGTACTCAAGTGTCATGGAATAATCTTTTTGTACACCATGAAGATGTGTCTTTGCCAAGGCGCTTCTGATTGGTTTAATAAAAGAGCTGGCTGTTCAATAGCAAGGCAGAATTTTCAGGGCAGAGAGGGCACTGGGAAGAAGGGCAGAGTTGCGAGGAGATGCAGAGGAAGCATGACATGTAAAAAATGAAGTAACAAGCCATGAGCCACAAGGCAGCATGTAAATTAGTAAAAATGAGTTTAAGTTGTAAGAGCTAGTTAGTAGCAAGCCTAAGCTATCAACTGATCATTTATAATTAATACTAAGTCTCTGTGTGGTTATTTGAGAGCTGACCAGCAGTCCCGATGAAGAACTCTGCTTACACTAAAGGGCATCCATCCCTGTGCTATCCATTCCTTAAAGAAATTAGGGAAGCATAAGATGGCTTAGAAAAAATGAGGTATTGCAAATGTTTAAAAGACATAATTTATGTGGTATTTAAAAAGAGGAACCTAACCAGGTATGGTGCCCCACACCTGTAATCCTATCACAGAAGAGGCTGAAGCAGGATTGCTGTTAAGTTCAAACCAGAGCTAGATAGTACATAGTTAGTTCCAGGCCAGGCAGAAGTACATAAAATCACACACACACACACACACACTCTCTCTCTCTCTCTCTCTCTCTCTCTCTCTCGCCTACCTCCCATACACAGAGGCTGAGATGATTCAATCAATAAGGTGCTTGCCTTGCAAGCATGAAGGACCCAGAACCCATATATAGGTAGTCTTAGTTTTTTAAATATTTATTTTATATATACAAGTATTTTGCCTACATATGTGTACCATGGGTATGCCTGGTGCCCACAGAAACTAGAAGGCAGCACTGGATCCCATGGAACTAGAGTTACAGATGGTTAAGAACCACCATTGAAACTAGGTCCTCTCTAAGAGCAACAAGTGCTCTAACCCATCTCTCCAGCCAACCCCCTCCATAGATATATATTTTTAAAAAGGCACCATGTACCACGCAGTGGTGGTGCACACCTTTAATCCCAGTACTTGGGAGGCAGAGGCAGGCGGATCTCTGTGAGTTCGAGGCCAGCCTGGTCTACAAAGCAAGTTCCAGGAAAGGCACAAAGCTACACAGAAAAACCCTGTCTTGAAAAACCAAAAAAAAAAAAAAAGGCACCATGCAATCATGCATATGCTTATCATCTCTGCACTGGGAAGGGAGAGACAAGCAGATCCCTGGGTTCACAGGCTAGCCAGTCTAGCCTACTTTTTGAGTTCCAGACCAATGAGAGACCCTGCCTAAACATAATGGATGGCACCGGAGGATGAACACTCAGTCCTACAAACACAAACAACACGGGGGGGGGGGGGGGGGGGGGGGGCGGGCTCAAAATGATGAATTTTAAGAGACCAGACTCTTCTTTAAAAAAAAAAAATCCCTCACATATGTAGCAATGCATCCACGAATGAAAAATATTTTTCTCGGCTGGAGAGATGGTTCAGAGGTTAAGAGCATCAATTGCTCTTCCAGAGGTCCTGAGTTCAATTCCCAGCACCCACATGGTAGAACACAACCATCTGTAATGAGATCTGGTGCTCTCTTCTGTGTATATAATAAATAAATAAATCTTTAAAAAAAAAAGAAAAATATTTTTCTGCTACACAATATAGTTTAGGGAAAAATCCACTTAGAAATATAAAGCAGATCATAAATACCAAGTCTAACAGTAAAAAGTAAACAGTAGCTTTGGCATGGTAGTATCCATTTGTAATCTCAATACTTGGGCACAACCAAGAAGATCAGAAGTTCAAGGTCAGCTTGGTCTATGAGAAGCCCAGGTTCAACAAACAGAATTATAGAAGTTGATATTTTATGTTTGTAAGAAAAAGTATTTACACTATTCTTTAATTTACTGATGACATCCAAACCTCTATTGTGTTAAGAACTCTAGATACAAACATCCTTCTTTAGGTGAGCAGAAAACATAAAAGCTAAAAAAACATGAAAGAACTGTGCTGACTTGCAAGTGCAGGAATGTGGGCTCTAGTCTCCCATCATCTCCCTCTCTCTTTGCATCTCTTTGTTCTACATGCGTTTCAAAGTGGATATAGCCAGCCAGGAGTGGTGGCACACAGCTTTAGTCCCAGCACTGGGGAAGCAGAAACTGGTGGATCTGTGAGTTCCAGGACAGCCAGGGCTATAAAGAGAGACCCTGTCTCAAAAACAAACAAACAAACAGAAAAAAGGGATATAAACCACTTGAAATCATGATTAGCAATTTAAAATTTTGGCTAGAGAGAAAATCACACACTCAGTAATCAAAACTTATATTTGAATTCTGACAAAATATAAAACTTCAATTTGTTTCTTTAGGAAAATGAGGACAATAACATGTACCTTCTTAATAGAATTCTCATGAGGATAAAACAGTAAACAGAGTTACACAAAAGATGTTAAAGGGGCTGGAGAGACGGCTCAGCAGTTAAGAGCTCTGGCTGCTCTTCCAGAGGCCCTAATTTAATTCCCAGCAACCACATGATGGCTCACAACCACCTCTAGTGCAATCTGATACCCTCTTCTGGCATAAAGTCATAGAGTACTCATATACATAAAATAAATAAACACATCTTTAAAAAGAAAAAAATTAAAAAAAAATGTTAAAAAACCAAATAATATACATATACTATTTAAGTTTTTAAATTTAATGTAAATTGCACACCAGAGAATCTTATTTATGCAACTTTAAGCACACAAGTTGCCACTGACAATTATAGAGGTAGAAGATAGCATAGCACCTGGCCTTTAATCCCAGCACTTGGAAGGCAGAGGCAGGTGGATCTCTGTGAGCTCCAGGCCAGCCTGGTCTACAGAGTGAGTTCCAGGACAGCCAGAACTGTTACACAGAAAAACACTGTTGGGCGGGGGGCGGGGGAGGAAAGCAAGAGAATTAGGTGAAAGAGACAGGAGATGAATGAGGACCGTTAGTGCTGCAGCTGCTGTTTTAACAACATAAACTTCAGAACCCTATGAATTTATTTCTAGTCAAAAGATTAAATTTAAAAAACTTAAGCTATATAAATGTAGTACCACATACTTGCAATTCTAGCTCTTGGGAAGTTGAGGCATTCTGGGTCAAAGTTAACTCCCAGGCCACATAATGAGACCACCATCACAAGACTTTAAATAAATTAATTAAAAGAAACTAAATGCAAGTCGGTAAGACTGGGCTGTCAAGTTAGCAGCCGATGAGGTTCAGATATTTTTCGCTTGATCTCTACTTTTGGTGCACATTAGTGTACAGTAATAAATAGTTCTCAACATTTTATGTTTTCTCAAGTGAAGGGTATGATGCCAATTACTACAAGTATTTATATGCTTGGTCCTTCTGAAAAAAGCCCATGAATAGGTAAACAATACACAAATCAACTGCAGTGTATGACCAGAGCTCACCCATAGCTGTAAGGCAGTGGTGATGAATACAGTGAAGCCCTGAACCATGCAAAGGCTTTAAGCAGCAGGGGCGGCTGAAGTTCCACGCACCAGCTAGGATTTTAACTACCTGGCTAAGCACAAGCATACATAGGAAGACAAAATTAAATCCATTTACACTATTCATCTTTGATTCTCATACATCTATTCAGTTACCAAAACCCAGATTTAACCCTAAAGACCACTCAAAACACCAGCTTGGTTTTCTATAGTCAGTGTTTTGATTACTAATCCAAATAGTTTGCTGTTTCTCCATTTCATTCATTTATATTTTTGTCTTTATTTTCTACTGGTTAATAATCTTAATGTGAATGTATCTTTCTTCAATGGCATAAAAATTACGAAAATGGTTTCACATTTCCATAGGGACTTGAATTAAACTTTAACCTGTAGTTCTACTGAACTGTCAGCATGAATGAGGTAATCTGTTTCTACTTTCAAGGCTTGGGAGGAGGCTTTGGAGTTAGTCTGATGAGTTATTAATAAATCTAAGTAAGTGGACACTGTGAAGCATTTATGTGCTAATTTTATTGCTTTCTTCACTATATACATATCTTGCTTTGTGCCTCCTCAGAGTATATTCAAGATTTCTAGCACTGTTTTCTATCTTTTCACTTTAATTTTCCAGCTTTTGCTTAATGCATTTAATTCCATTTGGCACATGAGTTCATAACTGCTAAGTGTCCGTGTGGAGTATCTGCTATATTAGTGTAAAATGACATCTTTGATCAGTTTTATGCTTTTTTATTATAATGCTATTCAGATACTGAAGACCTGTCATCTGCTATGGAAATTTCCATTTTCCTAGTATATTTTTCATTGATTCTTTTTTTTTTTTTTTTTTTGTTTTGTTTTTGTTTTTCGAGACAGGGTTTCTCTGTGTAGCTTTGCGCCTTTCCTGGAACTCACTTGGTAGCCCAGGCTGGCCTCGAACTCACAGAGATCCGCCTGGCTCTGCCTCCCGAGTGCTAGGATTAAAGGCGTGCGCCACCACCGCCCGGCTGATTCTTTATTTTTAAGCATTGACTATTTAATGCTAATTTCTTTTTTCTTTTTGTTTTTCAAGACAGGATTGTGTATATAGCCCTAGCTGTCCTGGATCTCTCTCTCTGTAGACCAGGCTGACCTTGTACTCATAGAGCTCAGCCTGCCTCTGCCTCTCCAGTGCTGGGATTAAAGGCATATGCCACCATAGTTGGCCAATTCTTGACAAACAGACTTAAGAGTACAGATTACAAACATTTTTAGGTCTAAAATACTGCCATAAGGCTACTATACTAGATAAGCATATTGCAACACAGAATGTAATGTATGTTCATCTTACATGCATTCAATCTAGATCATCTTCTATACGATAAATTTACAACTTAGATTTCTTAAAGTAATTTTCTATTTGAACAAACTTTCCCAGTGAACTGGAAAACACTTTCCATGTCTAAATTTATACTTTACATGTTTCAATCTAAAAGTATTTGCTTGAAAAGGGAGCTCTACATTTCTGAATATTCATAATAAATCACAAGGCAGTAATTCAATAAAGGAAAGAACGTGGCTTTTAAAGCTTGACTATTATTATTATAACACAAAATAGTGTTATGGTAACTACTTTCCAACATTAAAAACATATTTCTACCATTCCCATAACATTGCAAGGTGTGTGTGTATATATATATTTGTGGCTTTTTGAGACAGGGTTTCTCTGTGTAGCTTTGCCTTTCCTGGAACTTACTCTGTAGCCCAGGCTGGCTTCGAACTCACAGAAATCCGCCTGCCTCTGCCTCCCGAGTGCTGGGATTAAAGGCGTGCGCCACCACTGCCCAGGGTCTCATTTAAGACTCTGCCTCTATCCTACTGCCTCAACCCCCAAACAGCTGAGACTGTAACCTTTGTAACACCACAGCCAATCATTATAACCTCTCGATTCCTTCTGGGGGAAGGGTGGCCTCAACCATGCTGCAGTATATGAAGATGACTTTGAACTCCTGATCCTCCTGTCTCTACCTTCAAATGCTGGGATTACCCAAGTATATCATGGCCAGCCTTGTTGCCTCTATTTTAATATAGTTTAATATGCTGCATGTGATTTTCTTACGCAAAATCAGTATCTGGATCTACATGAATCTGATTCAAGTGACCTAAAAACAGGAATACTATGTGACTTGAACGAGGCCATACTTCTCTTAACTCAGTTTTTCCCATCTCTAAAATTTGGAGTACTATCATGCTTCAGTTCCATGAAGTATAACTTACTTTAAATGGTACAACATGATCTACAAAATCTTTACAACAAGGGTGAAGCAGATCATTTCTAGCCATCCTTATTTCCTTACCTGGATTGTAAGTGTTGAGCCCTATTCTCCAATTCAGATACATGAGCCAATCAGAGGATTCCACTCCCTAGCAAGAACATTTGGTTCAAAGAGAGGTATGTGTTTATTTAATCCAGGGAAATCAGAGCCTGCACTGGGAACTTTTTTTACTCAAACTGTAGTTCTCTTCCCTTTGCAGTTAAAGTAGTTAAGAATGCAAGCACCGGGACCACAGCTGGGCATTACTTGAGGGATCCTTTCCGAAATATAGGCAAAAAAGAAAAAAGGAAGAGAGAAAAAAAGGAGATTCCTGACAGCTGCTGAGCACTGAGGTTCAGACTTGAGCTTATAGGTTATATTGGTCAATAAACGTCCCTTCTGTTTAAGTTTACTTTAAGCTGGGTTTCTCTGACCTGAAACTGGAAAACTCACACATTTAAAGCAGCTATTTTTCTTTTTTTAGGTGTGATTTTTCTATTTTAGGAATCAAAAAGAAAAGGGAAATATTAAGTAGAACTTAGTATAGCAGGGAGAATACAGGCTTCAAAATTAGGAAACATGACTTTGAGTATGACAAAGAGTGTGACTTAGTATGCTCCATCTTTGCAGATATACTTATGAACCTATGGACTGCATGATAGGCTAAAATAGTATGCATCAGAAGAGAACGCTTTACCCCATGACAACTGATGTCACAGCAAATTCAATAACACTAAGAATTTTGTTTGTTTTGTTTAAGGACAGTAACCATAGCTTGTTTGGTTTAAAATAAAGAATAAGCAAGAAAATTTATGATATGGGGGAGTTTAGTAAATGAAACAGAAAAAACTGTTATGTTATAAAATTTCACTCCTCAGGAAAAAAAATCAAGAAATCCCTTGATATTAAAGTTTGCATTATTATTTTAGTAAACTTGACAAGTGAAGTACTGAGCCCATCTCCCCCCTCTACCCCCTCCCCTCTCTCCCCCACATACCTTTCTAATAACCAATTCAGAACCAAAGAAAGAGAAGATTGAAATCTTTTCAATCTTTTCCCTTGAAAGTTTAATAAAAGAAAATAAAATTACACCTTGTTTTACTTGCCATTACTCGAGGGCAGCAGAGAGCAGTGACTCTAAGTAAAGTTAATAATTGTGTCTTTAATGCAGAACTTTGGGAAATCACTCCAAACTATGCACTCACCAGCATTCTTAAGAGGTTGTTCCTCTTTCTTTGTAGTTTACATAATATAAGCTATGTACTGCAGTACTGAAACCTAAGTGCATTGGCAAACAGCAAAGAACAAATGGGAACCAACCCCAGAAGGTAACTTACAGCATAGGGGGAGAGGTACCCTCATGGCTTTGCATTTGGACAATTTGCCACACTTTCATAAAGTAAAGTATCAACTATACAAGTAAATAATTTCCAGAGAAATGGAATAACATACTTATTTTGTTTTCCTGAACAAAAGATGAGTCTTTGTTCCCCTGAGCAGTTATCTCATCCTTGGGACATTTTTCTTTATAGGAAGTATCAACTATTGGACTTCTCTGTAGTATAAAACCCTAAAGTATTGTTTGGGCATTAAGAAGACAATGCTACATTTTATGATTAGCTTATATATCCAATCTGCACCATGTCTATATTTCAAGACCTAGTCATAGTATTTTGAGAAGCTATGAAAAGTCCACAAACTTTTCACAACATGCTAAGTGCTGCCTCCTTTAAAATAAGAATAAAAAGATTCTGGACCAAAACATTTTCTTCAGCTTCTTATGGTCCCTCCATACTTAAAATTAAGAATATAAGCAAAGTAATAAAAGACAATTCTAGTAAAACGAGTTCTATACAAACTACAAACAGATTTTGAAAGTATTCACCTCCAGTCGTTTACAATTACAATTACCTAAGTGCAAATCCATAGGCTCAACCTAAATGACAAGAAGTGGGTAACCGTATGACTAGGGAGTGATTCTCAGCTAGCATACGAAATGTTAGGTATTATTATGTCATTTTCAAACAAAATTCCATTGTGTGTACTGCCACACGTTTTAAGAATGAAATCACTCTGAGTAATCATTATATTTATTATAAGGTGCTCACTTCTCAGGAAGAATTTCTCAGTTGTATTACAACAGCTATACTGTACTCAGTTTTCTTGTGATGAACAAGTTAAAATGCATCCATCATTTCACTACCACTCTGACCATTAGGCAAATGTGTGATGCCTTTTAAGGTTTTATTATTTATTTTTTGTTAATAACGTGTTCTATTATGGCATTTCCACACACATAGGAATCATTGTACTTCCTACTGATTCATCTCCCTCTCCCAAAGAGCTCCTTCTGCTTTTATGTCATGTAACTGCCTTCCCCCTCCCCATCTTCCCTTGAGATCTCTTCCTCTCCCAAAGGCCTCCTTTCTAGTTTGACAGTATGCACAAGCACACACCTCCAATCTAGGTTCTTCACATGAATGAAAACAAGTATTTCTGATCAGGTTTGTTTTGCTTAAAATAATGACTTCCAGTCCATCTTCTTCCTATAAATGTCGTGATTTCTTTTTCTTTACATTTAAAAGCTTTAAGAAAATTAATTGCAAAAATAGTAAGGAAATGCACAGCACTATATTTATAAGATGTGCAACAACCTTGTCCTGTTCTCCTTATTAAACATGATCGTTTGCAAAGAAAGACATAAGACTGAGAAGCCTTTCAAAAACCATCAGCATTACTGAACCTTTTAGAAGAGCCCAGAAAGAGATAACATCCTCAATAGTCTCAAAGTTCTGTCTGCAGTACAGAACTTGCAAACTTGGCATTATACAAACAAATTGAACAACATGGCAAGGGACTCACTTGTACTCTAAATGCTATCATGAACTGTATAATGCTGATCACAAGAGTTTACTTTTCTGGGCCTTTACATCATCTATAAAGAAGCATTCCTGAGGTAGGGATATCTTAAGGCTTTTTATCTGTATCTGGCTTTCTAAAGCAATTGCAGCTTAAAATACAAATACAACCATTTAGCAAACACAGCCTGGTCATAAATTCTTTCTTGTTTTTAAACAAACGAAAGAATAACGATAGGAAATGTGTATAATTTTTAAAAAAAATCTCTGTATAATTCATCCAAGACATTGTCTAGGTATATTAATTATATATCAGCTAAGCACAGTAAATCCTACTGATGTGACTGTAAGATGCTAAAATACTTAAGGAGTCTCCCTATAATGGAACAGCTGAACATCAGATGTATCATCCACATCCCTTACACTGTGGACTGCTCTGCATTTTCTATTTACATTAGTCTATCATCTTCACTTGGGGGAAATGGTAAGAGAATGGAGAATGTCTGCTGCCCAGAGCAGTTCTACTGAGGAACACAGGTATCCTATTTTACTAAATGACTCTCTCACAAATACTTCCCTAGCTGTCTTTTCACTCTGGCCCCACTCTGTAACATTCCCCCAAGACTTCTTGTCATTTCCACAAACACCCTCTCCTCCCCTCCAGAACGAAATGAACTATTGTTACCACATTATAATAAACAGAGTGTCTTTGCACTGGCAGATTAGCATGACCTCATTTTCTGACATGGGCCTCCTGCACCTAACCTGGATCCTGAACCTAACCTGGACTGGAAACAGAAAACTTACAGGAAAGTTCAAGTACCCTTGAATTTTACTCTTATCCTTGAACATGAGACAGACTTTCTCAAGCAGTTTTCATATTGCAAGATCTCACCATCCTCAATATAAGATGACAATTCTGAGGAAGTGAAGGGAAAAAAGGACAGGATGGGTGACAGCAGACTTAGAAAAGCCCTTCTAAAACCATTATTTTTGGTAATAGAAATTATATTTGTGGGAGGGAGGGAGGGAGAGAGAGAGAGAGAGAGAGAGAGAAGAGAGAGAGAGAGAGAGAGAGAGAGAGAGAGAGAAAGAAAAGAAAAGAAAAGAAAAGAAAAGAAAAGAAAAGAAAAGAAAAGAAAAGAAAAGAAAAGAAAAGAAAAGAAAAGAAAAGAAAAGAAACAAAAAAGAAGCAAAAGTCATGTAGTTGCTCAGGTAATTATCTCAGAAATGGTTAAACAGGGGCTGAGGCTATAGCTTACTAGTAGAGTGTGTGCCCATGTGTAAGGCCCTAGACTCAATCCTCACCATCACTGAAGAAGGGGAGTGGATCACTGCAGAAGAGAAGTTAGAAAGATTGTGAGAGCCAGAGGACCAGGGGCTTTGCTGAGAGACTATGTGTCTTCTAGGAATGTCAGAAGCTACACCTTAAAGTCTCATCAACATAACTGCCCAAACACGAGCTGAGCAAGGAGGACAACAGATGTTAGCATTAAAGGGGGGGAAGTTCATCAGGCCTCGATTCTAGACAAAGATCTACTAGCAACTAAAGAATGCTGAGAGGAGAAATAGTCTCTCCCAGGGAAGAGAGCGATTGGCTATCTAATACCAAATGGTCAGCACTGAAAACATATATTGCCAGTTGTATTTATACACACATACATGCACACACACACACACACACACACACACACACACACACACACACACACACACACCCCATACTCAAGATATAATTTTATTATAATCTCAAAAAATTGTATTGAAAAAAAATCAATGTAAAAAAAAGGTAAATAAATAAAAATGGCTAAGAAAAATTGAAGAAACCTCCGTACTCTGTAGGCATGCTTTACCTACAATACCTTTGCACTAATGAAGGTACATGATATTTCTGCCATGGCCACTCACCGCTGCACTGGGCAACAAGATCAATTAATCCTAAAAGGGCCGTGTCTACTTTTATGAAAAGTTCTCCTACTGGTAAGTACAAGTTTTAAATCATGGCCTAGGCAAGATTTGTCATGAAAAACATACTTCTGTGAAAGAACCAAATTCATGAGAGCCAAGACTCTCAAGAGGCTTTGACAAAAAAAAAAAAAAAAAAAAACGGCAATAGCTATGAAGCTCTTCACGGCACATGGGTCCACTGATATCCAGAAGCCAGACAGCGCTGTACAGTGGATACACCACCAACTCTGTCAAACAGTTCAACACTTCAACCTAAAACTAAAATGGATTGTAAATCTTTTCCTGCCACACAGTATCAATCATAATGATTGTGAAAGCAAAGAAACTAATACAACATGAACTTATCTAGTCTCAGAGAGATTCTATCTGACACAGCCTACCCTAATTGGTAAAAAAATGTTTCATGTTCCATATTTCTTTCATATGTGAGTAAGAGTTTTCAGCAATTATTTTCACCAAAACTAGGGCAAAAATATAAGATGGAGTCAAACAATGGCAAACTTTCAACTTGTTTTTAAAAAATCGGGTAAAGGAAACCCTCTCACAAACTTCGCTACTGAGCATAACCAAACCACTTATACACTTGCCGCTGTCAAGTAATGGACGCTGATTTTTAAAGGGGGGGGGGAGTGGAACATGGGTTGTTACAATTTCTTTATATTCTGTTTTTAAGTCTGAGTACAAAGAAAAGCTATCAACAAAATTTTATGATTTTATACACACACACACACACACACACACACACACACACACACACCATGTACATGTTAAATGTGAGAATATTTACAGAGTTTAGAAAGAGGTATAACACACAAACTTGAGTCTCTTGATTGAATCTGGTATTCTGGCTTATGACTTTTTCTTCCCTGTATCAAAGGTGTAATTTTGTAGAACTCAGTCCTTTAACGTCCTTATACAAACTCAAAACCGCTACACAAACAGGGTTTAAAAATGGGAGGTGAAAGAGAAGTGTAGGACCCAGGACCATTGCAATCACAGAACTTAGCATCAGAGGTATCACCAATCACTCTATTTATGGTCCAAAGCTGAGCGAGATAAAATTAGGGCTTAAAATGAAAATAAGAAAGAGAGAGGGTAGAGGAGGGGGAAGACAGAGGGGAGGGAGGCACAAGGAAGGAAGGAAGGAAGGGTGGTGGAAGAACAAACTGAATAATAGAATCAATTTTCAAATTGTCTTACTCCCTAAAGCAGCCATGTACAACTCTTGAACATTGCAAAATAATGTTGTCATTTACAAAGTCCACACTCCAGAACCATGCAATTGGATTACAAAAAGATTATAACAATTCAATGTTTAAGTAAGTTTATGATCTTGTGATGGGCCACATTCACTGTTACCTTGAGCTTTTCAATTTATCTGGAGTAGTTTAGGCATTATCTTAGGAGAAGAAATGCACAAAAATTCCTTGTATTACACATTTTTCAATTTACTTTCCAAAGAAATGAGTCCTCTGAAAAAGAACTTGTTTTTGCTTTAAATTGTATTACTGACTAAATATTACTCATTTTCAAGTCTAGTTTTCTGAATAACCAATGAATCGAATTTTTGATTAGTTAACTATACTAATAAATATTCATACCAGAAAATGTTTTTATTTACTATCAAACTGAATATCATGCTTTACTAGGTAATGGCATTCAGGTTATCAGGAAAATATATCTTGTTTTCATGTATGTCTCTGAAATATCAGGATTATTCTTTTATTTAATAAACCTTATAAAGATTTCCAGTATAGTTAGTGTGGAAGTTTGCCAGTATTATTAGAAAACAGCAATATGTGGAGAAAAACTAATGAACTGATAACAAATTTTGGAAGTGTTGGCATATTTTGGTATCCTAATACTTCAGAGGCCAGCTTCAACCAAATGGAGAGATCCTATCTCAACAAAACAAATTTTAAATTAGGTATTAAGTTCATCTCTTTAATGGAGAGATGTACAATAAATTTCTATTAGACAAGAAAAATAAGAGCTGGACACCTAGGCTGCACAGTGTAGCAGCAAGAGTCAACAGCATATAGTACTGTGTGCTTAGCAACCGCCAAGCAGATCTCAAGTGTTCTCAGTACAGGGAAGGAAGGACAGCGATGTCAGGGGGTGAGGGATATACTAAGTGGCTATGACTGTGGTAACGACAAGGTAAGATTTCTCAAAACATCACACATGCACTGTGAGGTAGATCAGACTTTTATTTTTCAGTTACACCTCAATAAAGCAAGAGGGGGAAAGCCCATTTCCTAATAAATTCTTGGGTCCACAAAGATGAAAAGGGAAATAATAATGCAGCTTACCTTTTTGTCTCTGGTCCTTACTTCCCCATAGAAATCTAGGGCCTCTTGTGCCTTTAAAAATTTGCCCCGATGCAATAAATATGCACAAATCATTACACCAGTCCGTCCCTTTCCAGCTTTACAGTGAATTGCTGCAACATGATTGTCATCTTCACTTAGCCATTGGTCAAGATCTTCACAAAAGGGTTTGATGAGTTCTAGCTGTGGTGGGTTATGGTCTTCAAAAGGATACTGTGCAACTGTTGCAAAAAGATAACCTCAGTGTAAGAAAAGATATCTCCGAAATTTTTTATTGAAATGTAGGTTAACTTTAAAAATGTTATATAAAAACTTACTGCTGCTTAAAAGAAGCCTAACTTTCAGGGAAATTTAATTTATTGCCTATTAACCTAGTTTTTTAATAAAAGTCTTTTATTAATTCTTAAATGTATTCATTAGACAAGAAAACAAGTATTGTGCTCCTCACTCCACGAAGGAGGAATCTGCTACATGAAGGGAACACGTCACAGCATATCAGTAGAGCTGAATCCAAATGGATGTCACACAGGCCTCTTGTCAAGGAGTAACTTCTAACAGAAGGAGCAATAACAGATATTACTGCATCATCACAAAACGTGTTCTGAAGAAAGCACAGATTATTAAGAGTCAGCTATAGAAAGTACTGATTTTGTATCTCATAATAAAATAAATAAGTGACTTATTATTATTAGTATTGTTTTTGTTTCTCAAGACAGGGTTTCTCTGTATAACAGCCTTGGCTGTCCTGGAACTTACTCTGTAGACCACCACACTGGCCTCCTCCTGCCTGTGCCTCTCAAGTGTTGGAATTAAAAGCGTGAGCTACCACTGCCCAGCTAAGTGTCTTACTTTTAAAATAGTCTCACAAATACTGTAATTATATATCGATGGCTTGAAAGGCATATATGTGTATATACATATATGTACATATATACATATAAATATAATATACTATATAAATATAGTGTATATATACCCTCTGAAATTAATTACTTACAAAAAGCATACAACTGTAGTAACGTTTATCAAATTAAGTTTCAGATTTGTTTTCACATGCATTAAGACTCTAAGATGTTTTTGTTCCCTACAGTCAGAGCTGAGCTTTGTGACGGTAATGTTATTGTCTAGAAACAAGGCTTCATTCAACTCTATCCCTCTTCGTTTTTATCTTACTAGTATCTATCTTGATGCTATTCTATTGAGATCCTGAATTTCTAACTAGAACTCTAGGGATGTAACTCAGTTTGCAAAGTGCTTACTTAACAGTACTAAGCCCTGAGTTCATTCCTGCTCTGCATGAACACACAGCTGAGGATGAGGTGAACATCTGCAATCCCAACACTTGGGAGGTAAAAGCAGGAATAGGGGATCAAAAGTTTGAAGTCACCCTCAGCTACACAATGAGTTCAAGGCTACTCTGGGCCACTGAGACACTGCCTTAAAATTTCAAAAATAAAATAATAATCCTGATGGATACTGTTGTCTAATTATCTGATATATTATCCAATATGCAAAAATTATGACAAATCCCAACCAAGCCATCATAAAATGGGATAAGAACAGTCCATTTGATCCACTCTGTGAAAGGAGAGCTCTCTGGTAAACAATGGCATGCAGTTACATAGGCGGCAGGCTAGCTTTCACTTAATCATCTGCCTAACTGTACTCCCAATCTCATTTCACAAGTGACACACAAGACCATCAAGAGAGTCTGTTAAAATGTACATTTAAAACGAAGTAAACTTCAATTGTGACATGCTTCCTAATAAGCAGTAGCCTGTATCTATCCCACAAAAGAAACATTCCTAGTAAATTGTTCTCACGCAGTTCTTCATGCTTCGCAGTTCTCAGATCATGGTTAACATGCATGCTGGATGACAAACATCAATCCACTGCCTACAGTACCCATCTATTTTTGACTTCCATGGCAGTCTCTGCAGGCTCTGGGACAGAACAGCCCCAGCTTCCCTATCCTTTCCTCTTTTATGTCATTCTTCTATATAGAAAACTTAAAATGGTTCTGCTGTCTTCCTGTAATTGTTTACAATGGCACCAACTGCCCCAAAGAGCCAATAAGCCCCTCCTTATCCTACTTTAGTCTAGTGAGCTCCTCTGTTCTCAATCTACTCTGTGATTTATCTTTCCTGACAATTTTGATAGGTCTATATGACCTAAAGAACAACTCTGAAACTAAATTCACATTTTAATCTTAAAGTGTTTATCTCAATAATCTAGATAATTATCACTAGGCAGTAAAAGACAGTCTATTGGTCTTAAGCTACACAATATACTAGGGTTATATTTATACATACCTCTGCAGTTAAATTTGGCGGTGTCATAATGTCTTTCAGCACATCTACAAGAAAGTTTAAATGTGGCATAAAGTTACCTTTCACACTTGGAAGGCCCAGTATTACTATTACCAACATTTGTTCACCCTTATACTATGCCAGGCATCGTGCTAAGTGTTTTTAATATCCACTATTTCAGTTAATTTCAAGAATTCTGAAGTAGGTACTATTATTATTATTATTTTGTAATTAAGGAAACCAAAGCTTAATAAAAAGGTTAAATGCATGCATGTAATTAGAGTGCATGTATTTGTTCATACAATTTGTGGCATCAACATGCAACACTTTGAATTCAACTGCACTGACCCTGTAGATTTCTTGGGTGAAGACTGTACATGCCTTTAGAATGTGTTTATTTCACAAATACCTGTGAACAGCTACTTTCAATGTTATTTTTACCTGACAGGTGATCATATACAATCTTAAACTACTAAAACATACATCTTAAAAATAGTCAAACATAAGAACAAAGAAAATGTAAAAGACAAACTGAATGATACTAATTTACGTAACACAATGCTTACTAAAAATGGTAAACCAGACCTTTATCCTTATATACAAATGTCATCTTTATCAATATTTTTGTATCAGATCACAATAATTAAATAAAGTAAAACCAATCAGAATAGTAAAATGCTGACACCATTATAAAACATACACATTATCTTTTCAATAACACCAGTGACTATTATTATGCAATTGGCTCACTAAAAATTAACAGGCTATGAAATAAGCATTAATAGGCTCAAGGGAGTAAATCCTACATATTAGTGGGGTTAGCAGCATCCTGGTGACTCCAACTACTAACAAAATCAGATATTTAAGAGTTACTAAAATAAGCTAGGCGTGGTGGCACAGGCTATAATCCTAGCACTTGGGAAGCTGTGACAGAAGGATTGCATTGTTAAGATTAATCTCTGTTATATATAATGAGTCTCAGGCCAGCCTGTGCTACATAACAAGACCCTGTCTCAAAAAACCCACAAAGGAAATTACTGAAAACAAAAGTTGGTGTTTTAAAACAAGTAAAGTTCCATTACTCCTTAGCCCACAAACCCAAATCCTGAAGTTATAAGTACGTAACCTCAGTTCTAACAGACCCAATCTGGGGCTGCTCAACAACACACCTGCAATAAAGAGCCAGGTTTATGATGAGCACTAGCCAATCCACCACACAGCTACCTGGATAACACAAATGATATGCTTCCCTACCATTGCTCTGAAAGCTGAAAATTTCTGCATATTGAAATGTAACTGATCCAAGACTTCCAAACAAGTAGCTTTGGACCTGCACTGTACACTTGGAATCTACACAGCTCCTCAACTTTAAAGTTTCAAAACCAAATTCACATGAAGATTGAACAAATCATACATAAACAACAGCCCACTGGATTTCTAACTGGTCAGACCTGAAGCAAATCAACTTTTGTATTATCAAACAAAACAAAACAAGCTTTTTCCTTTTAGTGTATCACTTAATGTACTGATTTGCTAAAGAAAACAATTTATTAGATAATGATGCATGCATCCTTGCTAAATAATCTTGTGTTTGCTTATATAAAACTGAGACGGGAAGAAGAGAGCTGACCCATACACAGAGGAGCTCATTTATACTTTCCTTTCCCCATCCTTTGGTTTTTCTGAGTCAGAATCTTATATCCCCAAGGCTGGCTTTGAACTCCACTTCCCTCCTCCCTCCACCTCCCAAGTGCTGGGCTTCCATGCAGGGCAGCCAGGTTTTGTTCTTTGGAGAGGCGCAATGGAAGAATCCACAGTGGAGCATAGGCAGGAATCATGGAGACACTCGGGGGAAAAAAATGAGACAGGAAGCTAGGCACATACCCTGAGAAACTGGTCCCGTGACAGTTTACTAGAATACAAACATTAGCTTCCTGCATAGTTGTCTCAATCTACCACACTTGCTCAGGACCTCCAAATGCCTGGTCTGAGGTCTAGGGTCTAGGAGAGTTCTTGTCTAGCACAGACAAATCGGGCTACACTTCATCAAAAAAAAAAAAAAAGAATGCCCCAGAGAAAGCCAGAGCAAACACTCTCAAGAGCCTGGTGTAATGACCACAGCTTATTACCATCACAAATGGTTCTCATGTATCAGCTAAGATGACGATATGGAAGGGAAAAGAATGACGAGATAACAATAACATTACAATAACATTCCTGTCTTCATCCTCACAATAATGTGACAGTTTATATCTCCATTATATAGATGAGAAAGCTAAGATTTAGAAAGGCCCTTAAAAGCTTGCCTAATCACACCAGGCAATCACACCATGACACATGAGCTCAAGTTCAGTCTCCTTGGTCACCAAAATCCAACTTTTATTACTATTTCATTCAACATAATAAAAACACTCAAGTTTTACATGTAAAAGCAGTGACAAGTTTTACTCAGTCAAAGCCAGCACTTACATGAACAGTATCTGTCACTGAAGACAGACAGACGCAACAATTATGATTTGGTTGGAGAGGGGGAGAGCATGCAGCCCTGTGCAGGTGAGCACGGGGTGTCCGGCATAAGATGCTGGGGCTTCGTATGTAACAGTGTTCAAGAGAAAGGGTTGACAGGGTAAGAAAACTTTCACCTTAGTTAAAAATCTCTGATGTATATCCAAAATTCACATAGGAGTTCCTTTTAAATTTCTTATGGCATGTTACCAATAAGTTACTCAAAATACTAATATGAAAGATAGCAAATAACAACTGAGACTTAAAATTTTCTTTATACTTAAAACTCAAATGACATCTTTGTCCTTACCTTAAATTGGCTTATATGAAAAGAAATGAAGGAGAATGAAAGAGAGAGGTTTTCCAAGGTGGAAACAGAAAGTAAAGGAAGGAGTGAGATTAAAGTTTGCAGAGAACTGGGCCTCGGCATACAACTCCATGGATAGGAAGCTCTGTTCTTTACTCTTTACACTAAAGCTATCTCTACTTTACAAAGGAAATTTTTATTTGTTGAGACAGGGTTTCTCCGTATAACAGCTCTAGCTGTCCTGGAACTCACAATGTAGCCCAGGCTGGCCTCAAACTCACAGAGATCAACCTGCCTCTGCCTCCCTGAATGCTGGGACTGAAGGCGGGTGCCACCACTGCCCGACACAGAGGAAATCTTAACAGATAAAAACAACACAGCTAAATGTTTGCCAAGAAATATGTCAACTATTCATTAAAATAAAACTTAAAAATTTCGCATTCTCTGAACATGGAGAAACAAAAAATGAAATATCACTCATAAAAAAAAAAAACCTGATTAATTTAAGGATGTTGCCCTTTCTTAAAATAACTTGGTGAATGTCCTAGGAAACTTCGAGATAAACAAGTAATTATCAGAAAGCCTATGCTAGTAGTTCTTCATCCATATACAACAGCTGCCGTAAAAGGTTTCATAAACTACTAATTATGGGTACATCCAGTAAAAAAATATTTAAGATTTTCAACTATCCCAAGAAATAAATACATACTACCTATAATTGCTATCCTAAGACAAAAACAAAACAAAACAAAAACATCTGCTGCTGCTAGTCTCACTTGCCTAAAACCAGATACAGAGTAGACAAGGAAATTAAAATAGGCCAGCAGTGGTGGCACACACCTTTAATCCCAGCATTCGGGAGGCAGAGGCAGGCACAACTCTGTGAGTTCGAGGCCAGCCTGGTCTACAGAGCGAGTTCCAGGACAGCCAGGGCTACACAGAGAAACCTTGTCTCAAAAAAACAAAAAAAGAAAATACAAAAACACTTGACTTTGTAGGTGTTGAAACTTTTGAAGTGACTAAGACATGGAGAAGTAAAAACAAAGACCTAACTAACAAACAAAAGGGACTGCTGGCATAAATGGCGGGTAACATGCTACCATATGTACCTATGTGTTCTTGGCCATCTCACTTAACTTTCCTAGGCCTGATTCACTATCTGAAAGATGAGAAGACTCTACTAAGTGATCTTGCAGGTCCTTTGTCATCCTGAAAACCTCTGTACAGGTGACATGGGAGTAAGTTACTATGCACTATAGGTTATTCTCAACTAATAAAAAGATAGTTCATTAAATTGGAAATCAAATGCTTAGAAACAGGGAGTCTAGTTCCTAGGCTACGACCCAATGCCACCTTTAACTATACTAAAATAGAACAAAGGCAATAGCATAGGCCTAATCCCTAAATTCTAGAAGCAGGAAGCCACTATACACAGGAATGAAAAGAATTTCCTCCCTGTTCTTTGGATATGTTAAACAGGCATAAAATTTCGACACAGGCAAAATGTGTCCTCTAGTGTCTTTCTACTTCCCTATTGGGACTCTAAATCTCCAGTCCTGACAGTGTGAGTCCGAAATGATTCATATAATGAATTTCAGTTTTCGACAGTTCTTATCCTTCTTTCTTTCAGCTTCCCAATGCAGCTGTTCAAAACACAGTTTTATAGTTCTCCTATACACCTTTTATTATTATAACCCCACCGAAGCCAGGACATACCACCATCTGCCAAAAATGACTTACTGCATATCTCAAAGACCACTGTGCTATCTGTCAGTCTCCTAACTTGCCATGCCCCAGCCTCCTCAGCCTAATAGCTAACCCCTATTGATTTTGATTAGCAGAAAAGCCTAATGGTGATATTTCAAGTTCTTCAAATGTATATATATGTGTGTGCACAGAAAGATGTTATCACATATAACTGAAACCCTAAAATTAAAAGAAAAACTCCAAACCAGGCTATGTAACAGAGAGGGATTGAAGAAAGAAGGTATCAGAAGTAAACACAGCTTAAACATCCCACCCTTTACAAAACCTTCCCATGGGACCCAGTTACAATTCTGTCACTGCTCACTCCTATAATACTTTGCTGAACTCTGGAATTAACTATATGCTACTTGAGGACTGGAAGTATCCTTGTGAGCACTCTATCTATATATTTTATCATGGCTAAAGAGATGTCCCTAACTAAATGGCTGCACCTTTTGGAATCTTAAGTCAGTAAAAACTACAAGAAACAGTATTGATAACTACTGCATATAAATTACTAAATCTTATCAAAACAGAAATATTATTAAAGATTGGAAGAAAAAAAGCAACATCCAGCAATCTAACAAAGCACAGAAAATCCTCTGGATAAAAATTCAAATGCCTGCCTGCCAGGCAGTGCTAGTACACACCTTTAATCCCAGCACTGGGGAAGCAGAGTCAAGTGGATCACTGTGACTTTGAAGCCAACCTAGTCTACAGAGTGAGTTCCAGAATAGTCAAGGCTATATAGAGAAACCCTGTCTCAAACCTCACCCCCAACCCCCTGAAAATCAAATGCCCACTGGAAGCAGAAGAGAGAATACTTGTGCTTACATCTGATAGAGTATATAGAAATTGGTAATTGGTATTTAACATTACATAAAATTATTCTGCTGTATAAATCAGATATAAAAGACAAAAGGGCATATAGAAAAATAATAACTTATGCACCTTCTAAAATTAAAAAAACATGCTCAGTATATGGGGGGAATAAAAATGGTCTTCAAAGACAAAAATGTTTAATGATTTTCCCCCTTTCTTTCTCTTTTTCACATCTCTACTCCAAAAGTCAAAAGAAAACAAAGGTTTAAAGGTAGGCCTGCAAGTTCTAATGGACAATCCCTAAAACCCTACACCAGATAATTAAACAATGCTGGTTAACTTATTTAGGTTATACACACAGAATATTCAAATGGCTGTTTCAGACAATTGACCAGCAAGCACAGAAGAAACAAAGGTCTGTCCACCCTGGAGTCGGACTCCATAGAAGCCACCGCTGCTAACACTAACAGCAGCTCTGCTGTGGATTACATTTCAAATTATCACATGATTATGGGCTCAAGGATGGGCGAGCCGCCAAGTCTTTTCAAGCAGATCAAGTAACATGAATGCACCAGCACTGTTGTACCTCGTCACCACACTTTCTAGATCCAACAGTCCTCTCTCTCGGACTTCAACTGTCTTAGGAATCCAGCTCTATTAAAATATATTTTTTAACTTCAATAAAGAAATAACTTTTATTTAGTTATTTTAACATACATACAAATAAGAAAACATACTTACAGATTGTATATCTTGTAATGGTTTTTATGCTTTGAATCCAAAAACCTTAAAACAAAACAAACAAACAAAAGGCCACCATTAACAAAAATGAGCTAACATTTCAAATTACAATAACATTGAGCAGGACTAAAACAGATTTTGTTTTCCCTAATCTCAAATACTATTAATAACCCAAATGCATATCCCCTCCAACTTCATGTCATTCATTAATAATTATTACATTACACAGATTTATACAATCTGAAGTAGAATCAACTTTATCAAAAACTATTTTCATATCTTGTCTCCAGCCTAATAAATTATGGTAATGTCTTGAAAAGGCAATCTTAGCAATTCCCAAGTGTACCTAGCTCATACTGATTTCCACAAAAAGCATAAGCAATAATGTACTATTTTAAAAAAACTTAAAATTTAATTAATTAATTAATTTATTTATTTATATTTATTTGTTTGTTTGTTGATTTGTTGATTTTTTTCGAGGCAGGGTTTCTCTGTGTAGCTTTGGAGCCTGCCTGGAACTGGCTCTGTAGACCAGGCTGGCCTCGAACTCACAGAGATCCACCTGCCTCTGCCTCCTACGTGCTAGGGATAAAGGTGTGTGCCACCAATGCCTGGCAAATTTAGTTTTAATGAAAAAATATAAATATATATTTTGAAATATATACAAGGTACAAGTAGCAATGTAATCCTGTACAAAGTTTTTCAAGCATTTTTCACATGTGTATTCTCTTGTTCCTCACTAACATCGAAGAGGTGGAGCTTACATTTTACAGAGAAGGGAAATAGGTCTCAAGAGATTAGGAGACTTGCCTAAAGTGTTTAGCTAGTAAGTGAAAGATTTAAACCCAAGGACGGACCACTCCCTCAACCAGCTGTGACACCAAACAATAACTACAGGTACCAAAGCACTGATTACATGCCAGATATTATTTTAAGCACTTTATGTATATAAATTTGTTTAATCTCCAGGCCTGTAACAGAAGGCTCAGCAAGGTAGAATGCTGAAGAATTAATTATAAGACAAAGGAGAAAAGACAGCTTCATGTAACCTAGGCTAGTCCTGAATTCGCTCTGCAGTGGTAGATAAACCTGAACTTCTGACCCTCGATTGTCCCTGAAGGACTGGGATTACAGGTATGTGTCACCAAGCTGGGTCTACTCAGTGCTGGGGGTTAAACCTAGAGAGAGCCTCATGCATGCTACAAAAGCATTCTTCCAGTAGCTACATCTCCAGGCCCAACATGAGTTTTTCAAGATAAAGGGATAAATAGTCAATAAAATGGACTTTAGGGGGGGGGGGGGAGACTCAAACAGAAACACATATCTTTTTTTTTTGTTTGTTTTGTTTTGTTTTTTTGAGACAGGGTTTCTCTGTGTAGCTTTGTGCCTTTCCTGGATCTCGCTCTGTAGACCAGGCTTGCCTCGAACTCACAGAGATCCGCCTGGCTCTGCCTCCCGAGTGCTAGGATTAAAGGCGTGTGCCACCACCGCCCGGCCAGAAACACATATCTTTATGTAATTTCTAAATGCCAATGATAACACAAGACCCTAAAGTCTGCTAGAAAAGAAACAAATGGCATGAAAAAAAAAAAGACATCAAAGATACTGTCATTAACAACACTACCTTCTAAAAATAACTATACAAGCCGGGCGGTGGTGGCACACGCCTTTAATCCCAGCACTCGGGAGGCAGAGCCAGGCGGATCACTGTGAGTTCAAGGCCAGCCTGGGCTACCAAGTGAGCTCCAGGAAAGTCGCAAAACTACGCAGAGAAACCCTGTCTCGAAAAACCAAAAAAAAAAAAACAAAAAAAAAAAAAACAAAAAAAAACTATACAAAGTCTGGTCTTCAGGAAAAATTACTTCCAGCCTAGAACACTATACCAAGACAGGTGAGTATATAATACAAGCATTGGTTAAGCAACAAGTCGTTTTGTTTTCCATACATTATCTGAGAGTAGAAAATCGTGAAAGGTGATGACAGGTTCTAGGAACTGGGGAACCCGACTTGAAAAAGAAGAAATGAGAACCCCAAGAAGGATGGTAAAGGGACATCTCAGACAGGCTGCACACACAGGAAGGCAGTTAGTTCAAAGTCAGCACATCAGGAGACTCCCGGAGAGGGGGAGACTGATGAGCACCAAATGTGATCAACGACATGGTGGGCGGCAGCAGCGGCGGTGGTGGTGGCGGTGGCGGTGGCAGCTCACGCCTTTAATCCCAGCACCTGGGAGCCATGACAGTCTGGGCTACAAGAAGAAACCCTGTCTCAGAGAAGGAAAAAAAAAAAAACCAACAAAGAAAAAAAATGCTCAACAGTGAGATTTATAGAACTGAGGGACAGTTCGTGAATAAATTAAAACTAAAAGCACAGATCTTTCACAGCTGCATTACAGTTTCCAGTTTTGTGGTTCTATGGGATTTCTGTGTGTGCAAGCGTGTGCATCTCTGAATCTATGTGTTTCTTGTGCTTTTTCTTTGGCTCTTTTCTTCATTTTTGTTTGTTTGTTTTGTGCTATTCTGGTTTGTTTGCCTTTATCTTATATTATTTTACTCTATTATTTTTTTAGATGTCTCTGTTTTCTAATGAGAGAAAGAAAGGGTGTGGATTTGGATGGGGGGGCTGGGAGGAGATGGGGGAGGGGAATCATAATCAGAATATATTGTCTGAAAAAAAATCTATTTTCAATTTAAAAAAATAAAATTAAACAGTATGACCCAACATACTTGTGTCCTAGTCAGGTAACAGAAGTGGGTATATCCTTGGAATACAATATAAAACTCGAAGAAAAATACAGCAAAATATTAGGAACTTTATTTCTTTTAACTACTGCAGTTTTCTCTTTTTAAAAAAAAAATATTGAAATGCTTGGTCAGTTCTCTTCTACAAATAATGTTTTTAAAGGAAACTACAACTCTGGAAATGTCAGGAAACAGGGAGAAAGTGTTCATGTAATTTTAGAGTTCACGTCAGACAAGGAAGGAAATACTGGCATAGTGAGATACGATACTGATCTGTAAAACATTTCAAATGCTTCATTTCATCAACAGCCTATGAATCTACAGAAGAGAACTAAAGAGAGAATTTAACTGTAAGTCCATAGGGAAACTATAAACTATTCTAATTTTTTAAGACAGGGAAAGAAAAATGCTATTATATTAAAAAAGACAAAACATAAAGATATACTTTAATGACTTAAAAACCAACCACTGAGTGACATGGTGAATGTGTGTTAGTTATCACAACACACTGTAAACCCAACACACAGAAGACAGGTAGTTCTATGAGTCTGAAGTCAGGATCAGAATGAGACACTGACTCAAGAAAGCAACAGCAATCGTAATAACAATGCTATGGATTTGTAAGACTCGCTAGGATTCTCTTTTGCAATGAATACTTTTGCAATAAATTCTTCAAGACAAAAAAAAAAAAAATAGCAGTTGAGAGGTGGTAGCACATGCCTTTAATCCCAGCACTCAGGAGCCAGGGGCAGGCAGGTCTCTGAGTTCCAGGACAGCCTGGTCTACAGAGAGAGAGGGCCAGGACAGCCAGGGCTACACAAAGAGACTCTGTCTCGAAAAACCAATATATGCATATTCTGTAATATATACATTAATAAAGCAAAGTCAGCAATCAGTACAGTAATCCTGAACAAAAGATAACCTATCAATATCTGTAATCAATGCTTATCTGAATTTAATGGCATAGAAGAGAAGGGCATTCATTATAAAGCTGTGTCAACAAAACGAATCAAAGCAGTTTCCTTACTTTTTAGAACTCACAGAAATCATTAAAGAGAAAAACAATCCAAAGAAAAATAAGTTGAAAAGAAAGTCAATACACACATAAACGCCAAGTGTGCACACCATGCTCAACTAGATTTGGTAATTCATAAACAAGAGAAATTAACTGTCCATAGCTCTGGAAGCTGGAAAGTCCCAGAGTATGTACATGCACGCACGCGCGTGCACACACGGAAGAAAAATTGAGTAAATAATATTAAAAACAAAAAACACAAAGTTTTTTTTTGTGTGTAAACACAGCTCCAAATATCTGAGGGGGGATAAAGTACAAGCGCTTCACAGGGAAGCTTTGCCATCCTTATGCTGACCAGTTAGCAAACACTAAAGGAGATCAGAAGCAGGTGTTTCACTTTTTCTTTCCTTCTTTCTTTCCTTCCTTTCTCTCCCCCTCCCCCCCCCCCCTCTCTCTGTTAATGCTGACTCTTACAGAGCTAGAAGCCAGGCACAGAAGAGATTCTCCAAAGATCTCACTGGAGGAGCTGACAATCCCCAGGCAGCCACCAGGATGTAGGCAGGGCAGCGGGAGCATGCCTAGCCAGTGTCTAACAGCAAGGTCCTAAGCAGACTGCAGCCCCTACAACCTCCTAGACATGTCATGTTTCCTAAACTTCCACTTTCCAAGATACGAACTTCCTATGAAGCATTATTCCTTTCTGATTAAGTTAAAGACACTTTCTGTCCTTTGCAACCAAGAACTCATAATTATTTTCAGAGAATATTTCAAGTTAAGGTTAGTGAAATCATATTTGTGTGTCCCCTTTAACAGTTGAACTTTATGGTTTCTTAGCTAGCATGTGAGCCACAGCAAGACTACCAGAAGAAAGAAGCCCTTTAAAGGTGTGTGTGTGTGGGGGGGGGGGGTGATTCGCTCAAAGAACTTGATTACTTAGGGAAACATCCACCACTTCCCTCTCTGTCCTCTCAGGAATTTCATGACCACATTTGGCTCAGCTTTTAAGTCTGACAACAGAAAGGAAAGGGGGGAGAGGGAAGAAGACAGTCCTTCCCACAGAGAAAGGGGCAAACTTGCCTACAGATATTTACATAGACAAAAGCAGAGGCAATACTCTCTAACCCTGCACAATCTAGACCCCTCTTTCATAACTATGCCATACTTGAAGCAATTCTGATATGTACACTCCCCCACTACTCTCTCTTACCTCTACTCCTACCCCCGCTGAACCCCTTCTTCCCAACTCTGATGTCAGCCGGGCAGTGGTGTCGCAGTCTTTAATCCCAGCCTCTGAGTTCGAGGCCAGCCTGGTCTACAGAGTGAGTTCCAGGACAGCCAGGACTGTTGCACAGAGAAACCCTGTCTCAACAAACAAACCAGAAAAAAAAGAAACAACTTTGATGTCTTTATGTGCATATTGTCTGTTTAACTGAGGTTGCTTGCATGAGCATGGGAGATTTCTTATTAAATAAATCTAGATAATACATATTTCAGATTCTAGAAAAGTGTTACCTCCCCCCAAAAAAAGACAAACACACACACACACACACAAACTAAAAGTTAAAAAAAGAGGACAGAAAAGGCAGCACCAGAAATCAACATTCATCTACCAAATACACTTGTAGAACCTTTGCCATGTGACCACTCAGGCTCTGGGGAGTCTAGACAAAGGCTGACAGTTTCCACAAGTTTGTGTGTGTGTGTGTGTGTGTGTGTGTGTGTGTGTGTGTGTGTGTGTGTGTGTGTGTGTGTGTGTGTGTGTGTGTGTTGAATGCGTGTGTGGCACAGGGAGGCCAGAAGCAGACTACAGGTATTGCTCTATGACCCTAGAACTTGTTTTGTTTTTGAAACTGGGTCTCATTGAACCTGGAGCTCATTATTTTGGCTAAGCTAGCTGGTCAGTAAGCCCCCAGGATCCAGTCCTCTTTGCCTCCTTCCCCATTACTGGTGTTACAGAAACATGCCATGCCATTTGGCTTTTGCATGGGTTCTAGGGATCTGAACTCAGATCCTCATGCTTACCCAGCAAGCTCTTTACCAACTGAGGCATTTCCACAGCCCTGGTTTTAGTTCTCATGAAGCAGAGTCTACTCATCCCAGCCCATAATGCAGTCACTGATAAACCTCTACAGAGGCCTGCAACCAACTTGCAGAAGCCGAGGTCAGTGATAAAGGCCATGTGTTCCAGTGTTAGCAATCTGTGTTCTGGTCACTGTGCTTCTGATCACACATGTGTAGACAGGGAGGCAGCTGGTCTGACCACTCTTCAAGCCCCACCAACTGAAGACTTGAGGGACTTAGAGCCTCCTTCTGCCCCTCCCTTTTTCCTCCTTTAAAAAGCCAAACAGTTACTAGTAGCAACAATGGAGAGCAATTACACAGACAAGAGAAATGAGGAAGTCATCCCCTATGACCAGAAAAAAGTCCAGGCTTTAAGTTTATAGCATAAGCACATACCCAGCACAGAAATACCCACCTAAAGCTGGGCAAACTCTAGAAAAGGGGAGAATTGTTCCACTCCAGAAAAGAGCCAAATTCCAGTTTTTAGCCAACACACACACACACACACACACACACAATTTACAAGATCAAGACAAAGACACACATGCACCCCAAAAAAAAACCTGACAGCAAATTTACTAGACAGAAATTTTTTTTTTTTTTTTACCTTAATGGTGCTCAGAAAGCTAAACAAATACATGGCTGAGATCAGGGAAATGAAAACAGAAAGATCAATAAGGTGAAAGAAAGGAAGAGTTGAGTGTGGTGGTAATCCCAGCATTCAGAGGGCCGAGGCAGGAAAGGAAAAGACAGTTTCTGGGTTGTGTTTGTTTGTTTGTTTGTTTGTTTGTTTGTTTTTTAAAAGGGGGGACGGGACTGAACAAGATGGCTCAGAAGGTAAAGATGGTTGTCACCAAGCCTGGAGATGTTTGGTCTCCAGGAATCACATGGTGAAGGAAAGAACTTTTGACCTCTGACCTCTACACATGTGGCATGGCACAAGCACATCCCCCAACACACAAAGAATGTAATATTTTAAATTTTTTAAAGATGAGAACTCCAGGGCTGGGAAGACACCTCAGTCAGTAAAACACACTACTCAAGGGCATGAGGACCCAAGTTTAGAGCCCCCAAACCCACATAGAGAACAAGGTACAGTAGCACACACTTGGAACCCCAACATCAAGGCTACAGCCTAGGCTATTGTTTTCCTCCAGAACCAGATAGTAAGGGCCTACTGCTGGAGACACTTACTCGTCACTTACACAGAAAAACTGAGCAGGTGCCAACCAGAAGTGTCACCATTACTGACTAGAGTTCATGGTGCTGGAAGGTATTTTGCACACTACTGGAGGAGAAAAGGAGTCATCAATATAACCCAGCTACAAGCCCTTTGTCCTACAACAGAGACCTGTCTGCACACAGGCATATATACTGGTCCAATAGTGGCACAAATGTTATGGGAGTAACCAATCACTTTTTTTAAATTATATTAATTTAAGGCCCATTCCATAATATGGAACTCACGTCTACCCCTTCTAAAGTTGCCAAGAACTTGAGGCTAGATATATGTTATGGGTCTGGGGAAAAACCTACTATTAATCTGTAGAAGGAATATAAAAATAACATGATTCCTAACAACACATTGCTCTACTCACAGATGAGTGCATCACTCAGCCCTCATCAGAGCTTCTTTTTGGAATAGATGGTTATTAACACAGAGACCTACAACCCTTTCCTCAAGGTTCAGGGATCTACACAGAAGAGGAAGGCAGACTGTAAGAGCTATAGGTAATAAATGACTCCAAGGACACGGTGTCTTCCAAACACAACAGGGGTGATACACATACAAACTCACAGAGACTGTCACAGCATGCACAATACCTGCTGCTCAAGTTCAAACCAAACAAAATCCCAGGTGAAGTGGACACAAAGTCCTGCCCCTAACCAAGAAATTATTTGCAGTGATACCTACTGGGAAACAGAAAATCAGTTTTCTCCAACAGAGTGTTATTGGATATATCAACCACATTCCAGGTCTGCCCCCATGCCTAGGTGTAGTTGGCCAACACAAAACAGACTCCATGTTTTTTATGCTTTCTGTTTTGTCTTTGTTTTTTTGTTTTTCAAAACACAGTTTCCTCTGTGTAGTAGTTCTGGTGTCTTGGGACTCACCCTGTAGACCAGGCTATCCTGGAACTCACAGAGATCCACCTGCTTCTGCCTCCCAAGTGCTGGAATTAAAAGTGTATACCACTACTGCCCGGTGTTTGTTTTGATTTTTTTCTTTTTTGAGGACAAAGAAAAATAATATGAAGTTGGGTGGATTGGGGGGGGTGTGAGAAAGATCTAGGAAGAGTTGGAGGGGAAAGAATATAATCAAAATATATGAAAATTTTTTAACGAAACTCTAACTAGAGCCGGGCGGTGGTGGCGCACGCCTTTAATCCCAGCACTCAGGAGGCAGAGCCAGGCGGATCTCTGTGAGTTCGAGGCCAGCCTGGGCTACCAAGTGAGTTCCAGGAAAGGCGCAAAGCTACACAGAGAAACCCTGTCTCGAAAAACCAAACCAAACCAAAACAAAACAAAACAAAAAACTCTAACTAGAACAATATAGAAGTACATGCTTGTAATCCTAGCCATGGCTGAAAAATACAGTAAATAGGGCTGGAGAGATGGCTCAGAGTTTAAGAGCACTTGACTGCTCTTCCAGAGGTCCTGAGTTCAATCCCCAGCAACCACATGGTGGCTCACAGCCATCTATAATGAGATCTGGTGCCCTATTCTGGCCTGCAGTCATATATGCTGTATACATAATAAATAAATCTAAAAAATGTTTATAAAAATACAGTAAATAGAATAAAAATAAAATGTATTAGAAAGAATCAAAGTAGATCTGAGCACAAATATAGGAGTAACAACTTTTTGATTAGATTTAAGATCTGTTCAATAAGATGGAATCCATATCTAACACTGTCAAAATGAGGCCTAGAGCCTGTGACTAAAAAGGTTATAGACCTTAGGTGAAAACCTACTATTACTCTGCTAAGTGGACATAGCAATAGAATGATTCCTAATGACTTATTGCTATACTGATACATCAGTATATCACTCAACCCTCATCAGAGAAGCTTCTTGTAGATGGCAATTAACACAAAGACCCACAACTGGTCAGCATGCAAAGAATAAGACTTCAGAATATTCAGCTCTAAATAGTACTCTGTATCACAACCCTCCCGAAAGGCTCAGGATCTATGGAGAAGAGGGGCAGAAAGACTGTAAGAGGTAGGTAAGAGGTGACTTCAAGGAAACCGTGTTCTCCAGGCACAATAGGGCAGATGCTCACAGCAACTCTAACGGCACGCACAGACCTGTGAAAGCTCAGCCAAAAGAAGGTCCAGCATGCCAGAGACAGCAAAGTCCCACCCCTAGCTGAGGAGCTATCGGTATTTACTACCAGGAGAGGGACAGTTAGTTCTTTAATGGTGTAAACCACACTCCAGGATGGGCAACACGCCTAGAAGTAGCTGTCCAACACCAACTGGACCTGACTTGGGGAGAGTGGGGCAGAACACAAGGTAAGTTATATAGGTAGAGAGGGTGGGGAGGATCTGGAAGGAGTTGAGGTCGGAGGACAAATAGGATCAAAATACTGACATCAACTTACTGAAAAAAAGTAGATATTAACCAACCTATGAGACACTATCAACTGGGCTAACTTATTTACCTTGAGGATTCCAGAAAGATATTTATTTGTAGAAATTCGATGAAAGATATAAATATAAAGAAGTTGTGGCTCAATGAACCACAAGTCACAAAAACTCAGAGACTTACCAGACAAATGATCATCAAACCATCAAACGACAAAGACAGACTGAGGATGTACCTCACTTGATAAGAGTGTTTGCCTAACAAAGCCCTGGGATCCGTCCCCAGCTCTGCACAAGCCTCTCATGGTGGTGCTCGCCTGAAATCCCAGTACTAGCTAGGTGGAAGCAGGAGGCCCAGAAGTACATTCTTGCATATATTAGAGAGCTTCAGGCCAGCCTGTACTGTGAGACGGCTGTCTTTACAAATACTCACAGTCAGCTGGGCAGTGGCAACACACACCTCTAGTGCCAGCACTCGGGATGCAGAATCAGGAGGATCTGAGTTCGAAGCCAGCCTGGTCTCCAGATGAGTTCCAGGTCAGCCAAAGCCACACAGAGAAACGCTGTCTTGAAAAAAAAAAATGAAAGAGAGAGAGAGAGAGAGAGAGAGAGAGAGAGAGAGAGAGAGAGAGAGAGAGAGAAAGAAAGAAAGAAAGAAAGAAAGAAAGAAAGAAAGAAAGAAAGAAAGAAAGAAAACCTGCAGAATGAAAGAAGCAACTTGTCACAAAGAAGCCTCAGTATCAGCAGATTTTTTTTTTTTCCCTCAGAAATCTTGAGGAATAGGAAGCAAGGATACAACAATATTTAAAGTCCTAGAAGACAAAAATATCCAGCAAAACTGTCCTTCAAAAATGAGGAATGCTGGGCTGGAGAGACGGCTCAGTGGTTAAGAGCACTGACTGCTCTCCCAGAGGACCAGCACCCACATGGCAGCTCACAACTGTCTGACACCCTCACACAGACATACCCAGGCAAAGCACCAGTGCACATAAAATAAAAATAAATTATTTTTTAAAAATGAAGAATACTGAAATAGTCTAGAGAAACCAAAGTTAAGGAAACTTATTACCACCAGACTAGTCCCTCAAAGAAATGCTACAGGGAGTCTTTCAAGTGGAAATGATACAACATTTCACAACACAAAAGCTTCCCCTTATCCTCAGAGGACACATTACACTACATCCTTCTCCCATAGTGGTTGCCTAAAACTATGGACACACATACACTTTTCCTACACATATTTACCTATGCTAGTGTAATAAACCAGGCACAGAAAAACATTAATAGTAATATTTAAACACAACAATTTTTAACGCTATAACATAATGAAATTTATATAAATACAGTACTTCTCTCAAAAGAGTCAAGGCAAATAGTGGGGTTTTGTTGTTGTTGTTTCGGTTTTTCGAGACAAGGTTTCTCTGTGTAGTTCTGGTGTCTATCCTGGATCATCGCGCTGTAGACCAGGCTGGCCTTGAACTTACAGAGATCTGCCTGGCTCTGCCTCCTGAGTGCTGGGATTAAAGACGTGCACCACCACCACCTTGCTTGACAAAAAGTATTTTTGAACCACTATTGACCACACCTAAGCTGAAACCTCAGATAAAGGGAACTACTGCAATTTGAAGCTACAGGACAAAATAAAGAACTCTGAGAAATGACAATTACAACAAAAAAGATCAACTCTAACAGTAGCATAACTTTAGCTTGTAATTCCACATTTTGTTTTCCACATGATTTTAGACATGGTATTTTTAAAAATCCAATTATTAAATTATGGCTATATGGTATTAAAAAGACGTAACTTTATGATTTTTTTAAAAAGCTAACAGGAAGCAAGGGTGTAACTATACAGGAACCAAGGCTTAAATACCTCTGAAGGTAAGCTGGTATTATAACTTTAGGATGTTAAATGAAATTCCTACTACAACCACAAGGAAAATAGCTCCAGAATAAAAACACCAATTGAAACATTTCATTATAAAACATCAACTGAACACAAAAAGCAGTCAGGCAAATCAGAAACAAATAGCAAATTGTAGGACACTGTATCCGTGCAAACAAGTTAAATCCTCCAATCAAAAGACAGACTGGCGGAAAGCATACAAAAGACAAGATCCAATAACATACTATTCACACAACACGCAAGCACAAACAGATTTTTAAATGTATAGGCACAGACTGAAAGAGGGCAAAAAAAATGCTGTGTGGTAATCAAAAGAGTGAGAGTAGTATCAGAAAATTTACTAGGTTTAAAGTATGAGATAAAAAATAATAAAAGTATCAACACATTAAGGAGATTTTAATAATTGTAAGCATTTAGACATCTAGTGAGAGGCACGGAGTCATACCTCTGTAACCCCATAACTTGAGAGGCAGAGGCAGGAGGATCAGACTATATAAGACCAAACAAATATAACAAGATGAAAACAAGAAATAGTTCTAAAGTAATAATTGCACACTTTGACATATACAACACTTCAACACAATAGTGGAGAGACAAGAAAAAGTAGGACTTGACCAGCATAGTAAAGCCTACAAGCTAAGACTCACCCCCACACACACACCCAGCTCAGCAAGAGAAGACCCACTATGTTCAGATAAACTGTATGTTCAGACACAAATGGGCTCAATTAGTTCTTTTTTAACTAGACATCAAGTTAAAAAAAAAAACAAATATAAATGAACAGACATCAACTAAAGCATTTTCTTCTACATGAGAGAATATTAGAAAGCAGTAAAAGAGAAACGCTTGCTCTTCCTGACTCCTGGTGACTAGAGATCAGAATTCTATGCTGATCCTCTGGTGTGTTTGAGAAAAACTGTAGAGAACACAAGTACTTTTTTATTTATTTATTTATTTATTTATTTATTTATTTATTTATTTATTTATTTATTTATTTATTTATTTGGTTTTTCGAGACAGGGTTTCTCTGTATAACAGTCTTGGCTGTCCTGGAACTCGCTTTGTAGACAGGCTGGCCTCGAACTCACTGAGATCCACCTGCCTCTGCCTACCAAGTGCTGGGATTAAAGGCGTGCGCCACCACTGCCTGGCAAGTACTCCTTTTTTTAAAGATTTTTTTTTAATTTTATGTGTATGAGTGTTTTGACTACTTATACACATGCAGAGCACACTGAGTGTCTGATGCCCTTCAGAAGAGGGCATTAGATCTCCTGGAACTGGAATTATAGGCAGTTCTGAGCCACTGTGTGGGTGTTAGGAACCAAACCTAGGTCTCTTGCAAGAGCACCCAGTTTTCTTAACCTCTGAGCCATCTCTCTCCAGTCACTTATAGTGCATTTTCAGTTTATTGGGTACCAAAATCTTGCTGTACATGTACTAATAAAGCAAAAATACTGAGTTTATACAGAATCACAGTTACAGTCTTTAATGCCTTGTGATCAGTCTACTAGCAGAAGAGAAATGCTACCTTAACAATGTGCTCAGTGACAAAGGTCAGGCATTACACAGCCCTAGCTGATCCATCACACAGGAATGTGACTTCAGTTTTGACAGTTCCATCAGCTTTTTAAAATAAGCGAAAACACAAGTTTCAGCATGAGGCTTCCTGATTTTAAATACAGTCCAGAGTTTGTCCTCTGACACGCAGGAAAACAGGTATTAAGGAAAGCAGCTTGAGCACTGCACAGTGATCCAGCACCTAGTGATGACTTGGAGTTCAACCTCCAGAACTGCCCCACTCCCAATAAAAAAAGAAAACTTAAACTTCTGCTGGGCAGATGATACACCCAGCACTAGGGATGAGAAGTCAAGATCGTGAGTTCAAGTCTGGCCTTACCTACACATAATGAGATCCTGTCTCAAATACAATAATAACAAGCAATAAAGAAAAAAATCACCTCTGGAATCTTATAGACATGGACTCTTCCTACTTCCAAGATGTGGCAATTGAAGATTTCAATTTCTTTTAAATCACTTATGAAAGTGAATTGTGGATTAGATTCACTCTAAAACTTAGTAAGATGGTATATGCGAACTAGAAATACAATAGTTAATACATATAAATAGTAAGTAAATAATATACTGAAAATAATATCCACTATTAAAATAGCAAAGCTACATTTGTGCCCATAATATTTTTATTGTCTAAATCACTAAATCTCCCTATGAGCAAGGAAATATGGCCTGCAAAAGTGAGAGGCAGCCAATGGGAATGGGGCTTTCTTCAGGAGTGACAAAAATGTTCTAGAATTTGGTATACATAGTAAGTGCATCACCTTTGGCTATACCATGGAAATATTAAATGTCGCTCAAATTACACAGTTCAAAAACAATGACTGATTGTTCTATGAACTCACTTTAAGTGGGAAAGAAGCAGGGAAGGAACAAGAAACGTAAGAATGGAAGAACAGAAGTAACATTCTTTCCTATTCATTACTGTGAAGTTGGCCTCTGAATAATCTGTTTCCAAGTCTTATTTTTAATTGATAGTCAATAATGATGCTAGAATAACAAATACTTCTCACTTATTGAAAATCAATATACAATTAAGTTTGACTGAGGAATGTACATATAACTAAGAATTGAACATTGCAAAGTTTCTTCAGAGAGAAAATGTATATGCTAGCAGCCAAGAAAGAATATACTCTTGAATCTATAACAGGTTACACATGGGTAAGGAAGCCAAGTATACAAGACAATAATAGGTAAGTCTTTTGCTAAATCATTATGTCATAAGACTGAGCTCTAATTGTTTCCTTATTAAAAAACTATGAGTAAACTGGGCTTGGTAGACATACTTATAATGCCAGCACCCACAGATGGAAGTGTAAGAATCATGAGTTCAAAACCAGTCTGGACTATATAAGTCAGCCTGGGTCACATAGCATGATCCTACCTTAAAACACAGCAAAATTATAAAAATGTTCTTACCATAAATTTTACAATAAATTGCCATAGTTTTAAACAAGGAGAAAAAAATTGTATGCTTAACTTTTTCATTTTCAACATTTCCTAAATTAAGCTCCATGTCTAGGAAGATGAGAGTTAACAAATTACAAAAGAAAACTTGGAAGAAACATAGAAGGTGAGAAAAGGTACACATGGTGACATTGTTAAGAATCTGTGTAGAAAGCGGTTTTCCTCTGTTACATCCACATTTCCTGATTCATTAGGGGCACAACAGTTCACAGGATAACACTCCTTCAGCACATTATGCACCAGTCTGTAGCTAGAGTTTTCCTGCCTTGCCCACAGTCAGGACAAATCTCTATCACCCGCCAGTCCCACAGCCGCTCAGACCCGACCAAATAAACACAGAGACTTATATTGCTTAGAAACTGTATGGCCGTGGCAGGCTTCTTGCTAACTGTTCTTATAGCTTAAATTAATCCATTTCCATAAATCTATACCTTGCCACGTGGCTCATGGCTTACCGGTGTCTTCACATGTCATGGCGGCAGCTGACAGTGTCTCCCTCCGCCTTCCTGTTCTTTCTTTTCTCCTCTCTGTTAGTCCCGCCTATACGTCCTGCCCAGCCACTGACCAATCAGTGTTTTATTTATTGACCAATCAGAGTAATTTCACATACAGACCATCCCACAGCACCAGTCTGTTAAAGACTGCTTAGATTTAGAAACAGGGCACTTTCATCTTGGCCTACGGGACAATGTAAATGCACAAATCAAAAAGTAATGAACTATTAGAACAAAGAGTGGTTTCGTACTACCCCTAGCTCAGGGCAAGACCTTAGTGCAAGAAATAGACAGGAAAAAGAGAAAAACTATAGTGGAGTGGAGATATTCTTTATTTCCCTCCCTTGGGCAGTCTTGACCTGTCCTCCATCAGTGTTAATCCCTTAGAGTGAGTAAATCATCTGCAAATAAGAAAGCACACAAGGTTCCAGCTAGGCGGTGGTGGCACACCAGCAATTGGGAGACAGAGGCA
This sequence comes from Peromyscus maniculatus bairdii, assembly GCF_049852395.1. Lineage (NCBI taxonomy): Eukaryota > Metazoa > Chordata > Mammalia > Rodentia > Cricetidae > Peromyscus > Peromyscus maniculatus. Next base: position 184,993,113 of record NC_134852.1, on the reverse strand, counting down.
AGTGGATCTCTATGAGTTTGAGGCCAGCCTGGGCTACAGAGTGAGTTCCAGGACAGAGAAACCTCGAAAAACAGAAGAGAGAGAGAGAGAGAGAGAGAGAGAGAGAGAGAGAGAGAGAGCGCGAGCGAGCGCAAAGCTACTTGGTTCATTTCTCCATTTTCATTGTTTATATCAATCCCTGATTTCAAATGGAAAAGTTAAATATTTGTCTCAAATTCTCAAATATGAAATTTCAATCATCATAACACTATACATCACAAACCTTTAATCACAGGACAATTTAAGCATGAAGATATTTGCAATTTAAGTTCACTTTACTCCAGAAGATGATATAGTACAATAACAAAGAATAAGTTTTATACAGTATTTCTTGTTTGGGGGAAATCATAAGAAAAACATGTAATTAGGTAAAAGAAAATATGGTGGTATTTTATTTGTACTGAAATGTGATTTTCATTGTATGTTAATAAATAAAGTTGCCCAGGGGTCAGAGCTATTAGAGCCATAGCAAGAGCGTAGTGGTGGTAGCGCATGCCTTTAATCCCAGCACTTGGTAGAAGAGCTAGGTAGATCTCTGTGTGTTCAGGGATACAGCCAGCATTGGAGACATACACCTTTAAGACCTGGAGGGCTGTACTCACAGGCAGTGACAAGGCAGTCATGTGTTTGGGTTTATAACCAATGAGAAGGCAGAACAGAGAGACTATTTAAAGACAGACACACAGGAAGTAGCTCTCTTTCGGGGAGGTAGGAGCACCGCAGGAGGTAAGATTTTAGCTCTGAGCTCTGACCTCTTGGCTTTCTCTTTTACACTGGTTCTGTGTTTCTTATTTTAATAAGACGGTTGGTTACATCTACAAGAAAAATACTTAAAATATCCTTTGGAAGCCCCACTAGACAAAGTGAAGAAAGTTCAACTGAAAAAAGTTTTATTAATAAAAGAGCAATGATGTTATGGTTTGAATCTGAACCCCCACATAAGGAGCCTTTTGGAAGTAAAATGTGGCTGACAGAAATCAGTCACTAGGGGCAGGTATCTGAAGAATCCTCTAGTCCCTGCTTCCTGTTCACTACCATGAGGAGCCGACTGCCACACAGTCCTTCCACCATGAATTTCTGCTGCAAGTTCCTGATGCCATGGATGGATGAATGGAGTGCTCCACCCTGCCTTCTCAACCGGGACAGACTGAAATCCCTCTCAAACCATGAGGCAAACTAAAACTCTCTTCCAATACCTGTTTCCGCCAGGTGATTTGGTGACAGAAGCCAACAGTAACTAATATAAAAGGTATATGAAAATTAAAATATTTCTACTGAGAGTTATCAACTTTAAAGCAGAAAAGATGGTTACTGATTATTGCTAATATCACCAATATAGTGTAAACAAGCTCAAGTAATCAGTCATCTAGTTGTTGAACACAGATACTCTTTGGAAAGGTCAATCATAAAGCCATGTTAATTAAAAGTTATTTGCAAGGGCTGACATGGTGGTGCACACCTTTAATCCCAGCACTTAGAGGCAGGGGCAAGCAGATATCTGTGAGCTCAAGACCAGACTGATCTACATAGGGATTTCCAGGCTAGCCAAGGCTACTTACGTGAGACCCTCTCTCCAGAAAAAAAACACACACACACAAAATATTATTTGTAGTCATTTTAGTGTGTAGGAAAAGTATTATCTTCCTTCCTAGTCACTATTCATCCTTTACTAAAACAGAGGGCAGGGGGCTGGTAAACAGAAGCTATCCATGCCTTACTGATCATTTATCTTACAAAACAAACAACAAAATCCATCAAGGAGCATAGTTTTATACACAGCTAATTTTCCATGCTGCTATGCTAAAAACATTATAAAAGGTGGCAAAATCAGCTGGCTAAAAGAACAACTAGCTAGTCCAGTGATGGTGGCTCACGCCTTTAATCCCAGCACTTGGGAGACAGGCCAGCCTAGTCTACAGAGCGAGTCCTAGGACAGGCTCCAAAGCTACACAGAGAAACCGTCTTGAAAAAAACAAATGAACGAACGAACAAAAAAAAAAAAAAAAGAAAGAAAGAACTAGCTAAATAATCCAGATAAGAACTTCTTAAGAAAAACATCTGAGGCCGGGGGTGGGGGGGTGGGGGGGGGGTGGCGCACGCCTTTAATCCCAGCACTCGGGAGGCAGAGGCCAGCCTGGACTACCAAGTGAGTCCCAGGAAAGGCGCAAAGCTACACAGAGAAACCCTGTCTCGAAAAACCAAAAAAAAAAAAAAAAAAAAAAATCTGACAAAGTCCATAAGGCTAAATAAAACAAACTAGATAGATAAAGCTAGACAGAATTCATTTCAGTCTTGGTTATTAATTACAAAATGAACATGCAAATCTCTAAATTTGCAAGCATAAGAATTATGAAGCCAGAAGATTCAGGACCAAACTACCTTCCCAACACAACATATTCTTGGTTGAGTTATTATTGTATAGGGTCTAATAATCAGTGGTAAAGGTCTAGAAACTGGAATTTAACAATAACCTAAAAGATGATCAATCACCACCACCCCCGGGGCGTTGGTGGCACACACCTTTAATCCCAGCACTTGGGAGGCAGAGGCAGGCGGATCTCTGTGAATTCAAGGCCAGCCTGGGCTACAGAGTGAGTTCCAGGACAGGCTCCAAAGCTACACAGAGAAACCCTGTCACACACACACACACACACACACACACACACAAAAGATCAATCACCCTCAATAATTTATACTTAACAGAAACTAATATAAAATTAACATGCCAGATTACTCAGAAGAACCTTACATGGCCAGGAAATTTCCTCTCTACTCCAAGTATTCGTGCCCTTATTTGATTCAGCTGAAGTACTAATTTGGCTTGGTTAAATTGGTCCTTGGTTGAAAATAAAATTGATGTGAAATAGCTCATCTTATGAGGCATTACACACAGGGCATAAACAATTCTGCATCAAAGCAGAAAATAAATTATCTGGTGACCCATATCTGGCCAGACTGCTCATTTACCATATTCTGCAACTCGAGATTCCAAACTGTCCTCTGTTCCTTTTTCTAGGGCCTATTTCATCTTCTCTAGGTCATCACTCCCAAGCTGCTGCTCCTAGGGCCTGTCATGTGAAGGAAGTACCCTTCTGCGGTGTGATATTTTGACTGCACTCTGACGCTCCGGAGACTGACAATATTTGTCTGAATCAGAGGGCAGAGCTAGCTACTAGCTGACCAAAATTAACCACGGAGGTTTCAGAGAACTGAGGACAGACAGACACAGAAAGCAGTAGGATGGAACTGAGAGAGGGTCTCTGGCCCTTTTGGATGGAGGAACGATCATTCAGCTTCTTACCCTGATATCTGACTCCTGAGATTTTATTATTTAAAGAATAAGAAGATGAACACTTGACCCTTCCACTATGTTCTATCTAATTATGAGAAGGCAAATGCATTTCCCTATTTTTTAAATTTTTAAACAGTACCTCTAACAGTACAACCTAAAGTTCAATGGAAACTACAAAGTGGTACAGGGGTTTGGGGGTTTGTTTTGGTAGATTTTATAGTGAAACTTCAGCCTGAACAAAACATAAATAATACTATAATAAATATCTAAATGAGCACAACTTAGTAACAATTAACCACTTGGGAAAACTGATAGCTAACTCATACAAAGGTATAAAATCATATATTAATACACCATTACAAAGGCATTCTACAGCTGCATACTACTTTGTAAGTTACAAAGTGATTTCCCACCTATTTAAATCCAGATAATCACGAAGTAGTTAAAAGTCCCAGGAAAGATATTATGAATACAAAGGAAATAATCCAGAATTTTAACTTTTAATTCCATTCAAGTACTTCAAAACCAGCATAGCAAATATAGCAAAACCCAATATTAATGAATTATTAAAATACCACTGTAGTTTGTACTAAAAATTTGATGTTCATTTACATGTATTTTAATTCTGAAATTAGGAAATATATTAAGACTAATTTGCCCAACAGGCAATTTCATATATTCTTAGGTCATAAAGTATTTTTAACTGGGCCTTGAGAAACACTTTTCTGAATTACATGACAATTTCACTTGGAAAATTATGTTAATTATAAAACTCTTAATTTGGTCTTTCATATATCCAACAATTCCCTTTTAGAACCACTGTATCAAACACTATTATATGATGTTTTACATAAACATACACAACTTATCAGTCACCCACACCTCAGTGTGAATAACTAAATAACCTACTCAAGGCCGAACCCAAATGTAAAATAAAAAACCTGTACTGTAATAGAAGCCAGGCACTAACCTGGTCAGAGGTATCCTATCAAATACAAAAAATTATATCACGTAAACACATGATTATATATGAAGTCAGTTCTTATCCAGGGAATTGCGACCTACTGAGAGCTATCAGGTGCTTTAGGTTAAAAAACTTTCAGAGTACTATCATAACAAAACAAAGTCTACATCATAATGTACATACTGTTCTGTGTTTTAGGAATATTTTCTAAACAAGACACATCAAATGGTTTATTAACATATAAAATAGAAAATCAAGAGTTCTTACCTTACTACATCATCAATATTGTTCCTGTATACACCTTCAAGTCTTTCTGCAGGAAATCCCATAGCAATAATATTTGGATAAATATCTGAGTATTTAAGTTAAGGAAATACCTAAAATATGCAACTATACAAAAATTCATGCATTTTAAAACATTGCTTCCCCCACTATAACTATAATTATAAAAGGTTGTCAACTGTATTTGTCTGCAACCTACTATGTGTAATAAATACTGATAAACACATCACTCTAAAAAAGATTTTCAAATCAATTTTACAACAAAATACTGTTAAAAATCCCCTATTTAATACCTTGAAAATAAGCCTAAAGCTGGGTATAATACAGGCCTATAATCCCAAGACTCAAAAAGCTTTCAAATTGGAGGCTATCCTTGGACATGGAACAAATTTCAGATGAACCAGATACAGCGAGAAACTGTCTCAAACATACAAAACAGTAAGTAAGTAAGTAAGGAGCCAGAGGCCTTTAATCCTAGCACTTGGAAGGCAGAGGCAGGTGGATCTGAGTTGGAGGCCAGCCTGGTCTACAGAGTGAGTTCTAGGACATCCAGGGCTACACAAAGAAACCCTGTCCCAACAAACAACAACAAAAACCAAAACATTAAGTAAATAAGAGCTTAAGACAAAAGGTCATCTCCGTATTTACAATGTTAAGGAATAGAAGGAAAATGAAACCCCCATATTTTGTAAATCATACACAGCTAATGTGTCAGGGTGAACTCAAAACCAAGAACCTGGAGCAGCCTGAAAAGACAGTACAACTTCTCATTTCTCCTGGCTAACAATGATTGGAGCAGTAAGAAGTAAATACAGACTCATGAAGACAGAGCTGACTGTCCCGACTGTCCCTAGAGCTGTATAACCTGAATAAGTCACTCACCATCCTTCGACTATTCTACACAATGACTGAGCTGGAAGAGATAACCTCGAAGACCTCTAGCCCCTGCCACTTGTGAGGTCATAATACGCAATTGAGGTTTAAGTCTAGTTACTTTCTTCTAATCAATTAATCAGTACTTAGCATGCCCATTAGTCTCAATTCTGTTACACAGCAGTTAATATAAAAATAAACCTCTATACTCAGGAAGAATTTCTTTCCAACTAACTAAAAACCCACATCTCTATGAATCTTGCCCATCTTTCCTGTTCTCACTTACTCTGATGTTCCACCCATCCTCTCTCATCTCGTGATTACCTATCAGACTTTTCACATCAACTAATCCACGCTGCCTCCTTTAAAACAGCCACTAAAGATCTCTGGCTACATATTCTGGATCTCTTTGCCTCCCACATGTAACTCAGCAATCAATCTCCAAGTCACTGAGAAGGCTGTAGCCATATACACTCCAAGGGCAGAGCAACATCTATGATGGCCAAGTATCTTTAACACCAACTCACAAAGCCTTTAGGTGAAAATGTTAACTTACAGGAATAATAGAGATGGCTAACTGACATCATGCAAGAGTAAATGAGACAAATTAAAAATTCTGCAGGACATGACCTAGCCATCTTCAGCAAGTCAAGTTACAGCCTTAAGGTTCCTAATTTCTTAAGTGCATGTATAGAAATATATACTTTAATAACATTTTCTGTGCCAGGAACAAATTTTGTCACTGTAAGAACACATAAATTCACCTCAACCAAAAAAGAATTAGAAAAGTTCCAAAATAAAATTATTATCATTTAAATATCACAAATATTACCTGTCATCTATTATTCTAAATTAGGAAAAGAGTCACACCTAAAAATATAGCTCTTCTTTAATTACTAAAATGTGCTAGTTATATTATGTTCAGTAATGAGGAAAAAAAGCAAGCAAGGAGAGATCTAACCAAGACAAAGCAATACAACTTCTGAGTTGTTTTTTAAAAAGATTCAATTTTTTGAGCATCAACTTAAGAAAAATGGAAATACAAGCAAAAGACTGAGTCACCAGAATAGAGGCCTGAACCAAGGTTCTATACAACACCGAGAAAAAAAAAACACATAAACATGTATGCACACATTAAAGATGGAAATAAACTAAGCTTTACTGAACAATACAACTAAGAACTGAATTTTATTAAAAGAAAAAACAATTATCATCATGTTCAGTGAATGTTACTACTTTTCTCCTTCTAGAAAAGCATAGAACCAAGTCTCTTGAAATGTGGTCATTCTATCTAGAACTAACTTCAAATTTAGCTTTGGGCTCTGAATACTAATGAAATGAACAAGTTGGCAAAAGATTGGGTTAATCACCTGACCTCTTTTTCTGTTGCTGCTGGTAACTCCAGCATTCTACCTCTGGGCAGTAGCTCCAGCTTAGTGACCCTCCTAAAGAAAACCATTTATCAATAACTACAGATAAATGGATGCTACACACTTACTAAACTCAGCTGGCCCCTCCATTTGTGAAAGCATCCATGTATGTACTGAAGAAAGAGTCTACGCAGTAAGCACTGCCAATGTGAGGCTAAGTCAAGACGGCTGCCCTCAAGGAGCTCCTGTTCTATCAAATAAGACGGGCACAGAGACCTACAGTGGCACTTAAAGTACTACTACATTTTTTAAAACATAAGATGTTTTCAGAGGGAGGAATTAATTCTGCGGAACAAACTGTCACCAAGTGAGTATGATGGCAGGTGACCCTCTCAAGAGCCTTCTTTTGTCATACACATTAGTGACAAACATGTCCCCAACAATAAGTCTTTCTCTACTAATTTAGCCAAAACTGGAAAATTTTTACATTTGCTCTTAACAATCAAAATTAGCCCTTCAAAAGTAAAGTCTTTAAGACTATGTAAAACAGAAAAATTCCAAATGTGTAAACTGGATTAGTTCACTTTACATATGGTTTTAATGTAATACATGTACCCTATACTTCCAGCCTAGAATCACCTAGAAATGACTTAGTTTCTTTTGCAAGTGATATAATTAAGTTGCCCCAACAGATTGTTTTAAACTGAAGAAAAACAACATGAACCAGAAGTAATATATGGGTTTTAAATCAAGAAGACATATATACTGTCACTCATAACTATAGTAAAGAGAATCATATTGATGATTTTATAATTGCCTTGTGTTCATATTGTGAAAGGATTCCTATTCCCACTGAAAGCATTTTAACCATTATAATAAGCTTTATATCTGTGAATTATAAACTATTTCCCAAACTCTGAAATTATATACAAAAATGATAGTCAAAATTCATTTTAGAGTATGAAGTTCTCTATGACATTTTAACTATATTGATAGGTTAAAAGTATAAGTCTTTGGTGCATGCTTAAATAGACAAATGCCTTACTTTCAGAAATTTACTAGAGGGGTACAATTTTGGTAAAAAATAATAATTACTATCACTGTGAGAGAAAGCACCTTTGTAATAAGTAATCTTCATGTTCAAAAAAACATTTTAAAAATGTAGAAAATAGCCAGGCAGTGGTGGCTCATGCCTTTAATCCCAGCACTCGGGAGGCAGAGCCAGGCAGATCTCTGTGAGTTCGAGGCCAGCCAGGGCTACCAAGTGAGCTCCAGGAAAGGTGCAGCTATGCAGAGAAACCCTGTCTCGAAAAACCAAAAAAAAAAAAAAAAATTGTTAAAAAAGTAGAAAATAGTTAAGCTAAAATTTTGAAGAAAAACTGAAGAAAGTCAACCTTTTCCACTGACAATAAAGTGCCGCAACATATCAAGTCTGGCTTAGGTACGGCAGGACACTCCTGTAACTCCAGGAGGTAGAGGCAGGAGGAGTTTCAGGCAACTGGAACTACACAGTGAGGTCCTAACAGAAAGGAAGAGAGAGGAAGATAAAAAGTTCAGTATCAGCCGGGCGGTGGTGGCGCACGCCTTTAATCCCAGCACTCGGGAGGCAGAGGCAGGCGGATCTCTGTGAGTTCGAGGCCAGCCTGGGCTACCAAGTGAGTTCCAGGAAAGGCACAAAGCTATACAGAGAAACCCTGTCTCGAAAAACCAAAAAAAAAAAAAAAAAAAAAAAGTTCAGTATCAAGAAGACAAAAATACCAATGAAACAGAAGGAATATAAATGAAAATAATGAGACAGGAACCCTTTTAAGACTCCACATTATCCAAACACTAAGTAAGAAGAATAGGTAATTATTTCTAACCTTTCAGTATTTGGGTAGAAGCCTCACTTAATGTAAGAAGGATATTTTGATACACACTGGCTTCCTACGCAAAAAGGCCCTGAAGTTTCATGGCCTCTAACTCAGACTTGACCAAAGGGAAAGTCATTGCAGTCAGTGTCCCGAAACTGTACTAACAGTTCCTCCTCCTCACTGGCACTAACCTGGAAAGGCTGGAGTACCAAAAGTACAGGCCCCAGGCAAAGTTGGGTTTGAGAATACAAATTCAATTATCTAAACTTAAATTATTACTTTTTTATTATAGTAACCATTTGGCACATTAAAAAAAAAAAACCCACCTACTCAATAAAATAAAGGTAAATTAATCTAACAAAAAAAGCTAAGTCAGATGGTGGTGGCTCACACCTTTAATCCCAGCACTTGGGAAGCAGAGGCAGGTACATTTCTGTGAGCTCAAGTCCAGCCTGGTCTACAAGAGCAAGTTCCACGACAGCCAGGGCTACTTAGTGAGACCTTGTCTTGAAAAACCAAAACCAACCAAACAAACAAAAAACTAAAATTCATCTGATTCTATCAAGGCATTTTAAAGACTTCTATATAGTATAGCTAACATCAAGTTCATAAAGGTGAAAACGTTTAAATTAGAAACAATTTCTGTAGTGGCTTAAGAAGCAAGAGAAAAATGTTTAAATGAGGAAGTTCTTTTATATACAGATCAGAATAAAATTGTGGGAGAAAAAAAAGCACAGGACTTGAAAAAATACTTGAAGCAAACATTTTAAAGTTACTTATTAAATCACTTCCCTCACTGATTTCATATTATCAATTCTTACGTAACTTGTTAGAAATCCTAACTTGAAAACCCCAAAATTTTGTGTAATTTAGTATCTCAAGCGAAAACAACACTTCTACTGAAGCACCCAAACACTCCAGGCTCGCAGCAGCAGCAGCAGCAGCAGCAGCAGCAGCAGCTCTTAAGCAGCCGCTTAGTGGTTTAGGAATAAAGTACAAATGATAACGGACCTTAAGTTTCATTTTTACAAAGGCCAAAACTTAATCTTAGGCCTTAAAAACTGGTAATTACATGATTCCAAAAGCAAAGGTATCAAAACCACTTACTATCACTAAATTATCTTAAGTTTTCCTACACTTGAAGACCAGTGGCAGGGCTAAGCTCCTGGACACTACACAACAATCACAACCTGTGACCTCTTCAGTAGTAAAAAGCAAACACCCTTAATAAGGACCTTCGAATATTTTCAAACACACAGAATTGTGACCACCACCTGGATATAAACACAGTTTAGTATACTGTTATTTCATGCAAATCCCCTATAAATTAGTCCACAATAACTACGCAAGACACTGGGAATGTGTCTGCCACCCTCAAAAGGCAACATGAAAACACTAACAAAATATTTTTCCATCACTGACTTTTATTAGAACCTAAAACAGCAACCAACATGCCTAAATGAAAATCTCAAGTTTAAGTTTCATTTTATTTGGAGAAAAAATGTACTTAATAATAAGCAAGCAGTTTTGGTTTTTTGTTTGTTTGTCTGTTTGTTTGTTTGTTTGTTTTGGCTTGGCTTGGTTTTTAAGTTTTCTAAGACAGGGTCTCCTGTGGCCCAGGGCGGGCTTCAACTTACTATGTAGCCAAGGATGACTGAACTTTCAATTTTCCTGAAGACACCTCCCATCTGCTGAGATTACATGCCATATATGCACACCTGGTAGTGACTCTGTTTATAAAAATAAGACAATTGTGTTTCTATCACTTTGTTTTAAATATTTTCTTCAAAAATATTAGTATAATTCACTGATAAAGAATTATCGATTAGCTGATAGTCTATTTTAGTATCTGACTTAAAAATAAAATCTAACAAAACTGCTAAATGCCAATTTTTCACTATAAATAGTACTTGTTATTGAGCAAATGCACAAAAAACTTTGATCAGGGTTGGGGATTTAGCTCAGTGGTAGAGCACTTGCCTAGCAAGCGCAAGACCCTGGGTTCAGTCCTCAGCTCTGGAAAAAAAAAAGAAAAAGGAAAAACTTTGATCAATTAATAGTACAACAATAACATAGGTAACTATGCAAATATAAACCACATCATTCAAAATAAGTAACAGTAGCATCATAGCAAGCCAATAATCCTGGATTCAAAAAGGACATCAACAGAGCTATGCCCCTTTAGTGTGAAAAGTTTATTCAAATTGCTTCTCTTTCACTTTAATTTCAACACAGCAAAAATACTCCAAAGTAAATGAAATTAACATATCAAAAGTATTTTGCTCCTGGAATAGTAATACAAGCTTATAATCATAGCCCTTGAGAGGCTGAAAAAATCGTATGTGTATAGTTGAGTTTCAAGGCAGCATGGGCTAGAGAATCAGAAACTGTCTCACATATAATATTTTATATAAATATATATAACATATTATATACTATATATAATGTGTTATCTTACATAAGTAATATAAACATTAAGTATTAAATATGTAATAGATTTCTTAGAAGTAAATTTAGGTGGAGGCATTTCAAGGCTCTATAGTTCAATTTTTTTTATAGTGATTTTTGTAAAATCTGAATCATAAAAATTCCTATTTGTCTCCTTAAGACCACCCTAAGGAATATAGTAAGAGAAAAAAAATGGATAAATCTTTATAGGTAAATAAATTTTTTGACAATTTCAATTATGAGGCAATATGCAAATTGTTCAAAAAGACACAAGACACTTAAGTTCACCATGAATTATAAAACAATATTAAATTTTGAAGTTTAAAAAAAGGTGATTTTTCTCTTAGTAATCTTTTTATAAAAGGAATTTTCTTGAGTAAGCAAATGACTTTTTAATTCATAGACTTAATCACCATCAATCTATTCAGTTGAATTAAAGCAATGATTAATATTTGCTTTTCTTGGTGAATATGAGGCTATTTTAACAAGTCGTGCTAGTTTCAAAATATTGATTAGTATATCTAAACATCCCCACTTCACGTCAAGAATCAAAATTCTAAATTAATACTTGAATGTCCTAAGAATTTAAAAAGGCCTTGACATTTTATTCTGTGTAGAGTGAATAGAATTGTGATTTCTAAAAATAAACCAAGAAATTCAATGTCCTTTTTATTCCTGTGGTTTCTTTGCATCTCTAGACTAATTGAAAATTGCATCCCCAATTCAGAAAAACTTCATGGCGATTTCAGTTTTTATTTTAGGTGAGTAAAACACTTTAATACAAGTAGGCTGCCAGCAATAGAAGCTCAGAAAGGAGCATGCATCCGAGTATTTCAGTCAAGTAGCCCCATCCTCATCCGGAAAATGTAATGCTTTTTGTTATTACTTGTCAGAAATTTGCCACTTAACATCAGCACATTTAATTTCATCCGATCTGAAGAAACAAGGTTTAGAGTAAAAGTCTAAGACAAAAGAAAATGTTAAACAACAGTAACGGTAAAGATTCTAGCAGCAAAGTAACTCCCTAACCGATTACAGAGAAAACTGTTCAAACATGAATAAAAGAATTTTTTTTTTCTTTTAAGAGTCTGACTCTAGAACTCATAGTATAGTAGTATGAGGTTACCCAGGCTAGCCTCAAACATAAAACAATCCTCCTGCCTCAGCTTCGAGAGTGCTGGAATTACAGGCTTGAGTAACATACCCAACTTTACCTGCTTCCTTTTAAGTACACCCTCTTCCTGGATTCTCTGGGATACCCTTCTGAACAGCGATTCACACAGGGTTTCCTAGGAACAAGTTGAACCTTTCTAACAAAGGTCCAAAAATCTCACAATGCAAAAAGACATGAGATGTTGTCAAATAAATCATTTTCTTATTAGGTAAATCTGTAGTGGACAAAGTTCTTATAAAAAACATAAGCCCCACAACAGTCAGAAAAACTAGTTAGGCCCAGCTCCACCATCTAGTAACAATGAGACCTTCTTGGGTCCACAATCTAAGGCAAAGGTACTACACTTACATATCAGACACTTCATCTAGCATTTGAGAGATGCCATGTCCTGCAGATGGCTAAGTGGGGTCGAGTCTTCTGCCACCTCAGTTATGACCATGCCACTAAAATGTATCCGGATATTACCAAAAGCTCCAGATGAAGGAGGAGGGGACCCTCCTGACTGAGCACACTATACTCTGAAAACACCACATACTTCTAACAAAAACAAACACCTACAAATCACAGCTTTACCTCATAAAGATGGAAACTGGGGCAGCAACTTAAGTTGTATTTGGGGTCTGGCTAATGGCAAGCTATATTCTTTGCATCAAGCAGGCTAGGCTGCCTTTCTAATTCACTAGACCTTGTCTACAAAATCAACATATTTCTTATGTCAGGCTAGTTAGGACTTATATGTCTATTGATAAAATGCACCTATAAATACTATTAGTTCAAATGAATATACTGTGGAGGCTAAGGAAATGGTTCCATGAATAACGCAAGCACTTACTGTGCAAACACAAGGGTCTGAGGGCAGGACCCCAGCACCAATGTAAAGCTGTGGACAGTGGTACACATCTGTAACCCAGCACTGGAGGGCAGAGACAGAAAACAGCCTGTCTAGCCAAACTGGCAAGTCCAGGCTCAAAGAGAGACCCTGTCTCAAAAGATAAGGCAGAGAACATAAGAGGAAGGCACCCACGTTGATTGCTGGCCTACACACACTCATACATACACAGAGTATAACACATCAAGTAAGGTTTGTTTGATGGGAGATAATGTAACACAGAGAAAGACATCCTTAATAATATCTCCCAAAACTTCATTCTAAGAGTAAAAGAAAAACTTAAATGCTCTTTAACCTCTAGTTTAGAATAACACAAATACTCAAAAACAAGTCTCATTAAAGAGAAAAAATTTTAATGGAAAAAAAAACAGCAAAAATTTGCTTCCAACTTAAACATGTATATTGATTTTATGAATCACTTTTAGGAATATATCTTATTTAAAGATACCTGACTTAAAGCAGAATTGCATACCTTGAATAATTACATCCTATTCAAAGATTCCAAAGTAAACAAACAAAATTAGGTCTGTAATTGCTAATTAAAAAAAAAAAACAATGAAGAAACTATTCTACTTCAGCCTGAAAATCTACAGGAATTTTATTACTTTTTAAAGAAACAAAGTTATTCTGCATAGTTCTAACGATACAGCATCTATACACTTGCCTAATAGAGTTACTCAGAAGAGAAAGACAGAAATTGATTTAGACAATGTAGCAGTCAGACATCAAGATATGCAACTCAATTTTACAGCCTGTTACACCAAAAATAGAGCTAAGTTACAAAACTCAGCCAAAAAAAAAAAAAAAAAAAAAAACCCACAAGAACACATAGTCATGAAATAGTCAGAGCAGCATTCACTCTGCAATTCAGTATAAATAAGTAGAAACCCCTCTGGAAATGAAGGTGAAGGTGCTCCATTACTAAGGATACTAAACACCTGAAAGGCCAATACAAGCAAAGTTAGGAGGTCCTGTCCCCCGTCACATGCAGGCAGGCAGATCTTCCTCCCTCTCCTTGGTAACAACAGTGTGGAAGCTTCAGGATGGCTCAGTGGGGTAAAGGCACTTCCTGCAAGCTGAGCAGGCAGAGAGAGCACCATTCCCAGTGGCACTGGAGGAAAGACAGACCCGACTGGCTAAGTCGTCCTCTGACCTCCACATTTATGCCACATTTCCTTCCTCCCACTCCTGACCCCAAAAGAAATGAATGTAATTTTTTTGTTTGTTTGTTTTTGTTTTGTTTTTCGAGACAGGGTTTCTCTGTGTAGCTTTGCGCCTTTCCTGGAACTCACGCTGTAGTCCAGGCTGGCCTCGAACTCACAGAGATCCGCCTACCTCTGCCTCCCAAGTGCTGGGATTAAAGGCGTATACCACCACCGCCCGGCTCTGTAATTTTTAAAATAGAGTAAATGAAGGAAAAAAACATCCCTCTAGATTTTTCTTCCTATTTCAAAGTTCTAGTTATGTGGAAAATCTTGGCCAAACATGAAAATGGGGGCAATATTAAAGGATTAACACCAACTTTAAATTCTTACACTAATTCACTGAAGATTATATTGAGTACATGTCTGTTCTAATAAATGTAAATTGGCAGTTGCATGACTAACCCATAAAGCTGAACTGAAGAGGAAATGCTAATATACCTTTACTGATAAAGAGTTTGCATAACTCTCCTGAATTATACATTAGAAGGTCTATCAGTGGAGAGGATTATTCTTTGTGAAAAGTAACTATGATACTAGCTAAGAATGGCCACGAATTCCAGACAAGCTAGGGCTCCACAGTGAGAACCTGACCCGAAGGAGCAAATATATCATATCTGTATCACAGATCATAGATGCCATGCATATGCTATATAAACACCCACATATTATGTTATAAATTTCAATCATCTATAGCGTACTAAAAAAATTTAATCTTACAACAGATAAAGTTTTAAATTCACTATGCTAAACTAAAACAAAGTTTTCACCTTCCCTTAAAAGTTGAAAGCAAACATTTTCTGCTAAGCATGATTTACTTGCTTTGAGCAACTCTGAGTAAACAGCAAAATTAAATTCCTAAAGGAATCCCCCAATTTAAAAAAAAAAAAAGTCATAAAGTTGCAGGTCTCAAACTGAGCAAAATTCATAAACTCTGCTCACCCCATAAACGAAAATGCAAAATTTATTGACGTATGGGAAATTGCTAAGAGTAGTAGCTATGATTTAAGTATTTACAAAGAGGTAAGGCAGATATACCATGGTAAGGGCATTGTTTATGTTGTTTGTTGTTTGTTCAGACAGGGTCTCACTGTGGATCTCCCTGTGTGGAACAGGATGGCCTCAGGCTCTATAGTCAGTCCAGCTGCACTAGGACTTAGAAAAATCCTGCCTCCTCCTTGCTGGAATTAATTTATCAAGATAAACTTTTGTGGTGGGTACCATTATCCTTCCCTTATTTCAGGTAAAATAAGACTGAGAAGAGCTAAATAGCACAGAGTCATCCAGCTACTAAGTGACAGCTCCAAGATTACAGCAACCCCACCTGGCCCCCAGTCCACCATTGGCTGCCTAAAACTAGGATGAAACAATGTATAACCTCAGAGTGTAGACAAAACCAGCCATATTTTGATGTAATTTAAAAGAATCATGTTCTAAAACAACCTCCAAAAAGACTCAATCATGTTTAAAATGACCTTCAAAGCAGTCTGTTCTTTAAGGAGAAATTTCATTTTCTAGAATAATAGGAGTTTGTTAACTTTATTCTCACATACACACAGAAAATTCAAATATTTATAAGTTAGCGTCACTGTTCATATTTAAAGTGTTGGCTTCGATTTTAACTATTTGACTAATTAGACAAAACAACACATTTACAGTCTTTCCCAGACCGTATCTATGCAGGTCAAGAACATTCTTTTGCTAGCAGATTCACCTGCAATACCCATTCTCCAGAGTTTCAATACTACCCACAAGTCTAAGGCTGTGCAGACATCCACAAATGTCCTAACGCCAACTGTTGCAACGGAAGAGTGAACAAAACTGAAACTTCCCAGACAAAACTCAATTCATTCCTAAGTCACGTTTACTCTGATAAGAACATTTCCCTAAGAAACAGCCTTTGTTCCAGTACAAATTATTTTAAAAGATGAAACTGCTAGTACCCCTTCTGCAACCAAGGAAGAGAATACAAAATTAGAAGGTAAAGCAACAAATCCAATATTCTAATTTCATCTTTCCCAGTACATTCAATACAAACAGAACCAATAAAATATTCCCATATCAAAACATCTTCAAGCACCTAACTAAGAAAGTTATGACAGTAGCATGGCCTATAAAAAGGATGAGTAAATGTTATTTCATTTGTACTCAATATCATAGTTATCTCCAAAAGCAACTGCATCAATTTCAAAACTACCAGATACAAAGCAACTACCAAAAATACTGAATATTTACAGAAATCATTTCTGATATAACCATACAATGTCCTAAATCATGAACTTTAGAACAAATCCTTGTAACTTCTTAAATGTAGATCACAAAACCAATTCTCCAATGCTGGTTCTGAAAATCAAGTTTATCTACTGGGTGAAAAAAAAGGGAACAAAACTCGGGAGTCATCAGCTCAGTGCAGTAAAACTTCTGTTTTATGAGCCAGTAGTTTCTACCGGAAAAGAAAAAAAGAAGACAAACAAACAAACAAACAAAACGCTATCCAATAAATTTCTTAAGCTATATTAATAACTAGTACTGTCTTCTGGAAGGAACTAAATACTTCTAAGATGGAATAGGCCTAACATTTCATGGAAATAAAAAAACTATCCTATGTACACAGGCTTCTAAATTTATCTTTACCAACTCTGAATTCACATACATTATCAATATAAAAACACTGTCTATATTTTGGGCTTACTAAAAAGACTGAGACACAAAATGAAATACTGAAAACTGAATATTTACTGAAATGAATGTCCAAACTTTGTTTTTTCTTTTCCTACATGAACTATTTTCTTATCAAGTCATCAAAGTGACTATTTTAGAAGTGGCCTAAAAATTGTTAAATACTGTTAAGGTATGAACAAATGAACAAACAGCAAACAAAGACAAATTTCAAGCTGTAACATTTGAAAGTAAGAATTGAACTCATTGCCAGAAGGTAAGCTAGTTCATAATACTTAGGTATATATTTTATGTAATTATGAGAAATTAGACATAATGTTCCACACAAAAATTATAATATACTATCTGCCTTTCTCCTGTTACTTAAATAAAAATTTTAAAGGCAATGAATCGCCATTTTCTAAAATCAAGTATAAAACTAACATGGTTGTATGTTATATTTAACTTGAATTACTTAATCTTTATTTAATATTTTAAAAGCAATCTAAGTCTGCATCACTATACTGTGTCAACTTTTACAATTGACAGTAATGAAATTTCTTTTCCTTATATTGAATTATACATAACTGAAAATTACTCGTTTTGACGCATTTTACTCTTAAGTAAGTTTTAGGGAAAATGAAATTTGCAACTTATACAGCAATTACGTAGTCACGTTTTTCAAGAAAGAAACAAATGACTATGAAAAATGCAAGACAAAGATTGTAGGCTCTGCTTAAAAAAAAAACAACCTAGAATTGCTTTCAACAATCACTTGCCTTTAAGAAAACAGCTAACATTAATAATCACTACAAGGTACTAATATTCCCATAATCAGTATTTGAAAGGATGCACATCTACCAAACAAAAAACTGTAAAGAAGCCTGAGCTCTGCATGTGCTTTAAAGACATGAAATCGTGCAATCTCACAGTTAGCCTATTTTCTAGACTAAGAATAAAACCCAACCAACAAATTCTTACAAAAATTCAATTTTGCAATGGATTTTAAAACTCATTTTCCTCAACTTTCCTCAGAAAGTACATCATTGTTGACCCTTCTTTAGCAAATAAAAACATCCCACCTACTACTTTCATAAAGGAATTTAACTTGGCCAGCTTCGATGCCAACACTGACCAGTACAAGTCTTCAATGAGCATTTTAATTTCTGCCCCTAAATACAGAACACACTGATGAAGAATCAAGCAAGCCCTCTGGCTTATTATCAAAATTACTGGGAGGACAACTCTCAGAAGAGCAAGGAGTTCACTGACTCCCCCCCCCCCCCCCCCCCCGACTCTTTTTCATATCAACATCTGGCTCAATAAAACCACAGCTCTAAAAATTAAGTGTTATTAGTCATTTGATGCAGTATTTGATACTGCTTTCCATGCATATCATAACTAAAAGTCCAGTTTTAGAGTTCTAAGTCACATAAATTGCACATGCAGGAGCCTATGTACTATGAAATCAAATAAGGAACTGCAATCATGTCACCGCTCACACATAAAAATTTGGCAAAATAATCTTGAAGTCCAATACCCCTGACAATTTTAAATCAAGTGGGAAAAGCAAAATATAAGTGTGCTGTGGAAATTAAGAGAAGCCTGACAACCAGGCATTCCAGATTTTTCTTTGAATGAGGATCTATTTTTTTTTTAAATTAAATACTGACTAATCCTTTCTATAGCTAGATTACGCTCACTAATTCACACCAACGGTAAACTGCCTTGAAGCAAGTGGTAACTCAGAATTTTCTCCAGTTACCTTTAGGAAAAGGTCAAGTTCATTCTGAGTAACGCTTTTCAATTAATGCAAACTTGAAAATTAAAGATTCCTCTTAAAGTGTATTTTTTTAACTTAACAGAAAATTAGCCTGTTTCTAAAGCCAGTTCTTCAGTGAGTTTCATCCTCATTTCAGAACAAAAACTCAGTCAAAATTAGCTATGCATGTTTTATATGCTGCTAATGCAATCTTTAAAAAAAAAAAATCGAACCTCTTCCAAAAAAAAAAAAAGTCCTCTCCATAATGCTCTAATTATTAGCAGGACATGTATAGACAAGTTGCTGACCTTCTACCTTAAGAAAATGTCTACTGATATTTAATAAGAAATAACTTTTACCAAGAATACCTTATTAACAATTATGCAATTACATAATTTTAACTAAATATTGCTCACTGTCCCAAGTCACATATGAAGAAATTTGGGGTCGTAGCAAAAGGCTCAATAGATCATCTGAGACCAGCAACTTGTGTTTTCACACACCTGACAGACACATCGGCCTCCCAAAAGCTCTCACTATCTGTCAATACTTCCTCCAAAAAAGGAGGGCTCTCTTCCTATCCCTGATCAAAACCAGTACCATACCTGAAACTGCAAAGATAAATGCTTTAAGATAACCACGAACTTTTGAAGTACAAAGGCCTAACTTTTAGACAATCAGAACTATACACCGTTAAAAATTCTTGGGTTTCTGTCTTATTCAACAAGCTGACTCAGTAATTTAAAAAGCTAGCATACCTACAATCTGAAGCCAATGATCCACTCTTGCTAGGATTCCTGGGTATCAGCTGGTTAAATTATACTTGACATTCTATACAAATCAGTGTAAAACCCACGGATAGTCAACGGGTCAGAGCACCTGAAACACAAAAAATATGAGCAGCAAATCCTAGTTCACGATAATACTTAAATTTCATGGAGAGCTGAGGTTTAACCTCTGCAATCATTTGCCACACACAATATCCTTGAACTCACACGGACATCGTCATCTGGGATCAAAAACTATTCAATCTCTATCCTATCACGTCTGGCAAGGCCAATGAATGTAAAATACGACTGAAAGGCAAATTTCATGCCCCATCCCACAATCCCACATCTCACCAGGAAACAAAGATTAAATTAACATAGTTCTATTAAAAGCTCCAATAACACATATTCTGGCACTGTTGATCTCAAACTACAGAACTTCTAAATGTAGCTCCGAAGTTGTAATTACCTCAGTTTAAACACACAAACCTACTTTTACCCTCAAATGTGCACCATCTATGCTGAGGATGACTATGCTTATAAAGTTATGCAAATCAGTCCACAAGTCACATTTTAGAAAAATCTATCAATGCAACCCAGGAAACTAACAATCACTGCAAGATTCTGAGGCAATATGCCTACGTGCAGCGCGGACTTTCATTTTAATCTGATATACACCCTAGATCTAGGGCCTAAGTCACGATCTAATCGAAATATGCTCCAACCTCACAGCGTCTATTTTTTGGTTCCTTTAGAAGGCTTGGATTAACGAGCTCGTTAATCCAATGTACAGTACTCTGCATTCACGGACAATAGGAAAGGACCACAGAGCTAGACAAGAAACCAATCCGTGCCTTGACACTTGCAAGCAGGCATGAGTTCCGTCTAGCTGAACGCTCCCTAGGCTGAATACACTGGAAAAGACACAAAATACACGCTCTAGAAATGTGACCGGTATTAAACGTTATAGTCACCCCAACTACGGAAATTTTTCGCATCCGTCTACTCCAACGTTATCGGAGTGACAGAAAAGCAAAGAGGAACAGCCGCAGAAATGGATACAGGTCAAATCTAAGTCGAATCCATCCTCTTGATATCTCCTTTTGTTTCTGCTAACGATCTCTTTGATGATGGCTGTCATGTCTGGGAGCCTGTGGCTGAAGAAAAAGGAGGAGAGAGATGGCAGAAGCTGCTGGTGGCGAGGCTTCTTCTGCAGGATGGAAATGGCTCTGGACTTGGCGGTCGCTGATGCCCCTCGCTCTGCTGCCGCTTGGCCCTGGACCGCAGCCGGGTAATGGCTGCTGCGGCGGCTGCTGCTGCTGCTGCTGCTGCTGGATGGTTGCAGCGACTGGGCCTGCTTCTCCTCAGCAGCCAGAGGCCTGGCAGCCGAAGCAGCGGAATGGGGAGAAGACGGATAATCCTCGCAGCGGCTGCCTCCTCCGGCGGCCTCCGGAGCCCGGGCCAGGGGGGGTGCGGCGGCGGCGGACGGGAGGCTTAACACCGGCCCGGGTCCCTGGACGTGCCGCCGCCGCCGCCGCCGTGTTGGAGGCAGGAGAAGGGGAGAGAGCAACTCTCCGGCGTTCCCAGCCCTGGCAATGGTGACAGGCGACTCCGACCCCCTCCCCGGAGCCGCGGCCGCCGCCGCCGCCGCCGCCGCTTCTCCCCCCCGCTCCAGGAGCGGGAGGTGCAGCCGCCGAGCCTGCGCCGGCTCCCGCCCGAGCCCACGGCTTCCACCGTCTCTCTCCGAAGCCGCTCAGAGGCTGCCCGGTTAGAAGAGACGACGAGGAGGCGAGGCCCGCCGCCGCTGCCGCCGCCGCCGCCCGGCCGGCTCCCCGAGGGCGCTGCCCCCGCGGCTGCTCACAGGCGCTGAGAGGGGCTCTGGGCCGCGGCCGCCGCCGTCTCTCATCTCCCTCGCCTGCGCCGGGCCTGGCCTCACAGCGGCTCAACTCTCAAACTTCCATCATGGCTGCAGCTTCCGAGAGGAGAGAGCTGAGCGCAGCCGCGTCCCGACGCCCAAGCGCGTATCCTGCCGCAGTGCACAAAGAGTCCCGCCACATCACCGTGCGCCGGCCAGCCCGCCCCCTCCGCCGCCCCGCCGGGAGAGCCGGGCGCCTCCGAAGCCGGAGGCGGGGCGGGAGGCGAGCGGCCGAGCCGGGGGAAGGGGAGGGGCGGGGCGGGGCGCCGGCGGGACGGGGCGGCGAGCGCCGCGGAGCATGCCCAGTGAGACCCCGGTGCTCTTTCCCCGGAGCTGCGCCGGCTTCGGCCTCCGCGCAGAGACCCGGCAAAGGTAGGGCAGGCTGTGGCCGAGGAGGCGAACCTGCGCTGAGCGGGATCGCTGACTGCTCTCAGGTGGATCGGACTAGCTGGCCGCGCTGGTCGGTGCCTCGGGGGCAGGGCCCTGCGGCGGGGACACCCTGTCCTGCCTCCGTCCCTGCGTTTCCTCCGAGTAGGCTTGCATTCCCTGCCCTGCGCTGTGGTCAGATTGCAGTGCTGCGCTAGGATTTGTCAGCGACTGTCTTCACCTAGGTAGTGCACCTCTCCCCCCCCCACGGTGTCCTCAAGGTGTCAGTCTTTGCACAAAGAACAACCCCCTATTGTGTCTCCCGCGTGGGTCACCTCTTCGGGCTCGGGTTCCCTGCCCCACCTCTTGCTTCCCAGGCAGCTGGGTTCATTTGCCCGAAAGATGAACGCTCCCAGCCAAGCATGATGATTGTGCATACGGGGCGTGTACATACACGTCTCCCCTGAGTTTCCAGGGCTCAGAGGACACCCCTGGGTGCACAAAGTGGATCTCCATGAATAGGGTGCACCCCACACGCACCCCTCTACTGCCGGGTGATGAGCCCGGCGGCTCCCTGCAGCAGCGGTGGGTCCACCGGATCGGGCAACCTCCGTCTTGAAGGGGCTAAGCCTCCCCTCCCCTTTGTGGCCGCTATGAAAACCCGGCAGAATTGGATCGCTGTGGCCAGGTTCTTGCCCCTGTCGGACCGTGCACGGTCCAGGACCCGGTTACTGGACCGGGGTGTGGAGTATGGAACGGTCGGAAGCTGCAGCCTGCGAGTGGGCGGGGCGAGCAGGCCTGGGAGGGCTCAAAGGCGAGGTGGAAGGATACACGAGCCACGGTCGGAACTACTTTCAGGAGGAGGTCACGTGTGGTCCTAGTTGGGGAACTTTCCAAATTCCCATTCCCCTATCTGTGTGCTCCTGAGGCTAGAGCTCGGACCCCTCTGCTCTGCTAGATGGCCACCGCAGGTGTGGGCGGCTGGACCCCAGCTCTTCCCGGTGGGAGCAGAGAATAGCACCCACGAGCGGTCCGCAGGAGCGCTGTCGGGGCCAAGCGCCTGGGGAGCTGGTTACACAAGCACCCACATCCAAGCACGTGCCCCCGCCACCCCTCTCTGCTAGCCGCCGCCGGTTTGTGCACGCTGACGCGGAGAGTCCCCAGGCTGTTCCTCCCTTTCGCTTGCAACCCATAGAGCGAGCCAGAAGGCCGAGACATGAGCCGCCTGCTCTGCATCTGCCCACCCCGCGCGTTCCCAACCGTGGGAGAAGAGGCTGGGCCTTAGGGGGTCTGACGCATCTCCTTTGCTAATGAAGTGGACCCTCTCTAGACCTGTACTCCCGGGGCAAAAGGGTATCTCCTGTTGCTGCTGGCTGCCTGGGCTTACCGATGTTGCAACAAACTTCCAGTCACTGCCCCTGAACTGGTGAGCGCGCCCCACCTACTGTAGACTCAGCCAAGTGACTTATCTGAGCACCTAGTCAATGGCTGTCCGCCCAGAACAAACCTGTCAAGTAAAAGCTTACTGCCGGGATTGGCTGACCTGTCGCGGTTGAGAGAGCTGGTTCAGAAATGCTGATAACTAGAGTGCAAGCCCCTCCTCCCTCACCAACCAGCCACAAAGCAAGCGATCACCTTGAGCTTGGAGAAAAATGACATCAGCGCCAACGTAGGGATTTCTTCCTTTTTGTTCTTTTCCCAGAGGACTTAGTTCTCGGGGTGATAATTTGAGTCCGAAAGTATCTGACTTGAGACCCAAGCTGAGCTGGGTCATTTTAGAAATTTGGAGATTAGTAATCAATTATCATGGGTATTGCAGTAATTGCGAGTAGGTGTTTAGAAAGGCCAGCCGAGGGTTTATGAAGTATAGGAGAAAGAAAATTGCGTATGTGCACAGCATAGTTGCAGGCAGCTCCTGAAGCCTAGAAACCTCAAGAGGCCTGGCTCAGAGAGCCACGGGCCATTACCTAACTCCAGGACTGCTAATTAAACCAGGGATATTTACAGTTCTATTAGAGATCTCTGAGGCCACTCAAACCTTGCATTTAGATGCATCCTTTTAAGATCTCTCTGCAGGAGTTAGCAGCCCAAGCCAAGCAAGCATTGAATGTTTATTGCAGGCTGTTTTTGTGCATGGTTCTGGTCAGCTGGGGGAGGCAGGGAAGACAGATGAGAGCAATTTGAAAACAATAGAAGAAAGACCTCCTTTTGGTTTCTAAAGATGTAAATAAATCTCACCCACACAGCCTAAACTAAGATGGAGATCTATTTTACAAATAGACCCAAAAGTCAAGGTGTTATATGAGATGCATGGTAAAAACCTAAGTTGTGCCCAGTGGCGTATCTACTACTGCTTGGTGGGGAAAATAAGGATGAAGTTACATCAAGAGAAGTAGGTTGAGAAGGGGGAAATGCCCCCACATTTGTTCCTGTCCCCCAGAGTCCCTGTTAACTAGTACCACCCTATTTTGCCTCTTCCTTGGAGCCATCTTGTATGATTTGTAGTCTAAGGGTGTGTAAGAAGCCCTGACATCTTCCTCTGAAGAAAAAGAAGGGCAGCCACTCCTAAGCTTCCTGATGCTGGAGGAAAGGGGATCCTTTTCTGCTCCCAGAGCATCACTCTAGAGCACAGGGGATGTAGATCAGAGCACTGAAATGCTGGAACCTGACACCAACCCACAGGCACTTCCAAGTGAGGGAAGAAAGCCGGAAGCCAGTTAGCTGCTTCCCTCAATGCCCACGTACCTCTACTCTCTAGTGGTGAATGAACAGATAACCGTGTTGGCCAGTATGTGGCCAACATCAGCTCTTGGTGGGAGTTTCCTCTCACAGCACTAAATATGTTTCTGAAAGAAATACTGATATGACCTTTTAAAAAATTGTTGGTGTTTTTTCACTTCCTTACTCCACTCAAAGGCTGTGAATAGGCCAGGAGGGAAAAAGCCCACATAGCAGTAAAAAAATATTTAATATTTTATTTAAAAAAATAAAAATACTTAATGCTTGGCTGTACTGATACTCTAATATGCTGGTTTCCAAGCACTTCATTTCCTTACCTGTCTGGATTCAAAACACCCCAGGGAGAAACAGAAGCTTATAACAAAGGAGGAATTATGTAAAGCTCCAGGGAGACTAACTTTATAGAATAATTAGAGAGTATGATAAACCAGCTTTAATTATAGTTTCTAGCAGCTGATTCCAAAACTGTATTGTTACTACATGCAAAAGATGGCCGAAGAAAAGATTTTCCTCATTTCTTTGATAAGTGGGACACCAAGAACTGGATGCGGATAACATAAATAGTTGATGGGCTGCTGTAGGTTCTGCACTGAAGCATCTTGTGTGTGAGCACTCTGTTGCTCTAGTGCCTTTCTCCTTTCCTGCACTCTGACCCTTCCACAAGAGAGTTAAGTGCTTTCATTTTTAAGCAAGCATCTCTATTTTCACCTAAAAAGCATTTTCTAGATAATAGGAAATAATGGAGTAGGTAGCAGCATATAATTAGCTTTGAATGTAAACTGGCCTGTTCATCTACGGTTCTGAAGGCTTCCCTCTTATTTATTCTATTGTTTATTTAGTTTTTTTTTAAATCTATATTTGTTTATTGTGTGTGCAAGCACGCACCAGCACATACACAAATGCCATGGCGCTCCGGAGCATGGTAGAGGGCACTTGCAAGTCTGTTCTGTCTCTTCACCGCACAGCTTCTGGGATCTAACTCAGGTTGGCGGCTTGGATGGACACACCTTCACCCACTGGACCATCTTACCAGCCCCATTACTGTTCTTTCAAGCCCAGCTTGCTCAGCCTTTCTCCAGAAGGCACTCCTCTGAGTCATACTGTGTTCTGGGGGGAAACTCTGAATTACTGTCTAAGGTTTCCATATCCTAAACCTCTCCCAGAGCTTTTGCAAATGGCTCTCTGTCACCTTGCCTGTCTCAGGAAAGAGATATTCTGTATGAAACCATTTGTCTCAGACAGAGAGTAAATTGTGTGTTCCCCGGCGTGCCAAGGCACAGATCAGACGACGTCCACATGGCACTCAGGAATTACCCCTCAGGGAGTGACACAAAACAACTTTATTTCCATTAACTTTGACGGCTAGATCTTCTACTTGGGTCTTAACTCCAGGTCCAGCCCTATGGAACATAGTTGGCTGTATTCGCACTTCTAACAATAGAAACTAAATGATTCGGGGTAGCCCGTATGTGTCTGGGCTTAGGATTTCCTTGAGATGGAATCAAGATTGACAGTGCTTCTAGATAATCAGTTGCTTTGGAGGGGGAGTACCTTTTCTGCAAGAGAAAACAGACAAAATCTGCTTAAACTGTCCTCCTGATGACAGGGGGCTTATCTCTGTTCTTGTAATGATTCAGTCAACAAACACTTGGGACTGGTAAGTGCTCCTACTGTTTTAAGCCTTATGAGTAGAGCAGTGACTGGCCAGCGGGGGGTCCACATTCAGTAGGATGACTCAGCTTTGGGAACGAATCCTTGGACTATTACAACCTCCTCACAGTCCACAAAGTCAAGTTAACTACTGTGGTGACGCTTGATAACTGATTCAATTACCTATTGCTTCACCCCAAATCACAGTAAAACCTAGTGACTTGAACCGACCACCTTTGTTTTCCCACAATTCTTGGGGTAATTTTTTTTTTTCAAAACAGGGTTTCTCTGTGTAACAGTCCTGGCTGTCCTGGAACTCAATTTGTAGACCAAAGCTGACCTCGAACTCACAGAGATTCACCTGCCTCTGCCCCCCAAGTGCTGGGATCAAAGGCGTGTGCCACTGATGAAATTGAGGAACAAATGTGGTCTGTTCAGCTGTGAGTCTGGCTGGATCTGGAAAGTCCAAGATAGTTTCACCTACATATCCAGGGACTCGGCTGAGGTAACCAGAATGACAGAGGATCTTCTGTCTTCATGTGATTGCTCTACAGCTGAGCCCATAACCTAGCTATCATGAAGAGCTTGGGTGAAGTTTCTCAATTTGCAGCTGTCTGGATCTTTATTTCAGGGGCATACTGTATAGTTGGCCCCTGAAGCCATTTCTCACATTGAGACTCTTGATAAGTAAAGAGACACTCTCAGGCCCCTATATTTTCTAGAAAAAATGATGTTTGTTTTGGAGACTGGTTCTTATTTATCACAGGCTGGTCTTGAACTCAGTGTAGCTGACAGTGATCTTTCACTTTTGAACCTCCTGCCTCCACCTCCAGAAAGGGTGCGTGCATTTACTACAGAGCGAGTTCCAGGATAGCCAGGACTATGTAGAGAAACCATGTCTTGAAAAACCAAAAAAAAAAAAAAGGAAAAAAAATTGAAAACAAATACATATATACATATGTAGATAAGTACACAGAAAATATCTGAGAGAATAAACAAAAGTCTGAAAAGAAAGGGAAAGCCTTTCAGAGAGAGAGATTGATGTCTCTTCATTTGTTATTTGTTTCTTTGTGTGTTGAGGTTTTTGGGGGGTTGTTTGGTTGGTTGGGGCTTGGGGGGGTTGTTTGTTTGTTTGTTTGTTTGTTTAAGACAGGGTGTCTCAATGTAGCCCTGGCTGTCCTGGAACTGGCTCTGTAGACCAGGCTGGCCTCAAACTCACAAATCTGCCTGCCTCTGCCTCCAGAATGCTGGGATTAAAGGTGGAATGCTGGGATTAAAGGTATTCTTTACACTGATTTTGTTTTCATAGGACCAAAAAAGTGATTTCACCCAGTAGAATTAAAGCTAAAAATAAATGTATATCATCAGAAGAATATCAAATAACCAGAGAGGAAGGTCAGCTCTAATTTCATTTTTAAATAAATGAGCTCACTAAGAAATTTCCAGCATTTAAGCTTAAAGGTCTACTCAAAGTCTGCCATAAATGATATCTGGGAGAAAGGCTGTATGCTACAAGGATGCTGTGTACTACAAGGATGTTGTGTGCTACAGGGATGCTGTGTGCTACAGGGAAGCTGTGTGCTACAGGGGTGCTGTGTGTACAGGGGTGCTGTGTGCTACAGGGATGTTGTGTGCTACAGGGATGCTGTGTGCTATATCGGCTCTGTCATAATCCAAGTATCCTCTCTTCCCTGTATCAACTGCTTCAACAAGGTCTATTTCCACTCTCTGTACCATGTAACAATGTTCTGCTCAAAGCATTTTCTTTTCCTCTAGAAATAGTTGTATTTCTACAGCACCACAGCCATCTTCCGGTCCTACCTGGTAGCAGACTTCTCAGTGACAGAAGGATAGAAGATCGAGAAGAACTCTCAGAGACCTCCTCATTCACCGACCCCATTGTACATTTGAAGAAACTAGGACCAATGATTGACATGTTCCCATTACATAAAACATTACAGATCCTTAGGAGCCTGGGAAATTTCTTCAGTGAAACAAAAACGGGGCAAAAGCCTAGCTTTTAGTGAACAAGTTAACACAGGGAAATGGGACTAGAGATGACTTTTCACTGCATCTCCAGCCCTAGAATTGGACACAGAATATGGGATGAGATGTGAGTGGTGTTCACTGTCTGCCCTGTGTATCCTGAACGTGGTTCCAAGGACGAGAGCCTTAAAAATCAAACATGAAAGCAGGGCAGTGGTGACTCAAGCCTTTAATCCCTCCAGAGGCAGGGGCGGGTGGATCTATGTGAGTTCGAGACCAGCCTGGTCTACAGAGCAAGTTCCAGGACAGCTAGGGCTGTTATACAGAGAAATTCTGTCTTGAAAAAAAAAAAAAAAATGAAATGTGAAAACGTGAGTTGCCTCATGTTGTAAAGAATGATCGTTGGAAAAGTATTTTCAAAATGTATGAAGAAGGCACACATCAATGAAGACTGAAAAAAGAAAAGAGAAGGTCTTGAAAAGGACCTTCTTAGGAAGAAAACACCAAACTTCGCCAAAGAACAAAGGGAAGGCTGCCACCTGCTGAAGGAGACAATGACCATTGAACACAGTCTCAGGCTGGCCAGGGAAGAGGGTTTAATTGCTGCTCTCAGCGGGGCACTTGAGCTGGGGTAAGATAGTAGCAGCCTAAGGCCCTACCCCCTTTCCTCCATGAATATTTATGACTGTTATCTTTTTATTTCCACCCCCAAACCTTAATCTCACCATACTAAGGAGTTTATTCAAGTATCACCTGCATGTGGGTAAGTTTCCAGGAGCTCACCATTCCTCCT
Organism: Peromyscus maniculatus bairdii; assembly: GCF_049852395.1. Lineage (NCBI taxonomy): Eukaryota > Metazoa > Chordata > Mammalia > Rodentia > Cricetidae > Peromyscus > Peromyscus maniculatus. The sequence continues at coordinate 184,964,091 of NC_134852.1, read as the reverse complement.
TCTTAGAAACAGATCTCCTTTTCCACTTCTGTTCTTACATTCCTTCCTCTTCTACTGGGTTTAAATATCAGTGCACATGGGCCCCTTTACTCCCACACTCTGGGAGGCAGAAGCAGGCGAATCTCAGAGTTCCAGGCCAGCATGGTCAACATAGTGTGTTCTAGGACAGAATCAGGACTACATAGTAAGACCTTGTCTCAAAAACAAACAACAAAAATCAGTACACACATAAGGAAAATTCGCAGAAGACGGAAGAAAACGCTGTTGTGCCTTTTGCCTGTCTTCTTTTTCATCTCCACCTCCACTTCCCTATCTCATGGCCTCTCTTTTGCCTATCTATTCCTCCATTTCCTCTTCTTCATCCTTCTGTTTCAAGATGCCATTATGTTGTTGTTTGGTGCCCTTTGATTTTCCTGTCATATGAATGGAATACTTTGTTTGTTTGTTTGTTTGTTTGTTTGTTTGTTTTGAGACAGGGTTTCTCTGTGTAGTCCTGGCTGTCCTGAAACTCGCTATGTAAACCAGGTTGTCCTCGAACTCACAGAAAGCCGTCTGTGATCTGCCTCTGCCTCCCAAGTTTTGGTATCTTTAATTTTTTTGGGGGGGTTTTTTTTTTTTTTTCGAGACAGGGTTTCTCTTTGTAGCTTTGCGCCTTTCCTGGAGCTCACTTGGTAGCCCAGGCTGGCCTCGAACCCACAGAGATCCGCCTGCCTCGGCCTCCCAAGTGCTGGGATTAAAGGCGTGCGCCACCACGCCCAGCTCAATCTTTAATTTTTTTAACCTGATTTTGACACCTAGTCATAGACCACATTTAGTTCCACAGTTCCACTAAATAACAGCCCAAAGCAGCTAGAGACCTTTTGAGTTAGGGTGTTTTTGTTTAGTTTTTTATTAAAATAATGTATCAGGATCCATAGAATAAGTTCGTAAGGTACAGTACTCCCATAGTGACTATAGTTTCAGTGTCTGCTAAGAACAGAAAAAATACTATAGAAAAATCTAATGTTGTCAGATCCAACTTGGAAATTCTATCTTTTCTAAATACAGTAAAAAGAAAGTTCTCTTTTGTAAATCCTGGCGACTTAATTGTGTATCATTAATGTGTTCTTATGGTCTTGTTGATTGTAAGATACAAGATTGTCTGCGTTTCAAATCCTGTGTATTTAACAATATCGATCATTAACTGGTCAACATTAACTATTAACTGGTTAACTTTTCCTTGACACATTAAAATTTCAAAGTCTGTTCATTATCTTTTTGTAACAGGGTCTTTTAAAAGTCTTTTTTAGATTTATTTTATTTTATTTTATGTATATGAGTATTTTGTCACTATGTATATCTAGGTATCACAGTGTTATGAATGGTTGTGAGCCACCATGTATATTCTGGGAACTGAACCTGGAACAGTGAGTGCTCTTAACCACTGAGCCATCTCTTCAACACTGTGACAGGGTCTTGATGTGTACCCTAGGCTGGCTTTGATTTCATAGTCCTCCTTCCTGTGTGCTGGGATTAGAGGTATGGACCACCACATCCAGTTAAACTTCGTCTTTTTTTTTTTTTAATTCAGAACTTTGAATTAAATTAAATTATTTTGCCTTACAAAAGCCATTATATTAATTTTGGGGAAAAATTACATATATTTATTTTATATATTACTTGAGAAATGTACTGTCCTTTTCAACTATATCCAGAAATTTACAAACCAAGAAAAACTTTTTCTTCTTCTTTTTTTTTTTTTTTTTTTTTGCTCCAACACCAGACTCCTTTGACAGCATCCTTGGCTTGAATCTGTATCATAAGTTAGGCCAAGAAATCTTGACCCTAGTTCTTTAAGACTGCAGAATCAATCCTTCCTTCCTCCCTCCCTCCCTCCCTTTCTTCCTTTCTTCTTTCCTTCCTTCCCTTCTTTTTTTTTTTTTTTTCCCCCCAAGACAGGGTTTCTCTGTGTTGCCCTCGCTGTCCTAGAACTCATTTAATCTCAGCACTGCCCAGCTTAACAAACTCTTTTGAAAGCATTTTTTTTTTTTCTGGTAAATTGAAGAAGAATCAAACCGTCCATTGATAATCATTGAAACTAAAACCATCAAGTGATGTATAGAATATAATTTGGAAAGTTTTAAAATAAATGAGTGACATAACAAATCAATTCTTTCCACTCACCATCTACTTATATTTTTGAATACTACTACCCAGGTTTTATAAGAGTAAGCCAGGAAGGTGGAGGTGGCACACACTTTTAATTCCAGCACTCAGGAGACAGAGGAAGGTGGGTCTGTAAGAGTTTGAAACCAGCCTGGTCTATAAAGCAAGTTCCAAGACAGCCAGAGCTACATAGTGAGACCTTGTCTCCAAAAAACAAAACAAAAAAGGTATTGGAGAGATGGCTCAGTGGTTAAGAGCACTGGCTGTTCTTCCAAAGGACCCAGGCTCAATTTCCAGCATCTATACAGACAGCTCACAACTGTCTGTAATTCCAACTCCAAGGGATTTGACACCCTCACACAGACACATATTCAGACAAAACACCATTGCACATAAAATAAAAATAAATCATTTTTTAAAAAGTAAAGTAAACGCTAAGGATAAATGATAGGGTGTCAGCCTTGTTCCTTATAGACGTACACAGGGTTCACATATGACATATAACCAATTTTTTTTTTTTTTTTTTTTTTTTTTTTTTTTTTTTTTGGTTTTTCGAGACAGGGTTTCTCTGTGTAGCTTTGCGCCTTTCCTGGAACTCACTTGGTAGCCCAGGCTGGCCTCGAACTCACAGAGATCCGCCTGGCTCTGCCTCCCGAGTGCTGGGATTAAAGGCGTGCGCCACCACCGCCCGGCTTGACATATAACCAATTTTTAAAGCCCTACTGTGTGGCAACATCTATATTGTTAGCAGTCTGGAGACAGAGACAGGTGACAGTACCCACAAGTTTGAGGTCAGCCTGATTTGCTAAGTGAATTCCAGACCAGCCAGGGTTACACAACAATAACCTATCTCAAAAAGCTAACAATTGTGGTGATATTTTGTTGTACCCTAATAAAATTTGCCTGAAGATCAGAGGACAGAACAAGCCACTAGATTAAACATAGAGGCCAGGCAGTGGTGGCACACTCCTGTAATTCCAGTCCTCAGAAGTCACGTGCCTTTAATCCCAACACTAGGAAGGAAGTGATGTGACTGGGCAGAGAAAGGTATAGAAGGTGTGAGGAGACAGGAACTACAGCCGTTTTCAGCTGAGGAGCACTTTTGGGCTGAATCCCTTTCAGCTGAGGACTCAGAGACATTCAGTCAGGATTCGGGGAGCTGGTGAGGTGAGAAGTAGCTGTGGCTTGTTCCTTTGTCTCTCTGATCTTTCAGCATTTACCCCAATATCTGACTCCAGGTTTTTTATATTTAAAAATCAAGCAACAAATAATAATAATAACCAACATTTAAAAATTATAATCTGCCGGGCGTTGGTGGCGCACGCCTTTAATCCCAGCACTCGGGAGGCAGAGCCAGGTGGATCTCTGTGAGTTCAAGGCCAGCCTGGGCTACCAAGTGAGCTCCAGGAAAGGCACAAAGCTACACAGAGAAACCCTGTCTCGGAAAAAAAAAAAAAAAAAAAAAATTATAATCTATCAATTAGGTGTTAAAACAATCAGTAATAAAGTCATTCAGAATTTTCAACATGGGAGCATTGTGGTTAAAGACAGTTAACAATTTATTCTACTTTAGGGACTTTATATTTTCAAGATTTACTTATTTATCTGTGTATACAGTATTCTGTCTGCACACATGCCTGCCTGCCAGAAGAAGGCATCAGATCTTATTATAGATGGCCGTAAACTGCCATGTGGTTGCTAGGAATTGAACTCAGGACCTCTGGAAGAATAGCCTGTGCTCTTAACCTCTGAGCCATCTCTCCAGCCCAGTTTGGGGGCTTTTAGGGAAGGGTCTCTCCTTGGAGGACAATGGTGAATATCAGATCACTGTGATATTCATATCCCATTGGGTACACTTAACAATTCCACTTTTTCTGGGCGTGGTAGCACACACCTATAATCCCATCAGGAGAATCAAGAGTTCAAGGTCATCCTCAACTACACAGCAACTTCGGGGGGGGGGGGGGGGGAGGTTGGGGGGGTTATAAGAGACATTGTCTCAAGCGGGGGGGGGGGGGGGGGGGGGGGATGCTATTTCTAAATGTTAATGCTGGGGCCAGAGAGTTTGCTCAGTGGTTAAGAGTGCATATGGCTCCTGCAGAAGATCGGACTTAGGTTGCCTGAAGGCATGTGGGCAGCTCACAACTGCTTGTAACTCCAGCTCCAGGGAATACAAAGCCCCTGGCTGCCACAGGCACCTGAACTCAGGTATACACACCCACACAGACACACACAATTCTAAAACAAACAAACAAACAAACAACAACTTTAAATGTTAATGAATAAATTACTTTCTTTGTAACTACTTAGAGAATTTCATTCATTAATTATGCTAAGTAGTTGATTTAATTAACTCTAAAATATGTTAGAAATCTGTTTTGTTGGAAAGCAAAAGGTTTTGTGGGTTAAAAAAAAGTTTAGCTTTTTAAAAAAATTCTAGCAGTACCTTAATTCATGTGCAAAAGTACACATTGTATAAGGATGTTTACATACGTTATTTGAAATAGTGAAAAAGGAGAGGGGCCAGAGAGATAGCTCAGTGGTTAAGAGCACGTACAGCTCTTCCAGAGGATAGAAGTTCAATCCTGAGCACCCTCATCAGGCAGTTCACAACTGTCTGTAACTCCAGCTCCAAGGGACCTGACACCTCTGGCTTCTTCAAGCACCTGCGCACATGTACACAGACAAGCACATAATTTAAAATAACAAAAATGTCTTTAAAAATTAGAAAATAAAATACAGATTAGTATGTATAGCAAGATATATGTGGGTATGTGACTCATGCCTATAACCGTAGCACTTGGGAGGGGAAGACAGGAGGATCAAAAATTCAGCGTCATCCTTGACTACATACTGAGTTCTAAACTAGCCTGGGATACATGAAATTCTATCTAAAAAAAAAAAAAAAAAAATTGCCAGGTGGTGGTGGCACACGCCTTTAATCCCAGCACTCGGGAGGCCAGCCTGGACTACCAAGTGAGTCCCAGGAAAGGTGCAAAGCTACACAGAGAAACCCTGTCTCAAAAACAACAACAACAACAACAAAAATTAAAAAAAAAAACAAAACAAAAAAAGGAAAGGAAAGAGAAGAAAACCAGTGCTGTGGGATGGTCTGTATGTCAAATTGCTCTGATTGGCCAATAAATAAAACACTGATTGGCCAGTGGCCAGGCAGGAAGTATAGGCAGGACTAACAGAGAGGAGAAAAGAAAGAACACGAAGGCAGTAGGAGACACTGCCAGCCGCTGCCATGACAAGCAGCATGTGAACTACGAGCCACGTGGCAAGGTATAGATTTATGGAAATGGATTAATTTAAGCTATAAGAACAGTTAGCAAGAAGCCTGCCACGGCCATACAGTTTGTAAACAACATAAGTCTCTATGTTTACTTGGTTGGGTCTGAGCGGCTGTGGGACTGGCAGGTGACAAAGATTTGTCCTGACTGTGGGCCAGGCAGGAAAACTCTAGTTACAAACCAGGACTGGATAGATGGCTCAGTGGTTAAGAATACTTGCTGCTCTTGCAGAAGCATGGGATGCAGTTTCCAGCATCTACATGGTGGATCTCAACCATCCTTAATTCTAGTTCTAGGGGATCCAACACCCTATTCTGACTTCCTGGGATACCAGCGTTCGTGTGTGTGTGTGTGTGTGTGTGTGTGTGTGTGTGTGTGTGTGTGTGTAGGCAAAACACCTGTACATATCAAAATAAATAAACCTTTTTTAAAAAATGTGTATGGGGCTGGTGAGATGACTCCAGAAACACTTGCCACCAAGCCTGATAACCTAAATTCAGTCGCTGGAACCTTCATGGTGAAAGAAAAAAAAAAAAAAAAAAAACTCTACAAGTTGTCCTCTGACTGCTACATGTGCTCTGTGGCACACACATATAATAAATAAATTAAAAAAAATACATAGTGTAAGAAGATATCTACAAATCAGAATGTGATGTTTCCTTGTGATAGAACATTATAAACCAGGATTAAAGGAGTCAGTTATATCTATTTATCGCCATGGAAATATCTCGAGTTTTAGTACCACTGGTTAAATCTGGCCCACAGAATAAAAAAGAGCTCTCTCTTCTCACATGTTCCATCCTTCTCACAACTCAAGAAGGTGCAAGAAGGCTCTGGGCTCTGTAACATCACCTAAACCTTGGTCCTGAAGCAGAGACCGTTGACTGGGTGTGTAACACAGTCTTTCCTCAGCTGTGATCATTCAGTCAGTGTAGTTGTCTGGCACTTGCTGAGAGGTTAGCAGGTGTCAGAGGTAACAGGGCCAAGGAATCAACTAGGAACCAGAGGACTTTCTTGTCTTCTTGGAATCTTGTCTTACCCAGAGACGAGAGGAGAACGTTATTTGCTTAGGTAGTGTCCTGGTTCACTTTCTATTGCTGTGGTAAACAACATGATCAAAGCAACTTGGGGAAGAAAGGATTTATTTGGCTTATACATCTCAGATCATAGTCCATCACTGAGGCAAGTCAGGGCAGAAACTGATACAGAGGCCATGGAGGGATGCTGCTCACTGACTTGCTCCTCATGGCTTGGGCAACCTGATTTCTTTCTTTTTGTTTTTGTTTTGATTTTTGTTTATTTGTTTGTTTGGTTGGTTGGTTTTTGGTTTTTTTGTTTTGTTTTGTTTTGTTTTTGTTTTTTGGTTGGTTTTTTGTTTTTTGTTTTTTTTTGTTTTTGGTTGGTTGGTTTTTTGAGGGATGGTTTCTCTGTGTGCCCCTGGCTGTCCTGGACCTCACTCTGTAGACCAGGCTGGCCTTGAACTCACAGAGATCTGCCTGTCTCTGCCTCCCTAGTGCTGGGATCAAAGATGTGCACCACCACCTGGCTGTCAACCTGCTTTCTAATACAATCCAGGACCACCTGCCCAGAGGTGGCACTATCCACAGGGCTAGTTCTCCCACACCAATCTTTAATCAAGACATTACCCCACAGACCTGCCTACAAACCAAATCCAACACATTTTCTCGGCTGAGGGCCACTCTTCTCAGATGAACCTAGCTTGTGTCAAGTTGACAACAATCTAACTAGCAAAGTTAGGAAGGATGAGTAGAAGAAATACCAGTGATATAGCCAACATCCAATAGGGAAGTAAGCAAACATCATCCCTAGCAAGCAACTGAATCTGTGGCAATCCAGATCGCTTCGGGAGTTCACTTCTGTAAGAACACAAAAGCACGATGCTCATTAGTAGCAAGGACTTTCCTCACCTAGTGACATCAATTTTACCCTTTTCTTTCTGTTTAGGGAAATGTACTAAAACATTTGAATATTTTGAAAATTAATTTCTAAACAAAGGAAGAAAAAAAGAAAGAGCCAGACGGTGGTGGCACATGCTTTTAATCCCAGCTATCCGAAGGCAGAGGCAGGCGGATCTCTGAGTTTGAGGCCAGCCAGGGATATGCAGAGAACATCTGTCTCAAAAAACAAAAAGAGAAATTAAAAAAAGAGAGAAATAAAAAAGAAAAAATTATTTTCTGTTTTCTCACTGACTCCATTAAAATTAGGAAAAAATATAAAATGAGGATGTAGTAAAACGCAATAGCAATATAGCTGGTCCTGTGAGATGTATGTGCCTGTAGTGCCAAATTACTAAGTAGCTTGATATACAAGTCTAGTCTTCACCCAGGACTAGGCAGTAAATCCAGCACAAGAAGAAGAAGAAAAGGCCTGTGAGATGACTCGGGGGAAATGGCACTCCTGCTGTGGGATGTGTACACTGTGTGAAGATGGATTGCTGTGACTGGTGTAATAAAGAGCTGAACAGCCAATAGCTAGGCAGGTGAGAATAGTCGGGACTTCCAGGCAGAAAGGACTCTAGGAAGAAGAAAGGTGGATTTGCCAGTGAGATGCAAGGGAAACAGGACTCAAAGTATGGTGATGAGGTAAGGAGCCACATGGCAGAACATAGATTTAATAATATGAGTTAACTCAAGTTACAAGAGCTAGTTGGTAACAAGACCCAGCGAAGGCTGAGCTTTCATAATTAATAATAAGTCTCTGTGCCCTTGTTAGTGGGCTGGCGGTCCTGACGAGAAAGTTCTACTACACACTCCATCAGGCCCGAAGACCTGAGTTCAATCCCTGGAGTCCACATGGTGAAAGGAGAGAACCAACTCCTGCAAGCTGACCTCCGACCTTTACATGTGTACCACGATACACACGCGCGCGTGCGTGCACACACACACAATCAATAAATAAATGTTAAGGATGAGAGAAAATAACTACTAACTGACATCTGCTGATAACATTCAGAAATGTGTGAGGTCATGAAAGAGTATGCACGTCTTCTAAAGATTCCTTGTTTCTACAAAGACTCTATGGTTGTGAACATTGTCTTGCAAGAATAATGAACTGATTACAATAATGATTGATTGTCTAATACTATTAGGTGGACCTAGAGGTATGAGCGACTTAAATAGCTCTCACATATTTCTTACAATGTGGCCCTGTACTGCTTCACTATCACACGTGCTAAAATCATCCATCTCCTCTAACAGCTGAGTCTTTATTATCATTTCTGCAATTTTCTGCCTGAAGGAATTTTCTATGGTTTTCAGTATCCTGCAAGTACCTCCCAGCAGACTCATCCTGTTAGTCCACCAGACATGCCCAGACAGATGCAAACTCAGTAGTGAATGCAGGCTTCTTACAAATACACTTCCACCAGGAGAGGAAGGAACGAGAGGACTTGCCATCTGAATTATTGTATTTACTAATCAGAGGATCTATCTGAAAGAAGGAAGCAGCAGAATGCACACTGCAGCCATGGGCATTAAATTAAATTGGATTGCCAGCTGTTGGCAAATATTTCCAACTTCATGCTTCATGTCATACTTCTCCATGATTCCATTCTCTTTCAAGCAAACTAAACCATTTTCCTTTTCTTTATTTATTTTAACTTTTTTTTTTGGTTTTTCGAGACAGGGTTTCTCTGCGTAGCTTTGCGCCTTTCCTGGAGCTCACTTGGTAGCCCAGGCTGGCCTCAAACTCACAGAGATCCGCCTGGCTCTGCCTCCCCAGTGCTGGGATTAAAGGCGTGCGGTGCCACCGCCGCCACCACCACCACCACCACCACCACCACCACCACCACCACCACCACCACCACCCGGCTTAACTTTTATTTTATGTGTGTGAGTGTTTGCCTGAATGTATTTATGTAGACCCTGTACACGCCTGGTTTGGGTGGAGGCCAGAAGGTGGTATCAGATCCCCTGGAACTGGAATTACAGATATTGCGAACCACCATGTGGGTGCTGGGAACTGAACCTGGGTCTTCTTGAACAGCAGCAGCAAGTGCTTTTCTTACCAACTGAGCCATCTCTCTAGTTCTTCCAAAGCATTCTTGAGTTAGTTACTATTACTAATAGTGTGTTTATTGTACAAAATACTTTAAACATTTTGAGTGTGTATGTGTGTATGGTATATGAGTGTCAGTTTTTCCTACCATTGTAGGTTCTAGGGCTCAAAATTAGATCAAGCACTGGCTTGTCAGCAAGTGCTTTTGGGCCCATAAAATAGAGTTTCATTATTTTTTTATACATGTATATAATGTATACTTTGATTATATTCATACACCCCATCATCCTCTCTTCTGTCCTTATCTGCTTCCTGTTTGTATCAGAAACTGCTGTGGGATAGTCTGTATGTTAAATGTGTTGCTCTGATTGGTTAATAAATAAAACACTGATTGGCTAGTAGCCAGGCAGGAAGTATAGGCAGGACAAGGAGAGAGGAGACTTCTGGGAAGCAGAAGGTTGAGGCTGAGAGACACTGCCAGATGCCGCCATCAAAAGCAAGATGTAGGGTACCAGTAATCCATGAGCTATGTGGCAACTTATAGATTAATAGATATGGGTTAATTTAAGATATAAGAACTAGATAACAAGAAGGCTGCTGCGGCCATACAGTTTATAAGCAATATAAGTCTCTGTGTGTTTACTCGGTTGGGTCTGAGCGCCTGTGGGACTGGCAGGTGAGAGAGTTTTGTCCTGACCATGGGCCAGGCAGGACCAGAAAAACTCTAGCTACAAAAACTTCTGCATTGCTATGACCAAATGCCTGACAGAAACAACTTGAGACAGAAAAAGTTTACTTGTGTTCACAGTTTCAGTCCATCAGTGGGGAAGACACAATGGCAATTTCAGCAGTGGGGCATGTAGCAACCACTCCTGACATGGTGGTGACCAGGAAGCAGAGAACTAGTCTGGATACAACAGCCTCTTCTAAGGACCAGCTCTAGGGACCCACTTCCACCAGAAAAGCTCTTCCACCTAAGGGCTCCACCACCTTCAAAATAGTGCCCCAGCCTGGGAACCAAGAATCAAAACATGAGCCTATGGAGATAGTTCACATTTAAGCTATAATACCCTTTTACTTAAATGTCTTTTTTTCTTTTTCTTTTTTAATCCAGACTCTGAATATGAGAGATAACATGTTATTTGTCTGCTGAGTCTGCCTTATCTCACTTGACATGCTCATCACAAGCAGCATCCATTTTCCTGCAACTGACATAATTTTGTTCTTATGTCCAAATAAAACACTGTGCATGCATTCCACATTCGAAGTCAGATACTCCTGCTGTTGGCTTATGGGGACTGCTTAACCGGACTCATATTTTGCTTCCTTACTCACCATTTCTCTTAGGGTTTCCACTGCTGTGGTAAACACAATGACCAAAAGCAAGTTGAGGAGGAGAGAGTTTCACCTTACATTATATCCCAATCACAGTCCATAATGAAGGGAAGTCAAGGCAGGAACTAAGATGAAGTCAGAGATAGAAACTGAAGCACGGATCATGGAGGGGTGCTGCTTACTGGCTTGCTCTTCATGGCCTGCTCAGCCTGCTTTCTAAAAGCACCCAGGACCACCAGCACATGGGTGGCATCACCCTCAGTGAGCTATGCCTTCCCACATCAATCATCAATCAAGAAAATGCCACACAGGCTTGCCCACAGGCCACTCTGGTGGGTGCATTTTCTCAGTTGAGGTTTCCTCTTCCCAAATGACTCTAGCTGGTGTCGAGTTGACATAAAACTAGCCAGCACACCATTCCCCACTGTCTCACCCTGAAAAGGAAAGTGTGTCTTACATATACTCAGATGGAAAGCTCCCTGGAGGTCTAATTAGCATGAAGGTTTAAAAGCACAATTTCTGGAGCCAGTGTTTGCTTTGGAATTTTGCAGTACTCTTTACCAGTTGTGAGATATTTGACAGTTAATCTTTCTGTGTTCCAGCATCCTCATCTTAAAGTGAGGTAATAATAGTACCCATCTCATAGGGTTGTGGGGAAAGAAGGAGAGGGAGGGGAGATAAAGAGAGACGGGGGGGGGGGGGGGGGGGGAGGGGAGAAAGGAGGGAGGGAAGAGAGATACAATTCTGGCACATTATAGAACATGTCACTGAATGCAGGTATTGTTTTTAAATGTACTCTTTGCTGCCACCCTAACACCCTGGCTTGATATTGATAAGCTACTTCAATACATGCTGAATGATGAATTACTATCAAAAAATACATGATGGTTGATGAGAAATAAAAATAATAAGAATTAAGCTATCTGAATAATAACATCGTGATGATAGTTTTTTTGTTTGATTGGTTGGCTTTTGGGTTTTGTTTGTTTGTTTGTTGTTTTTGAGCCAGGGCTGTCCTGGAACGCACTCTGTAGACCAGGCTGGTCTCATACTCAGAGATCTGCCTGCCTGTGCCTCCTGAATGCTGGATTAAAGGCATGCACCACCACTGCCCAGCTTTGAAGATAGTTTTGTGTCTTTTATTAAAACAGTTTTACAGCATACAGTTGCCTCAGTTAAGAACTTAAGAGAGCTGCTTTTGCCTCTGGAATCCTATTTTGGTATTTTAGGGACAGTCCAATCACATTCACATGCTAGATACTTCTCTTAAGTCACAATAATGTCCAACATTGTGACATGAGCAAGAATGCCCACAACCTATTTTCCCACTTATTGAAAGTTCTAAATGAGAGTCTCATTCAGTGTTACCTCCCTTATGGACTAGACAGCTCCTGGTGTCTGTCTCCCACAAACTGGAAGGATGCTAGTCCCAGCTGAAGTGTGCCAAGAGCAAACCAGCGTGAGCCCTGCAACAACCAGCCTCATTCAGAAGGTACAGTGACATTTAGAATCAAAACCCGCATTCTGTCTGTCTAGCTTAATCTCTGACAGTTACTCACTTTTAGTTTTCATTTAATGAAGCTGTTCCTATTTCTACTAAAGTTTCCTAATGAAAATATGAATTGTGTAAATGTCTGGATTTGTATATGTCTCTCAATGCCTACCAGTTTTTACATATCAGAACAATGCTCAGATCAGTTTTTTGTTTGTTTGTTTTTTGAGACAGGCTCTCTTTATGTACTCTTTAGCTGTCCTGGAACTCACAGAGATGTGTCTGCCTCTGTCTCCTAAGTGCTAGGATTAAAGGTGTGTGCCACCACGATGAACCCTCAGATCAGTATACTCAATGACTGAACAACTAACTATATTCTGTTTGTTTGTTTGTTTGTTTGTTTGTTTGTTTGGAGACAGGGTTCCTCTGTGTTGTCCTGGCTGTCCTGGAACTAACTCTGTAGACTAGGCTGACCTCGAACTCATAGAGATCTGCCTGCCTCTGCCTCTCAACCTCTTGAGTGCTGGGATTAAAGGTATGTGCCATCACTACCCAGCGAAGAATTATATTCTTTTCAAATACAAAACTTAAACATGTAAATATAACTTATCATCTGGATAAAATATTGTCCTGAAATGAAACCATCCCTATGTCTCTTTACATGATCAAGCCATGTTACATAATCTTTTCTTCATACAATCAGTGTGGGATGTTTTCTTAATTACTAATTCCACCATTTGTTTCCTAAAGGATTTGTTAATTGGCAGACTTAGCTGATACTCTCTTTCCTGAAGTGGGGAAGGGGGTACATGCATTTATTAATTACAAACCAAATTTTATAGCTTCTTCTTACTGTTGCAATAAAAATTACCAAACTTCTCCAGAATATAGAGGTCTATTTTTTTTTTTAATTCAAGAGGCCAACTCTTCTCTTTCAATCTAATGTATTGATGAAGTTACTTTCTATTTCTTTAATTTCCCTTTCGATGAAGCCAAGTATGGAGGCACATGTCTAAAATCCCAATTTGGAATTGGTGAAATTATTAAGGCCACTCCACGTAGTTAAAAGGAGGTTTATTTAGTGTCATAACTTACAAATGAAGGGATAGGTAGGTTGCAGGGTCTGGGAAAGACGCAGCACAGTCTGGCGGTGTTCTCTGGAGAACTCTGTTCAGTCTACCTCCAACGTCCAGGGTCCAGGAACCAAGAGTGACCCGCATCCATCCATATCTTGGGTCTTCAGGGCCCTCTCTTGGCCTCGCCTTGTAGGCGTGACAGTTACCAAAGCCTCAGTGGGGGTTGGAACTTGCAGATCAATGGAATGGCTACCCACTACAGTTTGGGAGACACTGAGATAGGAGGATCACCTCTAGTTTGAGGCCGGCCTGACCCTGATACCCTATCCTTAAAAAAAAAAAAAAAAAAAAATCTGTAATATGAAAGTAGACAAGTCATAGGTTTAATTTCACATTTGTCCCAATTAGCTTGCAGCGATGCAAAGGCTTAATAAGTCTTTACATGGAAAAACCTATAGTGACTAGTGTCTCAGTCTGCAGCTGGGGTCAGCAATGACCTTTCTGTTTCCAAGTGAGTCAGCAGGTCATTTGTGTCCTCTGGGCAACAGTGGCAAAGGTGAAGTATGACCTGGAGGGACACTACAGAGCAGGAAAGGACGTGCAGGCTCCAGGACAGGACAGACAAAGAAAGGCGTTACCCTCGAAGATCAGCGGTGTCCTCACGTCCACTGAGTTGATCAAGCCCAGTTCACACATGTACTTTTTTTTTTCTGTTTTTTTGAGACAGGGTTTCTCTGTGTAGTTTTGGTGCCTGTCCTGGATCTCGATCTGTAAACAAGGCTGGCCTTGAACTCACAGAGATCTGCCTGCCTCTGCCTCCTGAGTGCTGGGATTAAAGGCGTGTGCCACCACCATCCCCCAGCTCACACATGTAAAAGCTGTGAGGAAGAGAATAAAATGAAGCCAAGGGGATGAAAAAGGTGGTTGGATAAGAAAACTGTCTCCCTGGTGGAAAGCCGAGAATACACACAAGATTGGTTGCCTAAGTGTCAAAGTCACTGCTGTGTTCTACAGTCTTCATACCACTTGAGATAAGGCTCAAGAGCCAGGTGCCAGCGCAAACCTGCTCCAGTTAGAAGGGGGTACTGCTCCAGTTAGAAGGGGGTACTGCTCCAGTTAGAGTTCTGGGCCTTGCACCTGCTGGTAAACGATACTTTCAGTATACTATCTTTCTTCTCAATTCACCGTGGGCAAGAATTGCTTGTGTTATAAACTAGACATGGTGGTGTGTTCGCTTGTGAGCCTGGGGAGGCTGACACACGAGTTCATGGGCATCCTTGGCTAAAAAGTGAATTTAGGCCAGCCTGTGACAAACATTACCAGATAATAAATTTATTTAAAACTACTATCTGCAGAAGATAAGCAAATTTCTTTATGTTCCTTCATGTCAACTATAAGTATTCAAGACTACCCTCATTTATTATATTTCAATGGGCTAAATGTGAATGAAATGGACTGTGGGCTCCTAACCATATTTTCTCTCTGATTCAAGTTTCTCAGACATAAAAAGTAAAAACAAGCTGAGTGGTGGCAGCGAATGCCTTTAATCCCAGCACACGGGAGGCAGAGGCAGGCAGATCTCTGTGAGTTTGAGGTCAGCTTGGTTTATGCAGTGAGTTCTAGGACAGGCTCCAAAGCTATACAGAGAAACCTTGTCTCAAAAAACTCAAAAAAAAAAAAAAAAAAAAAAAGTAAAAACAACCGACGTAGCTCACTTAACACTTATTTACAGTGAAACACTGAGCAAATTCATCAAGGGGACTGAAGATCAACCAAGTGGTAAATGAATTCAAAATGGACATATCAAAATATATATTTGAGGGCTGGCAGGTTGGTTCAGTAGGTAAAGGCACTTGCTGCCAGGCCTGACAACCCAAGTTTCATCACTGGGATCCACATGGTGTAAGGAGAAGACCAACTCCCTCAAGCTGTCCCTTGACCTCTACATGCAAAATATGGCCTGTGTGCACTCCCCTATCACACACATTCTAAATAAATATGTCATTGTATGCATGTAGGTATGTATGTACAGACGGATGGATATTTGAGCCATGATGACACACACTGATATTCCTAACACTGAGAAGGCAGAGGTAGGAGGACCACAGAAAGTGCAAGGCCAGTCTGAGCCATGTCACACATTCCCAGTCAGGCAGGCCTACACAGTAGACCCTGTCTCAAAACAAACAGGGCAGGCAAGACGGCTCAGTGGCTCAGGCACTTTCCACCAAGGCTGACAACCTGGGTTTGATTCCAAGGACCATGATGTTGGAAAGAGAGAACTGACTCCTGTAAGTTGTCTTTTGACCTCCATGTATGTGCCATGGCACACATATGCCCTCTGCACACACTTACACTCACAATTAATAAATAAAATGCAAAAAATTAGAACAAGGCAGAAAATGGAGCTGGCAGTGTAGCTCAGATAGTAGAGCATTTGACTGTCATACATGGAACCCTGGGCTTGGTCCCCACCACCAGGTATGGCAGAGCATGCTGTAACCAGTCTCAGTTTTCAGGAGGTAGAAACAGGAAGATTGGAAGTTCAAGGTCATCTGGACTACACAGCAAGTTGAAGGCCAACCTGGGACATATGAAATTCCTCCTTCCTCTACACCTCCCCCCACAGACAGACAGACAGACAGACAGACACACACACACACACACACACACACACACACACACACACACACACACCACAAAATAGTATTTGGATCTCTACCAGTCTAGTTTGGGAAGAATTGAATTTTCTCTTCTTTTTCTTTCTTTTCTTCCTTCCTTTCTTTCTCTCTCTTTTTCTTTCTCCATTCCTTCCTCCCTTCCTCTCTTTTCTTTCTCTTCCTTTCTTTTCTCTTCTTTTCTCTCTCTCTCTCTCTCCCTCTCTCTCCTGTCTTGGCATTTAAGTAAATCTAATCTATTTACTCTATTTAATCATGTTCAGGTGGAATTATAAGGGAAAGTACCAATTGAATTAGGAACAGAGACATGATATATTGTGTCATGTGTTTCTTTGTAAATATTCTGACAATTGTCTTAATGTGCTCAAGATGCCATAGAAAAATGCTAAAGGATAAGTGAGTGGCTTAATTGCCTCCCTTCAAGATGACAGCTGACAGATATAGCTCAGAGATAAGTTCAGGGGGAAAAAAGATGCCAGCTGATTTGGTTCCCATTGAGGACTCACAAATGGCCGCTTTCCCTCTGTATCCTTATGAAGAAAAGAGAAGAGAAGGGGAGGAGAGGAGAGGAGGGGAGGGGAGGGGAGGAGGAGAGGGGAGGAGAGGAGAGGGAAGAAAAAAATAAAAGGAAGGTGAGGCACGGGAGCAGAGAGAGGTTGTTCCCACTTAAAAAGATACTTATCCCACCTCAAGGACCTCATCCTCAGCATCTCATATAATCCTAATTACTTCCCAGAGGCCCATCTCCAAATGCCAGTACACTGGGGTTATGGTTTAAACTTATGAATTTTAAGGGAACACAAACATGTAGTCCATGACAACTAAGACACAATGTTCTGGAGAGTTCTGGGTAAGATGAGTGAGCGTGCTTTACCCGGTCTTTTTCTAGGGAAAATAAGGTGAGCTGAGTAAGAACAGATTTCAAAGCACCCCTCAAAACTAGCACTGAGCTTTTCCAGATTTTTTCCCCCAAACAGAATTACCTGGTCTATACAAAGACAATCTGAAAATCAGAGCCTCAGAACCTGTACCACGGCGGAGACAGACAGAAAGCTCAGACAGCAGGTCAGAGTTTGCCAGATGTTGAGTAGAAAAGAAGGGATAGTTAAGAAGGGGTCACACCAGGGAGGTCTTTGGAGCAGTCGGACTGGTCTGTATTCCGATTAAGGTGGTGTTTCTATAGATTTATTCTTATATTAAAATTCCCAGAGCTATACAAACAGGCTATTTTACTGTATACTAATTTAAGGGATTACATACGAGCCCGTTCTAAAGATTTAAAAGACCATAGCAGGGAGTCGGTTCTCTCCTTCCTCCAGGGATCAAAGTCAGGTCCTCAGCCCTGGTGGAAGTGCCTTTACCTGCTGAGTCATCTCACCAACCATCTGAGGCTGTTTGCAGAGTAGACAAGGATTTCTGAAGTATGAATCTATACGAACACGTCAAAATTGGAAGGCATTAATTTTTCACAATTACACAGCTGAAATATAAAATGCAGCAATCTTAGAACCTGGTCTCCCCGAGAAAGGGGTGAGACATTGTTTCCAGTCAACATTTTGCATTCTTCTCCATCATATCCATGGCAACACGGAAGCTAAAGAGATGGCTCACTGAGTAAAAGCCATGCAAGTCTGAAGGCCCGAGTTGGATCCCTGGATCTCCCACATTAAGTGGCAGAAGAGAACTACTCCACAAAGTTGTCTTCTGACCTCCACACACATGTTGTGACACACTTACACAACACACACACACACACACACACACACACACACAAATTTAAAAAGATACTTTCTAACAGTGCTTTCATAAAATTTCTCATTGTAGATCTAAAGCACTGACTTAGCATACTTCTTTTAAAGGACCAGCGATAGCCTATGTATTGACAGGAACAAGCAAGGTACAGTGAGCAAGAATGCAGGCTCTGGACTCTAAGACTGCCTGGTTTAAGTCCTGAGGTGGTCCTGGGATGGCCAATTTGGGTGACTGTCTAGTTGACACATCTGGGAGGAGGGAACCTCAACTGAAGAACTGCCTCTATCAGAGTGGCCTGCAGGCATGTCTGTGAGCTATCGTTTTTTGAGTGCTCATCGATGTAGGAGAGCTCAACCCACTGTGCATGGTGGCAGACCTAAGAAGGGGGCTTGGGTTGTTTAAGAGAGGCAGCTGAACATTGGCCTGGAAGCATTATTTCTCCCTGGTTTCTCCTTCAAGCTCCTGCCTTGAGTTCCTGCCTTGGCATCCCTCAATGATGGACTGTAACTGAAAGATGAAATCAACCCTTTCTACCCCAAGATACATTTGGTCATGGTGTTTATCACAGAAACAGAAAGAAAACTAGGGCAGACCCTTAATACTTAGTAAGATAATTATAATCACTTTCATTTCCCTATCTGAGTGTATTACTTAGTACATGGGGTATAAGAATTAAGCGAGTTAATATATAAAGCATTTAACTCTGGTCGCTGGCACATATCCAATGCTAGATAAGTATTCTGTCAATCATATTACTTTACAGGCCCCTCTATGACACTATAACTGATTAAATGCCCAAATTGTGTTCATACAACAGTGATTTTTTTAATTAAGTTTATCAATAACTGTAATAAAGCTGTAGTTGAAAGGCTCTGCATTTTCAACCCTGTTTCACAACTGTGACAGGTGCAGCATGCAGCAAGCTTTTGCTCTGTCTCTGGGAAGACCAGAAACATGCTCTAATTGACAGCAAATCCAATCAGCAGGAAACCATTGAGTGCTTACAAGAGGAAGCTAGTTGGAGCCTAAATCACATTGCTAAATCTATAGTGTTCACACTGGCAACGCCAGTCTTCAAGGCAACACTGCATGCTAAATTCACAATCTAGTTGTACTGACTTCATCCATGTAGCTTCACTGGTAAGACTCAGAACAGTGAATAAAGTTCTAGGGGGAAAGATTCAGAATCTGTAAAAAGAACTCACACTGAAATGTCCTCTGAACATGCAGGGGTCTGCTGGGGTAGCAAGGGAATTCCACATCACCAAGAGTGTAGATAATTCCCATGGCTGCTTGGGGATAATTGTGATCACAATAATCTCCCAAAGATTATTGTGTGCCTTCCAATTCCTTTAGGTACATTATCCTCAATCCCATCACAAAATCTGTAACATAGGCATTATGTGCATTTGATAGATGAGAAAAATGAAGGCTCAGAGAAGTAAAATAAATTGCCCCAAATGTGAAGTCAGTAGAGAAAGCTGTGATCTGATCTGTCTTCTCTAATTGCATAGAACATGCATGCGCACAGGCACACATCTTTTTAAGGGGACTGGGGACTGAACTTGGGACCTCATGCATGCTGGGAAAGTGTGCTACTACTGAGCGAAATCCTCAGTCCTGTAGCACACATTCTTACTATAATTCTTCACTAACTTCAGATGAAAATTCAACATTTAATATTCCTTTCAACCCCAAGAATCTATGGTTTATTAAAAATTTACCTTCTTAGGTATACAACCAGGTCTTCCCTAATCATTTCTCTAGCCCCAGAACAAGGGATTTTTCTCAAGGGGAAAAAGATGGCCCCTACCAATCTTTCTTTTCTATTTTGAAACAGGATCTTACTATGTAGCCCTCATTGAATTTGCTGTATAGACCAGGCTGGCCTCAACCACAGAGAAATGTCTGCCTCTGCTTCCTGGGTCCTGGGATTGAAGGGTATGTCACCCTGCCAGAGTCTGCCACAGGCTTTAGATGTTAGCTGATGACATTCTTAGCTTTTCGGTTGGTGAAAGCTGGTAATCTATTAAATTAATACATTCCAAAGATTTTAGAAAATAGTTCAAAAGATAGTAGGCCAGACACACAGGTGGGCGATGACTGCTGCAAACGAGAATAGAGACACTCCCCAATAATTTCATTAGATATATAACACTCTCTGTCCTGCATACTTCAGATCATTCATTTCAGTGGAAACTATTTATTTCTTATCTACCCAACATATGCTTGGCAGAAACAGAATTTGGGGATGATATTAAAATGGAGTCTCATAAGAGTTGGGCATTGTAGATCAGTGGTAGTGTGCTCACCTTGAATGCACAAGGATTCAATTCCCAGCACAACAAAGCACACACACACACACACACACACACACACACACACACACACACACACACACATTTGCCAGGACTTTGGGAGAGGGGAGTTGTGAGTGTGAGTTCAAATATTGGAATTCTTGATTTATTCACCTGAAGAAGGAATTATTCATCAAACTAAAATGCTGTAATTGTATTGCATGCTTTTAGATACCATTCAATGAAGCTGACTGACCTATTTATTTTCAAGAGTCCCATGTATGGGGCTGGAATGAAGGTGGGCCACAGACTAGCAAAGTCTGCCTAGACAGAATTCTAAAGCTGCTGCTAGTCGTCTAAGACTCACTGCGTCTTTTGAGCTTTTCACAAAGCGCCTCGAGGAAGAAAACACTTGAGGAGTCAGCCTCTTAGCCTCCTTTACCCATCCTCCATCCCCTTTTCTGGTTCCTCATAAGCGCGAGAACTCAGGAGACATAAAGAAATGGGTGTGAGCATGCCTCTGGCATTGGGTTGGTATTTAAACTTAACAAGCGGCAGGCAGGAAGGTAGAAAGGTTTGTGAAACTCTATCAGGTGCACTATTTTGAAGCTGAATGGGGCTTTCAGCTCTGCCAATTTAGTAGAGTTGGTTTCCTGCAGCTCTGTAACTCAAGTCACAGGCTTGGCTTTTTTTCTTTCTTCCGAGTCCTCTGTTTTATTCTCCTGATCCAGAAACAATGACAATAGAAACGGGGAGGGGTGGGGATTTTAAGCTTGGCTTGCCAGTGAGTTGCTGCCGGTTCCCCGTTGTGAAAGGAGAAGACCCAGCAGGGTTCTCAACGCCTGAAATTAGTCAACTTTGCCCTTGGTTTTGCCTGTGAAAGAAATACATTCATCTCTGAATCAATCAATTCTCTCTCTCTCTCTCTCTCTCTCTCTCTCTCTCTCTCTCTCTCTCTCTCTCTCTCTCTCTCTCTCTTTCTCTCTTACCAGGAAAGCATCTTAAATTTTGAGTGTATCCATCAGTAGGTAAAGTGCTTGCAATGAAACCATGAGGCTCAGAGTTCAAATCCCCAGACCGCAAGTAAAAACCCTGTGCAAAGGCAGTCAGCACCTGTAACCTCAGGGCTGGGGAGGTGGAGATAAGGAGATTCCTGGAGCTCAGCTCACCAGTCGGCCAAGCTAGCCAATCAGTAATTCTGGGCTCAGGGAAAAAGATCCCTTCTCAAAAAATGGTGGAGAGTAAGAGAAGACACCGTGTTGACCTCCAGCTTCTACACCTGTGCAAACACATATGAACGTGAAAGCAGATGCCTATGCCACATCTACAAATTAATATTTTAGAAAATGTGTGGAGCCTCAGTGCATTAAATCTTACGTAACAATTCATGTTATCACTGAAGGTAAAATTAGGCTGTGGCTGGCAGAAAAAAGATGACATGCCCTTCTAAAACATCATTTAGTTTAGCATCATTCTCTGATCTGCTAAACTAATTTCTTCCTTTTGTACAACTTACGTAACTTTTTCCTAAGCAAATAGTCAATGTTGATCAGAGAAAAAAACCTCGGGGCTTAAAAAATAATAAATCAACACCTCAGTGAAGACTTCATATTCTTATATTTGTGCCTTAAGAACTCTGTGAGAGCAAGGGCTGTACAAACAACAAAAAGCTATTGATAACCAGAGCTAGCACTGACAATGGACTGAGAAATATCCAGTTATTCTCATGGATTGATCAACTTTTCAATTAATCAATTTTAAGGTTTTGTTGTTGCTGTTGTTTGTTTGTTTGTTGAGACAAGTTTCTCTCTGTAGCCCAAGCTGGCCTAGAATTCAGTATGTAGGTCAGACTGGCCTCAAACTCCTGAAAATTCTCCTGCCTCAGATCATTGAGTCACAGCAGTGATCTCCCACACCCAGTTTAATGTTTTAAACTTTATCTTAGGGTCATGGAGATCAAATTTTATAGGTTTTTTATATAATTATTATAAATAGTATATAAATCAGTGAGACTCGGGAAGAGGGGAATATCGAAATTGAAATGAGTGAACTAAGGGGTCATAGGAACAAATCAGAGGTTAATGTTTCAGACAGGATGGCACAGTTGAAAAGTGTAAGGGGTTATGTCCACTTGTAAGTCAAAAGAGATGTATAAAATTACTTTCCGCCAGGCGGTGGTGGCGCATGCCTTTAATCCCAGCACTCAGGAGGCAGAGCCAGGCAGATCTTTGTGAGTTTGAGGCCAGTCTGGGCTACCGAGTGAGTTCCAGGAAAGGCACAAAGCTGCGCAGAGAGACCCTGTCTCAAAAAACAAAACAAACAAAAAAAAAAAAAAAATTACTTTCCTTATAAACTTCTGAGAGTGAGGAAATATTAACTTCGTCATATAATGAAAATATAATCTATGATATGGCACCAGCATGGATTTTAGTCACTTGCTAAATGCCAGTCACTGACTTTTTTTAAAAAATGCATTTTTTAAAAAGATCGATTTATTTATAATGTATCCAGTATTCTGCCTGGAAACATGCTGGGCCAATGCGGGTGGGGAGGAGGGGTGAGGAGGGTGGAGGGGATGGGTGGGGAGGGTGGGGTGGGGCTGGGCAGATGCATGCCATGCCAGCATAGCAGAGGAGGCAATGGTGGCCAGTAATTCACAACCCAAACGCTGCATCCACATGGAGCGTTTATTATAATAGAGAGATGAAGAGAAAGATAGAAGACAGAGAGAGAGTGAGAAAGAGAGAGAAGATAGAGAGTGCTCAAGGGTGCACACTTCATGGGAGGAAAAAGCGAGGCGAGAGAGGAAGGGGAGGAGTTTTTCCTTAGAATGAGGCTTTTATGTTAGGACACTGGGCAGAACCAAGGGGCAGATCAGAATATTAACAGTGAGTATAAGTCCAAAGTCGCCCTGATATAAGTTCAAACCTAGGGCTATAAATCTTAGGTTCTTAAATTCTGTAGCTATCAAGACTAGCCCTGGTATGACTAATCTCTAATAGAGTTACCATGGATTGATCCATCCTGATGAGTCAGCATAATACTATGATCAGTAAAACAATCTGTCCACTTCTTATCTCTGACCTATCCTCCTTTCCATCTTGCCCCATCATAGGATAAGTCCTCAGGAATGGAACCTGAGAAGCCACTTAGATAGGCCAAATTTGAAAACCAGTAAGGAAAACATTTTAAAACCACTCCTATGCCCTAGGCACCTAGTTTTTCAGAGTTCACATCCGAAAGAAGAATGTAGATTCCACATACAGTTTTGTGAGTTGAGTACTATACTATTAGTGAGCATGCTGAATTACAGACATGAACAGAAAAGATGCAGACTGAAAGAACTTCCGTTTATAAAATCTAATACCTCTAAGTCTTCCTGTCTATTTCAACTTGTTTCACATATGCTTCAAGACTAAAAGTTATACCACCTCATAGAGAAAAGGCTGTATTTGGGTAGGGTAGGGGGCTAGGGGTTTTGTAAGCTTAATGCTGAAAATGCAAACCGCTGATACATGTTATTTTCCAAAGCTTCCAAGGGCATTTCCCTAGAATCAGGTAAATGAGAGCAAGCAAGTGACCTACTTACAGCCAAAGCTGCTCCAGGTTATAAAAGATGGGAAGTCAAATGTATCCTGGAACCCCAGCATCTGGCCTTGTTCTATGCCTCATCGATCAATCTGTTGTTCCAGGAGAGACCATTTCAACTGTGGTTTCTAAAGAATTCCCATCTTTGTTATTCTTATCTAATCCTTCTCAGCTCTTTTCCCATTTACAAAACCACCTGGAAGGGCATTTAGGAAGGTCTCAGAAGAATCCCAGGGCGGTTGGTTACTCTTTTGTCTACGCCTTGAAACTTGCTAATGAGGCTAAAGTAAGGTTAGACAGCTTGATACATTTTTTTTTTCAAGCAGTCTTGACGTTATCCACAGATAGCACCATTTGAGCAGTATAGCTTGAGTAATCAATGAAAGATGAACAAAATACTGTAGATCTCAAATAAATACCTACATTCTAGAAAAGTGGATTTGGGGTAGCAGGTGTTATGACAAAATACAATTAGTAGTTCTGATGAAGAAAAGGGTTATGCAGAAATGTTATTATGGCTTAGTACTTACTCTCCCACTAACATGAGAGATTACATTACTCTATTTATACACTTTTAAAATCATGTACAATGTCTTAAAAACACAAAAGCAGAAAAAGTGGGTTTACAACATGCTCTCTTAGCTCTGCTGCTATCTCTTAACTCTGTGCTCTCCATAGATAGAACTGAACTATCAATTTGCTTTTCTAGTTCTCCGATCTTTTGGGAGTGTGGTTTTCCAATGTTTGCCGGGATTGTGTGTGTGTGTGTGTGTGTGTGTGTGTGTGTGTGTGTGTGTGTGTGTGTGTTTCTGTGTCTGTTTTGAGACTAAATTGTAGTACAGGCTAGTTTCAAAGCTTTCAAATTCATGACCATCCTCAAGTCTCAGACTCTCAAATTGCTTGCATTGCAGGCTGCCACCACATACAGCTTGGTTTGATTTATCTTAGCTGGTTTACTGACAGATTGGCCTCTTTACTCTAGTGGTAGAGATTTTGGCAGAAATCATTCCTAGTGGAGAAAAAGCTTTAATTTTGCCCTTTTCCCCCCTCAGTGCTCTATGGTTTCAGACAGAGCTTCACATTCTTTCTCTATTTTAATTATTTGCCCATACTATTTAATTTTCCTCGTCAAAATAATTAGAATGATTCTTTTCTACACTCTAATAGTTTAAAAGGAACCATGGTTACCAAGTAACGATTGTCGTGGCATGATTACTGCTATATGATTTCATGTATTTGTTGAAGTTCCAGTCTTCCTAAGTCACTGGCAAGTGCATTACTTCCCAGTGAGCAATGAATGGACTCAGGTTTGGCATATTTGCATCTCTAAAGATTTCTGGGTGTTCTTCCCCACAAAGAGATTTTACTCCAAATACTATGAAAGGGTGTTTCGATTTGGTGGTTTAATCTCTCTCTCTCTCTCTCTCTCTCTCTCTCTCTCTCTCTCTCTCTCTGTATGTGTGTGTTTCTGTGTCTGTTTTGAGACTAAATTGTAGTACAGGCTAGTTTCAAAGCTTTCAAATTCATGACCATCCTCAAGTCTCAGACTCTCAAATTGCTTGCATTGCAGGCTGCCACCACATACAGCTTGGTTTGATTTATCTTAGCTGGTTTACTGACCGATTGGCCTCTTTACTCTAGTGGTAGAGATTTTGGCAGAAATACATCTAAAGTTTTCATTCATTGCAGCCTATTTTCTCAAACTATGGTTTTGTTTTATTTTTTTAAAGATTTATTTGTTTATTTTGTATACAGTGTTCTGCTTTCATGTACACCTGCATGCCAGAAGAGGGCACCAGATCTCATTACAGATGGCTGTAAGCCACCATATAGTTGCTGGGAATTGAACTCATAACTTCTGGAAGAGCAGTCAGTGCTCTTAACCTCTGAGCCATCTCTCCAGCCCTCAAACTATGGTTTAAAGTCACCCAAAAGTCGTTTCAGATGTCTGTCTCTGTGATTATTGGTGGATTGGTTTATGCAGACTTATTTCTTACAGTTTTGGAAGCTAGGAAAAGCAAGCATAGGGAGATGACAGGCTCTGTGTCTGGTGAGGACACTTTTCCTGTCTGTCAGATTTCTTCTCAATGTACTGTTACATGACAGAAATATCAGATGTTTACTAAAATGCAGGTTCCTGAGCTAAAGTTTGCAACTGTTGGAGTGGAGTCTCTAAGGCTGGGGAGCCAAAAGTTCTAATGTAGCCAAGCTGTTCAGGGGAATCTACATACATTGAAATCTGAGAACATGGGGCTGGAGAGATGGCTCAGGGATTAAGAGCAGTGGCTGCTCTTCCAGAGGGCCTGAGTTCAATTCCCAGCAACCACCTGTTGGCTCACAACCATCTATAATAGGATGTGACTCCCTCTTCTGGCCTGCAGGTATACTGGCAGAGCACTCATATATAAATAAGTAAGATTTTAAAAAAAAATGAGAACACCTCACCTAAGATATTTTCTCCTCCAACCCAGTGTCTAGTGCATTGATATTGATTGTATAGCAAACTAATCTCTCCCATCCAGTAACAACAACCGCAACCAAAACCACAGAAAATTTGGTAGCACTGGGAGAGAACTGCAACAAGTGTTTTAAGAGACACTGGTATGGAGAAGCACAATTAAAAACAAAAACAAGAGGACTAGAGAGATGGCTCAGTGGTTAAGAGCACCGACTGCTCTTCCAGAGGTCCTGAGTTCAATTCCCAGCAACCACATGGTGGCTCACAACCACCTGTAATGAGATCTGGTGCCCTCTTTTGGCCTGCAGGGACATATGCAGACAGAGCACTGTATACATAATAAATAAATAAATCTTAAAAACAAAAACAAAAAAACCACAACTACTAAATTAATTATATGGTTTGCATTCTTAAAAAGAGGGAAGGCTGGGGAGATGCCTCACTTGGCAAAGTGTCTGCCCCATAACTATGAGGACCAGAGTTTGGATGCCCAGCGCCCATACAAAAAGCCAGGCACAGGCCACCTACCTACACCTACAGGTTCCTCTCAAGGCCACATCCAACCTCTCTGCCCAGCCAGGTCCTACACCTTTTGTACCATCATGTAGAAGGGTGAGTCCACCTGGTCCTCCTCTCTTTTTCATGTGCCTTCCCCAGCCCCAGATCTAGTCCAGGTCCCACATCCAATGCCCTGATTTAGTCACAGCAGCTCTTCTGGCACTACCACCAGACTCTAGGTTTGGACCAGAATAACCCATGCTTGCCTGCCAACCCAGTGCCCTGTGTCCACCAGATTTCAATCCACCTAAAGCATAGCCAACCTTCAAGTGCAACCTGGCTGCCAAGTCCTGTGTTCTGTCCCAGCTCGCTGTGTCCATATCAAACAGAGAACTAACAAAAGTAGTACACATGACAGGATCTCATCACAAAAAAGTATAAATAATATGAAAGATCAAGGCACACCCCCCCCCCCCCCGAAGTCCACCGTTCTTATAGAAATGTTCTCCAGTTGTCTTACTTAGGGTTTCTATTGCTGTGAAGAGACGCCATGACCACGGCAACTCTTATAAAGGAAAACATTTTAGTGAGGTGGCTTACAGTTTCAGAGGTTTAGTCCATTATCATCATGATGGGACATGGTGGCATGCAGGCAGACATGGTGCTAGAGAAGTTCTACATCTTGATCCACAGGCAACAGGAAATGAACTGTCTTCCACACTGAAAATAGCTTGAATATAGGAGACCTCAAAGCCCATTCCCAGGTGACACACTTCCTCCAACAAGGCCACACCTCCCAGTAGTGCCACTCCCTGTGAGCGTATGGGGGCCAACAACATTCAAACTACTACATCAATAGAAATCACCTAGATGAACCCCAGGACCCACAGAGTTTAAAAGAATAATCATAAATTTAATCAAAGAACTCAAGGAGGGGGCTGGAGAGATGGCTCAGAGGTTAAGAGCACTGGTTGCTCTTCCAGAGGTCATGAGTTCAACTCCCAGCAACCATATGGTGGCTCACAACCAACCATCTATCTGTCTATCTGGTGCCCTCTTCTGACCTGCAGGGGCACATGCAGACAGAACACTGTATACAAAATAAATAAATAAATCTTAAAAAAAAAAAAAAAAAAAAAAAAAAAAAAAAAAAAAAACCTCAAGGAGATTGAAGAACATAAAAAAAAAAACAAAAAATAAAACAAAAAACAGCTCAACGAACTTAAAAAGAGAATACTATAAATAATAATATTAACAATAAATGCACTGGGCGGTGGTGGCACAAGCCTTTAATCCCAGCAGTCGGGATGCAGAGCCAGGCGGATTTCTGTGAGTTCGAGGCCAGCCTGGGCTACAAAGCGAGTTCCAGGAAAGCTACATGGAAAAACCCTGTCTTGAAAAACAAAAAAACAAAACAAAAAAAAGAATAAATACTCTGTGAGTTTGAGGCCAGCCTGGTCTACAGAGTGAGTTGTAGGACAGGCTCCAAAAGCTACACAGAGGAACGCTGTCTTGAAAAACCAAAAAAGAAAGAAAGAAAAGAAAAAAGAAAAAAATGCTTAAAGTCTCACAGTGGTGGTGAATGCCTTTAATTCCAGCACTCAGGAAGCAGAGGCAGGAGTTTCTCTATGAGTTCATAACCAGCCTGATCTATAGAGTGCATTCCATGACAGCTAGGATTATACTGTGAAACCCTGTCTAAAGAAAACAGAAAAAAGGGGCTGGAGAGATGGCTCAGAGGTTAAGAGCACTGCTTGCTTTTCCAAAAGTCTTGAGTTCAATTCCGAGCAACCACATGGTGGCTCACAACCATTTGTAATGAGATCTGGTGCCCTCTTCTGGCCTGCAGGGATATGTGCAGACAGAACACTGTATACATAATAAATAAATCTTTAAAAAAAAAAATCGTTAAAAAAAAAAAAAAAACAGAAAAAGAAAAAGAAATAGAATAAATGCTTAGAGGCCTGATATGGTGGTGCATGACTTTAATCCCAGCACTTGGGAGGCAGAGGCAGGCAGATTTCTGAGTTTGAAATGAGGCCAGCCTGGTCTACAAAGCAAGTTCCTGGAAAGTCAGGGCTACACAGAGAAACCCTTTCTAAAAAACAAACAAACAAAAAAACAAAACAAAACAAACAAACAAAAAAACAAAACCTAAAACAAAAATAAAATATTAAAAGTTTTAAAAAAGAATAAATGTCCAAATGATGCCCAAGAAAACACAAAAATAAGTCTGATTGTAGGGCTGGAGAGATGGCTCAGTGGTTAAGGGCACTGGCTGCTCTTCCAAAAGTCCCGAGTTCAATTCCCAGCAACCACATGGTGGCTCACAACCATCTGTAATGAGATCTGGTGCCCTCTTCTGACCAGCAGGCATACATGCAGACAGAACACTGTATACATAATAAATAAATAAATCTTTAAAAAAAATAAGTCTGATTGTAATGAGGAAGACAATCCAAGATTTGAAAACCTAGTTCAATAAAGAGATAGAAACACTGAAGAGGACTCAAGTTGAAATGATACTGGAATTGAAAAACTCAATAATCTGACTAAATACAAGGGAAAACCTAACAACCAGAATGGGATTAAGCAGAAGATTGAATATTGAATCTTCAATATTGAAGATTGAAAAAGTAGAAGAAACAGACTAAATAAGCAAAGAATATGAAAAATTAAAACAACAACAACAAAAAGGAACATGCAGGATTCCATGAAAGGGCCATTCCTTCAAATCACAGGATTATGGAGAAGAATCCCAGGTCAACATGGCACAGACCAGATCGTCAACAGGAGCACAGAAGGAAATTTCCACAAACCAAGGAAAGACATATCCATACAGATAAAAGAAACATACAAAACCCCAAGTAGATAAGACCAGAAAAGAAAATCCGCATGGAATATTACAGCTAAAACACTAAGTATACGGAACAAACCAAGAGAGTATCTTGAAACTGCAAGGAAAGAAGACCAACCTAAGTAAAATACAGGAAGCAATACTTCAGACTGGAGAGAGGGATAAGCAAAACCAAGAAATGGTAAAAGAAAGAGAATGAAGCTATAACTATGGAAACACAAAGAATCACTAAGAATACAGATGACAACAACAATAACAACACCACAATGACGGCAACCAACAGATACTTTTTTTTTTGAGACAGGGTGGAAGAGAGGTAATGCCACATGATAAAATGTAGATTAATATAAATGGGTTAATTTAAGTTATAAGAGCTAGTTAGGAACAAGCCTAAGCTATAGGTCAAGCTTTCACAATATGTCTCCATATCATTATTTGGGGGCTGGCTGGTGGGATAGAGAAAGACTTGTTACATATGCCATCCAACGTAGGGGCACATACAGGACCTGAGAAAGCTTAAGAAAAAGAAAAAAAGGTTGCAAACACGCAAACATAGACCCAGACACAGCTTCCTAGTCCTGCAACCTCTCAGGCGGGCCTTGTGCCTGTCATACGGAGATGTGGCTCCAGGCTGTTGCCTGTGGATTTGAACCAGCCAGCGCCATGTATGAAGCCACATGACAGGTTTAAAGCATGGATTATATGGTCAGAGGAAGCAGCAGGCACGCAGTAAAGGGGTCCAGAACCCCCCCAAATCTTTAAATAGATACAGCAAAAATGGGATACAGACAGTCATAGGAAAAAATAATTTAAAAATAATAAAGTCCTTAAAGAAAGAGTAAAGTAATATAAAAAGAATAAGCCATGTGCAGGGCGGTGGTGGCGCACGCCTTTAATCCCAGCACTCGGGAGGCAGAGGCAGGTGGATCTTTGTGAGTTCGAGGCCAGCCTGGGCTACCAAGTGAGTTCCAGGAAAGGTGCAAAGCTACAAAGAAACCCTGTCTCGAAAGACCAAAAAAAAAAAAAAAAAGCCATGTAAAGATGGGAAATACAAAAGGTTCCTGGATCCTGTATGGTGCTTTGTTGACTGAATTTTTTAAGTGCTGATGAATGAATGACAGCTGCTGAGAGACACTGAATTATGGAAGGGACTGCTGAATTAAACCAACCCATATACTTTAAAAATGTCTTGGCTTCAAAAATGGAAGTTGGGAAATGCGTCATGTTGGGGGAGAAGTTATACCTTTGTTTCCATAGGAAACAAAAAGTATGGTTCTCTTCAAAATTGATAAAAATCAAATTTGATTGGGGGAAACCTGAAAATCTTGGCTATAGACATGAAGAAAGAAACCTAGAAAGATTTCAGGACAGGTGACATATAAGTGGATCCCTCTTCTGTGAGAACAGCTTTGAGACTGGGTTAGACATGATAAGTCATGTTGACTACAGAGTCCTCATGAATTATTATTATATGCCATCCTTTCATATGGCATGGATAGAGGTTTGGTTATACAGTCCAAACAGACTTATAAAGTTAACAGATACCTTTTATCTGCTCAAACATAAAACAAAAGGCACCTTTAACTGACTTGTGCACACTGCATATTTCATACTTGTATTGATGCAGATATATATGTTACCTTTAAAAGTTTATGTTTTCAGAAAAAAAGGACCAGACATTAATAAAGACAAGTAGCTCCAGTGATCTAGCCTCAAAATGCCTGTTACAATTTCCTCAAAATTCTGCATCTGGAACAACTTCAAAGCTGCTAGCTGAGATGGTCCAGCCTCATGCACTACTCCAGCAGGACTTTGCACTTTTCCATTACACAGAGACTGGACAACAAATGGTATAGCTAGCACTCCCAGGACTTGACCATTATCTCAATTTTCTCAGGGTCCCCTAGTGATGCCATCATCCCCAGATGACAGGAAGCAGTCTAGAGAACACAATGCCCACATTCCCAAGAGGTTGGGTGGGTCATTTTTGGTTATTCAATGGATTATGGATGTTTATCATCATTTAGGGGGGTTGGTTACAAGTTGTTGTTGGTCATAGGGAGAAAACTGAACAAAGAAGATTAGATTCAGGGATCTCGTTCTGAAATGAAAAAAAGGTGGAATATAGGAATGATAGAATAAAGGGTAGATTATCAAATCTACTTTTGAACTAAAAAAGCAACTAGTCTCAAATATTTTACATTGGTATGGATTTTTGTATATTAATATAAATTTAAGGTTATTGTTATACTGTATATATGTTTCTACTCTTGTTTAAGGTATTTACCTATGAACCTCATTTAACAATGTAATGTAAATTTCTTCTTAAAAGCTAGGATAATAAAGAAATACAAGTTAGTAGTTAGTAATCTATAACAATCAAGTTTATGTCATGTTAGGTATGTTTTCAAAGTCAGAAATATTTTAAATAAATGGTCTTCAAACACATCAAAGGCCTACAGATTATGGCATTTAAAATGTTTTAATAACTTAAGGCTTTTCACAACAGTGAGACACATCTGCTCTTGGCAGCACCAACCTACTTCAAAAGAGGGTGACAGGCATCGAAGAACCTCTGTATGGAGTTTGCTTTCTATGTGGCAAAGCTAGCCATTTGGGCAAGAAACTGCCCTTGCCGTGACTGCTGATAGTATGCAGTCCAAATTGGACAAGCAGGACACAAAAGAAAGTGACTGCCGAACTTTGCCAAGACAAAGTAGGACTGTCCTTCAAAATTCCTGATTCACAGGAAAGTCTGTCAGATATTCTAGGCCTGTAGGAAGAAAATGGATGCCCCAGCATTACAGAGGATCCTGGGTGACTGTCTAGGCAGCCAACTATCTTTGGTGTTTCTATAGTTTTGAAAGTTGTTTGCTCTGGACTTCCCGTTTACTCAAATAATATTATATTCTTGTTGGGTCTCTGATGGAGTTGAAGACAAGATAGTTATAGTTACAGCTTTCCTTTTTACCAAAAGAAAAGAAATTCACAAAAGAGATGTAAAGTGTAAAAGGTTGAAAGACTTTAAAGCTTAAGTTGCTTATCTAAGAAAATGTTTAATTTTAATCCCAGCACTTGGGAGGCAGAGACAGATGGATCTCTGTGAGTTTGAGGCCAGCCTGGTCTATAGAGCGAGTTCCAAGATAGCCAGAGTGGTTACACAGAGAAACTCTGTCTTCTCAACCTCCCACCCACCACCAAGGGAAAAAAAGAAAGAAAGAAAATGGAAAGACATTAAATGCTCATGGATTGGTAGAATTAATATTGTGAAAAATAACCATTTTGCTAAAAGTTGTTTACAGATTCAATGCAATCCCAATTTAAAATCTCTGTCCCACTCTTCATAGAAATAGAAACTATTCTAAAATTCATGTAGAATCACAAAAGATCCTGGGTAGTCAAAACAATCTTGAGCAAAGAGAACAATTCTGGAACAATTACCATTCCAGACCTCAAGATACATTCCAGAGCCATAGTAATAAAACAGTATGGTACTGGCACAGAAACAGACACATAGACCAAAGAAACAAAACTGAAGACTGAACCATGAGTACACATAACTACAGCTATCTAACGTTTGACAAAAGTGCCGAAGGTATACACTGGAGAAAAGCCAACATCTTCAACACATCATGCTAGGAAACCTTAATGTCCACATATAGAAGAATAAAGTAAGTCATGTTTCTATCATCTTTTTTTTTTTTTTGGTTTTTCGAGACAGGGTTTCTCTGTGTAGCTTTGCGCCTTTCCTGGAACTCACTTTGGAGACCAGGCTGGCCTCAAACTCACGGAGATCCGCCTGCCTCTGCCTCCCGAGTGCTGGGATTAAAGGCGTGCGCCACCACCGCCCGGCCATGTTTCTATCATCTTAAACAAAGGTTAACTCCAAATGGATCCTAGACCTAACTATGAAAGTGCAGACATTGAAACATAGGCAGTTTCGTACAGGATATATAAGAAAACATACGCAGTTTTTTTTATACGATATAGCTGTAGGAAAGGACTTTCTAAATACCACTCCATTTGCCCAGGAATTAAGGCCAACCATTGGTAAGTGGAACCTTATAAAACTAAAAAGTGAATTTGAGTGAAGAGGAAGCCCTATAGAATGGGAGGATATCTTTGCCAGCTATACATCTGACAGAGGATTAAAATCCAGAATATATAAAGAACTAAAAAAACTGCTGGGCGGTGGTAGCACATGGCTTTAATCCCAGCACTTGAGAGGCACAGGCAGGTAGATCTCCAAGTTTGAGGCCAGCCTGGTCTGCAGAGCAAGTGCCAGGACAGCCAGAGCTACACAGAGAAACCAAAAAACAAAACAAAACAAAAGAGTAAAATTACTCATTTAAAAAATAATAGGTTTGAGATATAAACAGAGAGTTCTCAAAAAAGAAAGAAGAAAAGTGGTTAAGAAATATTTCACACTGTCCATCATCTCTAGCAATTAGGGAAATGCAAATCAAAACAACTTTGAGATTTCATCTTACTCCATTCAGAATGTCAAAGATCAACAAATTGTAGAGAGGATATGAGGAAAAAGGAACCCTTATTTACTACTAATGATATTGTAAACTGGTGCAACCACTCTGGAAATAAACCACTCTGGTTCTTGGAGAACCCTCAAAAAGCTAAAAGAATATACCATATGATCCATCTATAACCACTTCTTGGACATGCCCAACAGTCTTGACATCCTATCCCATGGATACTTGGTCAACTCTTTTCATCACAATAGCTGGGAAATGGAAACAATCTAAATGTCTTTCAAATGATGAATGGATAATAAAAATGTGGTAATACACACCATGGAATTCTATTCAGCTGTAAGAAACATAAAATCTGCACATAAATGGATGGAACTAGAAAAAAACATATTGAGTGAAGTAACCCAGACTCAGATATATGTCTGATGTTCTTATCTGTGGCTCCTAACTACAAATCTTCAGATGTGAGTATATAACCTGAAGTAACTGCAGAAGCCAGTGAAGTGAAAAGGATCATGGGAGGGGTGGGCAATTAGGGAGGGAGGTCAATCCAGAGAGAGAGAGGGGGAGGAAAATAAAATAACAGCAAGCATATTTGAAAAAGCCATAAGGAATCATTTATTTATTTTACCTAAAATTACATTTAATACATATAAGTATATGTATAAGTCTCTCTTTCCCTCTCACCCTCCCCCCCCCCCCCCCCGCCACCATTGAGATGACAATGTGCCACCCAAATCCATAGATTATCCAACAAAACTCCCCAAACCCCCAATACCAGGCATAAGAAGCTCCCAGACTTCCAAAATATTATAGGGTGTTTTTGTTACCTTTTGTTGCCTCCTAGAGGTTGAAGATCAAGTCCCTATTGCTGAAGACACAATGCACCCCAGATACCCAGAGGATCCAAGCTGGAACTGAACTGAAAGCCTCCTCCCTGAGGACTAGCTTTCATGATACCAGAAGGTGTTATGCAAACTTCCAAGGGAGAGAAGCAAACCATAGTCCTACTCAGCTATGATGCCTATGAACTACAACAAATGACCAGCATGGTATGATAACCCTAAGGGTATATACAGTAGTGGCATTCATATCTTGGTGGCAACCAACCAAGTGTAATTGGACTTAAAGCCCCTCTCAACTTGGTACTGGAAACCTAGCAAATTATCCAGGGCCAGTGAGGTTGGGGATCTTGGAGGAGAACCTACAACCATCCCTTTCCTAAACCAGCATAATTTCTAACTTCATTCTAAACATTAATCTTTATGCCCACAAGTAAGTGTAACTCCCACCCTCACCAAAGAAAATTCTCTTTGCAATAGATGGAGACCATGACAGAAAACCACATCCAATCAAAATGCAGAGAACAAGTGATTATGTGGTACCTGGCCCCAGCTGATACATTTGCAACATAACTTCTGGACCTAACAGTCAGGGAATATTGAGGAAAAGGGGACAAAAGGATTGTAAGAGCCAGAGGAACAGGATCTCTGATGTGAGATTTGTCCCCTGGAAATGACAGGGATGCTACGTCGGTGAGTTCTCAACCACATGGGTGCCTAAAGAACACCCAAGCAAGGAGGGCACCAAGAGACATGCTAACATGGAAGGTGGAAAGCCTGTAGGGGCCCCAACCCAAGACTAAGAACTACAGACTAAGGAATGCTGAGAGAAGTAGAAATAGAAATAGAAGAAATAGAAATAGAAATAGAAGTAGAAATAGCCTTCCGCAGGAAGGAGCC
Organism: Peromyscus maniculatus bairdii; assembly: GCF_049852395.1. Lineage (NCBI taxonomy): Eukaryota > Metazoa > Chordata > Mammalia > Rodentia > Cricetidae > Peromyscus > Peromyscus maniculatus. The sequence continues at coordinate 184,928,373 of NC_134852.1, read as the reverse complement.
GCACCAATTGGTTATCCAATACTGAACAGTCAGCCCCAAAATACATGTGCAGGTAACATGGTACGAACTGAACAGGTTGTATGCACACACTCATAGATCAACAGTTGAAGAAAAGGAATCCGAGGCAGAAACTGTAGGGAGGATCTGGAAGTGAGACATTCAATAAGAAAAAATATTTTAGAAAAAAGTCAGGCACAGTGGTCTATGTCTTTAATTCTAATGCTGGAGAAGTACAGGGAAGAGGATTCACAGGGATTTCTGGCCAGCTAGCCTAGTGAACTCCAGGGTCTAGGTACAGTAAGAGACCCTATCTCAAAAAAAAGAGTAGAATATAATAGAAGACACTCACCACTCACCTTCTGACCTTCACAAATAAATACACATAAGCATACACATGCCTGCAGACACAAACACATAAAAGTAAAATAAAAACGGATAGCCCAGAACCTCCTTGATTAATATTAACATAATGTACACCTATATTATTATATTATTGCATACCTATTATGGACCAAATATTGCATTTTGTATTGCCATAGATTATATAGCAATATCCAGAGATGAAAAATCATATATTCACTCTACTCTATTCTGAAAGAACCTAGTTGATTTTTGGACTTCTGGGAAGGAACATGTGTGATTTGGAGAAAGCCAGTAATTGGATGTCTTGAGGCCCAGATGCAAGAAATTTCCTTAGGATTTGCTAAATGACATTAGGTCCAGCAGACATAGGAAAAGGAAACGAGCAGCAACATATATTTTGATCATGTATTCTGTCATGATCCCCCCCCCTCCCCATACTTAAATCTGAAGCATTATCTCATATCTCTACTTAATAACCCACTATCTTTGCCTTACTCTTTTTTGTTGTCGTGTAGTCAAGAGTCCTACTTTATCTGAGGGGAGGTGCTCATGACAGTGAGAGTTAATACCATCAACTTGGCAACATCCAGAATCACCCAAGACAAGCCACTAGGCATCCTGGTGAGGGATTCTCTTGACTAGGTTAATTGATAGACTCACCTTAAATATGAGCAGTCCAGGTACTGGCCCAAATATAAGGAAGTCCTGGGGACTGGCTTTGAGCTTGCTTGCCTTTGCCTGTGCTGGGTGAGTTCATCTACTCTGTTTCTGCCACTGCCACTGTTGATATTGCCACCTCTGGCATCTTTCACTGATATCAGAATCCAGATTTTTCCAGTGGACTAGTAGTGGCTCTCCAGGAATCCTTAAAGCTTTTGGTGTCAGGTTGGGACTGCTAAGGTATCTAATCTTGAGGACTGCACTGCTACCAGGACAGCCACCGTTGGGCCACTCACATTGTATTGTATAAACCAATCTAAAACAAGCAGACAACCAAACCAAACAACAAAAAACCAAAACAACCTTCTTTTAATTAATATCTATGCATTCCATCTATTCTGTTCTCCTAGAGAACCCAATACAGTTCTCAGATATCCGCCTGCCTCTGCCTTCCTAGTGCTGAGTTAAAGGTGTGTGCACTACTGCCCTGCTCCCAATACAGTCCTTTAGCAAGGAACTTCTCAGGCTCTGGCAGCACTGCTGGGCTGTCTCCCCATAGCTATTGACAACACCACACCGTTTGCTAATTTAACAAGTTTCTGCAGATGGAGGCAGTGTGTTGCTATGTAATCCAAGGTACAAAGCAATGCTCCTTCCTTAGCCACCCAATGCTGGAAAAACAGGCATGGGAGACCAAGCCCAGCTTGGCTGCAGAATTCCTTAGCCATAAAAGATAATCCTGACAACAGAGCGAAACAACCTCCCTCCTCCAGGAATATAAGGAGATCTTAAGAAGTCTGTCTTATTCTTTCATAGTCCCACCACGTTTATCTGAAGTGATATTCTTTTTTTTTTATTTAAGGCAGCGTCTACTATTTGTTCCTTGGTGGTGTACGCATTCAGAAGGGGTTGGTTTTCAGATACGGTTCCCTCGGACCTTTGTGTCATGTCCTTCACTTTGCAAGAGGAAGGGGTAAAAGAAAAGTCATCAACATGCAAAACCTGTCACCAGATGCCCTATTCTGACCCAACTGCCAGACCTCCCTGGTCTGCCTGGCTGCTCATGCGTTCAGCGGATTCTCAGGCGCCACCTCCAGGTGTCAGTACAGAGATGGGGGAGGAGGGTGAGCTCACCCTAGAAACCGAAAGGCAAATGGTGAGGCCATGCGCGTCTGCACAGCAGCATGAGGACTTGCCGAGGGTAGTGGAAGTCTATCAGAGCAGGGAAGTATTTCTTTGCCTTCTGTAAAAGGCTCCTCTCTCAGGCTCGCATACAGCTCCAGAGCAGCACAGGGATTTCATGTGTCAAGCGCCTTCCCCAATTCAGTTTCTGAGTCTCTGACGCCGAACTCAGAGACTTTGGGGAGCGTCATGGACATCCTATCCACCTTTCTAAATGTACCGGCACCGCAGATAGATACTAATGTATAGGATGGGAAAAGCAGTTCGCCCGGCGTTGCGTCTCTACGCCTGAGGCTCGGACTGCAGCGCTGGGCACGAATTGCGCATGCTCTGTGCGGGGGGGGCGTGGCTCCGGCCGGAAGCATTCCCTCCCAGGCGGCATTTCTTTCCTGTGCGAGGCCGGGCTAGGGCTCCTAGCGCCTCTGGTCCTGCCTCTGGGTGAGTAGCGGGTTCCCGCGGGGCTGGGCCAGGTGCGTCCCCCATCCCTCCGGGTCCCCGAGGGCCTGGCGCTCACCCGGGGAGCCTAGCCCGACAGTCACCTGCCCCCCCACACCGGTCACACTTGAGCGCTGCCCCGGCCCAGCCGGATCCAGCGGATTAACCTCCAAGGGCGTCCGGGGCCTCGCCTTGGCGCCCGGCCCGGCGCGAGCCCTCAGGTCTCGGCGCTGGCGGGAGACTTCGGCCGCTCGCAAGGACATCTCCTGTAGGCGGCCTGGTCCCGGCAGGATTGGGGGCGCTCTGGGCGACCCTGGGAGCAGGCTTGTAGGAAGGCGGCTGGAAGGAACCGGTCCGCTCGTGCCGCCGGTCCTGCCCTCTTTGTGCAGAGGCGGAGGTGTTTCCTCAGGGCTGGCCACGCTTTCTCGGAAGATGCTGATGTTAATCATGACCTGTCCTCTGCTCGGAGCGCGGCAGGCATTCGTGGTCACAGGCTGCGTCTGCATGGCCTCGGTAGCTGGGTTGAAAGACCATTCGTAGAACACTGCAGTGACTTAGGAAGAAAATATTGCCGTATAATAAACGTTAGTAGGTTGCAGAAAGATACGGTATCCGCACTGAAACTAGAGCTCAAAATGAAACTGCTGTGTAAAGTTGTATTTGTGTAAAGATAATAATCACACCGGTTTTGTGGTGTCTTAGGTTGTATACAGCAGTGTGTATATATTGCTAAAATTAGTGTTTATGCAAAATTGAAATACATTCTCTACGTTTGCAGCGTTTATTGTACACATTTTTGAAATGATAAGGAACTGTAATAGCCTTATTCTGCAGATATAGCAATGCTATGTGAATGATAGAATGGTGTACATCTCATCTATGGAGACTGTATAAAATTTTTCATTTCTATCAGGACGTTTCAGGATTTTGAAGTCACTTAAGGTAGGCATGCAGTAGTCTTAAATCTGCCTTGAATCACCGTTAATTTTGGAATAGGAAAAATTGTCCTTGGCTGTTTTTTGATAGGCTTAAAAATTGTTACTGTCTTGATGACTTTAAGGAAATGTGCTCTGGAAACAGCCCACAGCGCTGACTTACCTTTGTAATTCACGGACTACCCAGTAGATGGCAATTTCAACATTTTAATTAAAACTTTTTTTTTTTTTTTTTTTTGAGGCAGGGATGTTTTATGTAGTTTAGGTTAATCTTGAACCCTGTGCAGCTCAGGTTAGCCTTGAACCTTAAGTCTTAAGTCTTTTGAGTGCTGAGATCCCTGGTTTTTTGTCACTGTACCCAGCTCTGACCCAAACTTTTGAAAAACAAAAACTTTATTGGAATGTCATGACTTTTCACAGATTAACAAAACCCTTATTCCACCTATTGGATTATTTTCAACTGTGTTTGCAGCTTTATTGGGATAAAGACAAAGGAAGTAAAATTTTCAGGTCCTTTGTGAAGCTGACTGTCATGTGTCCTATATTTGAAATCCATACTAATGGATAATACTATGGATACTAATCCATACTGTGATTTGTTACATGAGGCAATTATAATTTGGTGGCTAAGTTAGTTTCATTTTTTTCTTTAATAATTAATATAACTGCACTGTATTTTTGAGTACTATGTATTAGCCATTTTAGCACATTTTTGGAGATGTTTGGGAAGTTCTTATTGAGTGAACTACTTATCCTAGGCCAAAGTTTCTTTATCCAAAATGAGCTCTTTCAGTTACTCGTTTAAATAATTACTGTGATTTGAATGGCTCCTAACAGAGAAGTGTGAACACTGACTTGGAAATACTTTAGAAATCTGACAATGCTATTGGATGACTGAAAGAATTCAGAGGTTTTTCTCTACTTCACAGCTATAAACAAATATTAGAGCTGTTTCAAAGAAAGCCAATGAGAAGCATTTTAGATTAGCAGTAGTAAGAAAAGTGTTAGAGCTAGAAGGAACATGGATAAAATTAGTCTTTGCAATACCCACCTAGCACCTATCACTGAACAGTCTAGATTCTGGTTTATTTCTACATGAGTTAATATGTATGTATATTTTTTCTTCTCCCCTTCTCCCAGCACTTGCCAAGGCTTAAAGACATTGTTGGACACTGATATCCTATCTCCTAAAATGTGATAGTCACATCCTTCCTGCTAAGCTTATTTTGTGAAGGTACTGCCTTTGACACTGGAGTGAATTCCTGCTGTAAACCTGATTGTTGTAGTTGCTCAGAGATGTAACATATTTAAAAGTAGTCACATCACCTCCTTTCCCTCTGTTTGTGGGTGTATTCTTTTGTTTGTGATAAGCTCTTTTTTTTTCCTTCGAGACAGGGTTTCTTTGTGTAACAGTCTTGGCTGTCCTGGAACTCACTTTGTGGGTCAGGCTGGCCTCGAACTCAAAGATCCACCTATCTCTGACTCCCAAATGCTGGGATTAAAGGGACAGACGCACCACCACTGCCTGGCTGTGATAGATTTTTCTTATGTAACCTATTATTGTTGAGACAGGATCTCACTGTAGCCCAAGCTGTCCTACAACTCACTGTGCACTCCAGATAGGCCTCTAACTCCAGACAATCTGTCTCAGGCTCCCAAGTACAGGGATTCCATGCATGAGACATGTCCAGATCCTCCGTTCGTTTTCATGCCACTGTAGTCAGTCCATTATCCTTTCTTGTTCCCCTTCACCCTTCCCTTTAGAGTAGTGGTCCTCAACCTTCCAATGCTGTGACCCTTTAACACAATTCTTTATGTTGACCCCCATGAAATCACCATGTTGCTACTTCATGACTAATTTTGCTACTGTTATGAATCAACATGTAAATACCTGATATGCAGGATGTCTGATACATCTGTCACCCTAAAGGAGTCTCGACCTACAGGTTGAGAGTGCTGCTTTAGATCTTTTCTTTACCTCTTATTGTCCTTTGTGCTTTCATTCCCTACATTTATATTTCTAACTTTTATTTGTTTATTTGTGGGTTTTTTGTGTTTTTTTTTCACAGAGTTTCTCTTGTGTAACGTTGACTGTCCTAGAACTCGCTCAAAAATTAAATTTAAATATAGAACATGCTATATTGGTCTTTCTGATCCTGCTCATTTACTTACCATAATGCTCTCCAGTCTTCATTAATTTCCCTGAAAATGTGATCATTTCTTCTTTCTAGCTCACTAAATCCCATTGTGCACCACAATTTCTCCATCCATCCATTCATCTGTTGGTGAACATCTAGGCTAGTTCTAGTTCTGTAGCTTGGCTATTGGGAGTAGGTTAGCAAAAAGCATGATTGTGCAAGTATCTCCTGGTATGCTTACAGTTCTTTGGGTGTGTGGTATAGTTGGTCTCCATACTGATTTCTGTAGTAGTTGCAGCAACTTTCATACCCCCTAGTATTGTATAAACATGATTCCTGCTTCTGTACATCCTTACCAGCATTTGTTGTTTTATTGATGTTAGCCATTCTGACTGGGATGTGATGGAATGTCAAGGCAGTTTTAATTTGCACTTTTAATTTACCTCATTAGACTATCATTTAGTGATTGGGTGTTGTGTGTGTTTTTAAGTTTTTAAATGCTTTAAATAGTCTAGGTATTAAGCATTTGTCAGATGTATAGTTTGTTGTAGTTGGGCTTTCTTGTCCCGCCAGCTCACAAATAACTAAATGGAGACTTATTATTAATTATGAAAGCTTGACTTTAGCTTAGGCTTGTCCCACTAGTTCTTACAACTTAAATTAACCTGTTTCTATTAATCTACGTTCTGTTTAGTTGGCTTGTTACCTCTCCTTAATTCGGTATGTCCGACTCCCTCTGCATCTCCATGGCGACTCTCTCTTTTCCTCCCCCAGTCTTCTCTTTCCTGGAAGTTCTGCCTAGCTCTCCTGCCTAGCTATTGGCCGTTCTGCTTTTTATTACACAAATTACAGCAATATATCTTCACAGTGTACAACTATCCCACAACAGTTTGCAATTTTTTTCTCCAGCAAATACTGTAACCCTTTTCCCCTAAGCTGAAGACCAAACCAAGGATCTTGATTTGCTAGGCTAAATCCCCAGACCTCCAGACTAATTTTCTTGGTTCAAAATTTTTGAAAGTTCTCTTGCTTCATATTTACGTTGTTGTTGGAAGCAAAGGATGGTTCAAAGACTTTAATGTCACTTATCAATTAAGAAACCGTATATTTATTTCTGTGAGGCTGAGGCCAGCCTAGTCTACATAGCTAGTTCTAGGACACCCAGGGCTACTCAGAGAAACCCTGTCTCAAGAAACAAAAACCAAAACCAAAACAAACAACCAAAAAGGTGCATATTTAAATTTGAGCAGGTTTTAAAAACCTTAAATATAAGTATGTGAAACGAGTCAATTTGTAGTTAGATTTCACTCTCCAAAAACTACTTGGTATTTGTTGTGCACAATAGAATAAATGTATGCTCTTGGATTAGTAAAACTCTTGTTAACCTCCTTTTCTTCAGTTGGATTAATATTAAAATTATAGTTTTCCAGGTTCTCTGAAACATATCTAAAAGCTAAGAGTAACATAATATCTCCACTATACCTTCTTTTTTGTCCTCAAGACAGGGTTTCACTGTGTAGTTGTGACTGTCCTGGAACTCACTCTATAGACCAGGCTGGCCTCAAACTCACAGAGATCCACCTGCCTCTGCATCCTGAGTGCTGGCTTAAAGGCATGCACCACCGCACCAGGCTTCCACTATACTTTTTAATAAGTGTTCATCCTCTAACTAAACCTCTATCTATTATGTTTCAGTTTCTAAGGGAAGCTTTTAATTTGTTTGTTTACTTAACATTTAAAAAGATAGCTTTCCTTCAAATGAGACATTTTTTGAATGATAAGCAGTGTTTTATTTTGACCAGAAGTTAGTTTCTTTTACTTAGTTCAATCCACTTTCTCTCCCAATTTTAGCAAATACTGTTATTTCCTAGTGACTTTTCTTTTCTTTTTTTTTTAGGTTAATAGTCAAGATGGTACATGCTGAAGCCTTTTCTCGTCCATTGAGTCGGAACGAAGTTGTTGGTTTAATTTTCCGTTTAACAATATTTGGTGCAGTAACATACTTCACTATCAAATGGATGGTAGATGCGATTGACCCAACCAGAAAGCAGAAAGTAGAAGCTCAGAAACAGGTATGATTTCAGGGTATGAAGGTCATGTCTCCTATGCTAGCAAATATTTTTTTACCCAAGCTAAGATTATAAATGATGTGCAGAAATTCATTGGTACATCTTCTCAATATCAATCCTAAAAGTCTTTTTTACTCTGTAAATAAACATCAGAAGAAAAATGATGAATGAGAATATAGATTTTGTTGTTGTTTTATTTTTGTCTGATTGCTTTTTTTTTCTTCTCTCGTTTTATTGAAAATTGATTTTTCCCCCTCACATAATGTATCCTGATTCCAATTTCCCCTCTCTCTACTCCCAATTCTTTCCTACCTCCTCTCCTATCTGGATCCGCTCCCTTTCTGTCTCATTAGAAAACAAACAGGCTTCTAAGGGATAATAATAAAATAAAATATAATAATATAAAACAAAAACTTAACACATATAAATTGGATAAAACAAACAGAGGGAAAAGAGCCTAAGAAAAGACACAAGAATCAAAGACCTACTTGTTCACCCACTCAGGAATTCCATAACAACACTAAACTGGAAGCCATAATATATGTGCAGTACCTGGTGCAGACCTCTCCAGGCTTCAGTCTCTGAGTTCATATGAGCTGTTATCATGTTGATTTGATCGCATTGTAGAGCACGGTTCTCAATCTATAGGTTGTGCCCCACCAGAGGTGGGGTGGGCTGTTAAATGACCCTTTCATAGGGTTGTATATCAGATATCCTGCATAGTAGATATTTTCATTATGATTCCTAACTAGCAAAATTGCAGTTGTGAAGTAGCAATGAAAATAATTTTTTCGGGGGTCACTACAACATGAGGAACTCTATCAAAGGGTCACAGCATGAGGAAGGTTGAGAACCACTGATGTAGAGGGCTTGTTGGTGTCCTCCATTCCCTCTGGCTCTTCAGTGCTTTCTGTCTTCTCTTCCATATGATTCCCTGAGACCTGAGGTGGGGAGGAATTTGATGGAGACATCCATTTAGGGCTGAGTGTTGCAAGGTCTCTTGTTCTCTGCATAAAGTCTGTCTGTGGGTCTCTGTATTTGTTCTCTTGTGCTGCAGGAACAAGCTTCTGTGATGGTTCAGCAAGGCACTGGTCTATGAGCAAAGCAGAGTGTTGTTAGGAGTCATTTTATTGCAAGGTGTTTTTGTTTGTTTCAGAACAGTAGTATTTATTTTTACCCTAGGTCCCTGGGCTGTCTAGTCTCAAGTTCTTGGTCACTCAAGTCCCAAGCAGTGTCAGGTGTGGGTTCCATCTTGTGGAGGGGGCCTTAAGTCAAATCAGATATGTTAGTTACTCCCACAAGCTTTGTGCCACCATTGCCCTAGCTTTAGTGGCCAGCAGATCTTGCACACAAGGTATCATCGTAGATCAGGGTTTGTGGCTGGGTTGGTGTTTTATTGTAGCACGAATCTTAAAAGGTCTTATTAATAAAAACAAACCTGGAGCCAGGTACTGGGGTCAGTGCTGGAAGATCAGAGAAGCAGAACCAGCCACAGCCACCTCACCTTGCCAATTCCTCAGCTGATCCTGTTTCCTCAGACTGGAAGCCTCTGAGTCCTCATCCAGAATGACTCTCAGCTGAACTGCTGCTCAAAAGCCTAAGAGCTTAACCAGCTCTAGTTCCTGGTTTTCACACCTTATATACCTTTCTGCTTTCTGCCATCACTTCCTGGGATTAAAGGTGTGCATCACCATGCCTGGCTGTTTCCAGTGTCCCTTTGAACTCACAGAGATCCAGACGGCTCTCTGCCTCTGGAATGCTAGGATTAAAGGCGTATGTGCCACCGTTTTTTTTTTTTTGGTCTCTATATCTAGTGGCTGTTCTGTTCTCTGACCCCAGATAAGTTTATTAGGATGCACAATATATTGGGGGACACAATATATCACCACATTTTATGTTCCCCATTTGGTAGCATGCTTATGTACCTTCCTGTACCAGAGATGCTAGAATGTAGAGGTGAAGGCTCCATGTAATCACCAGCCCGACCTCTCCCTGTTCAGTGTGTTGTGTAGATGTTGTCTTAAGCAATGGAGCCTTTCTGTCAGTTCATGGAGAATAACCTATAATCTTGGCAACAGCCTGGGTTGTTTAGGGATTCCTATGGTACCCTTTTGGCTAACTACTCCATTAGGTGTAACCCAGTCCTGGTATTGAAAGCTTCATTTGTAATGAGATGTTTAGTTGGCACTCTGTCTCCCCCATTATTTGATGATTTCATTTAGATCACTTTCATATATGTATATATTTTAGTAAGTTTCTACTGTAGTAGGTTTTAATACTATCCCTCAAATGGCCCTTAATTTTAGCTCTCTCTCCCTGTATTTCCTCCCTTTTCCCCCATCTCCACTTGATCCTCCCAGCCCCCTATCGTCCAAGTCCATCCATCACTGTCTAGTCTATTTCCCTTTTTTAGGGAGATCTATCTGTTCCACTAGTCCATTACTCTATACCTAACCTCTGTGGTTCTGTGGATTGTAGCTTGTTTATCATTGACTTAACAGCTGATATCCACATATAAGTGATATATTTGTCTTTCTGGATCTGGGATACCTACTCAGGATGATTTTTTTTTTTTTAAGCTCCACCATTTGCCTGCAAGTTGCATGGTTTCTTTTATTTTTTCTTTGTTTTGAAACAGCTGAGTAATGCTCCATTGTATAAATGTACCACATTTTCTTTATTCATTTTCCTATTGAAGGATATCTAAGTTGTTTCTGTTTAGAGTTGAGTTTTGTGCAGGGTGATAAGTATAGATCTGTTTGCATTCTTCTATATGCAGAAATCCAGTTTGACCAGCACCATTTGTGAAGGGTGCTGTCTTTTTTTCCCAGTGTGTATTTCTGTTTCTGTGTTTTTTGCTTGTTTTTTTTAATCAAAAATCAGGTGTCCGTCCATAGGTATGTGGATTTATGTCTAGGTCTTCAGTTTGATTCCATTGATCAATGTGTCTTTTTTTGTGTGTCAGTACCATACTGTCTTTGTTACTAAAGCTTTGTAGTACAGCTTGGAATTGGGGATGGTGATGTCTCTAGCAGTTCTTTTATTATTCAGGATAGTTATAGCTATCCTGGGTTTTTTTTTTTTTTTTCGAGACAGGGTTTCTCTGTGTAGCTTTGCGCCTTTCCTGGAACTCACTTGGTAGCCCAGGCTGGCCTCGAACTCACAGAGATCCGCCTGGCTCTGCCTCCCGAGTGCTGGGATTAAAGGCGTGCGCCACCACCGCCCGGCTTATCCTGGGTTTTTGTGTTCCCATATGGACCTGAAAATTGTCCTTTCATTATCTGTGGAGAATTGTATTGGAATTTTGATGAAGATTGCATTAAACTTGCATATTGTTTTTGGTAGCATGGCTGTTTTTATTATATTAAACCTACCGGTTCATTAGCATGGGAGATCTTTCTATCTTGATGTCTTCTTCAGTGTCTTAAAGTTTTTATCATACAACAAGTCTTTCACTTGCTTGGTTAGAGTTACCCCAAGGTGGAAATACAGTTGTTGGTTTGTTTGTTTGTTTTTTTAAAAACAATATTCTTTTTTGTTTGTTTGTTTGTTTTGTGAGACAGGGTTTCTCTGTGAAACAGTCTTGGCTATCCTGGAACTCACTCTGTAGACCAGGCTGGCCTTGAATAAAACAATATTCTTATTAGAATATTTTCATCAGGAACATGATAGAAATGAATATCGATGAAAATCTTTAGCAGAGCAAACACAAATAATTATTTTTGGCAACAGTAAACATTTTGCTTTGTATGGCATTTAAATTTGTAAACACTAATAAACTTAGACTTAAGTTTTATTAGACTTAAGTCTTAGACTTGGTACATACACCACCCCAAATTCTGTTAGCTTAAGAATGTTACTGGTTATAATTTGACTGTTTTCAGCTGCTGTCTCTTATGACCATTTCTTTACTAGGTTGAGACGTGTGTTTGATTTCTGTTCATTCTTTGAAAAAAAGGTTTAAAGAAGTCTTTCAGCTTTTTCTTGCTATTGAGGACAAGATGTTTCTACTCATGGCTTCTTAGGTTTATTTTATGAGTTATGACTGATTCATTTAATGAACACTTACATAAAAAGAGATGACATTTGCTTTTTCAAATGCTATAGACAGGCATGGGAGACAGATATAAATAAGTAGCTGTTTTACACATTAGGCATCATACCTAATTAGTAAAAAGTGAAAACCACAGTTTCATAAATATCATAGTAAATATGTTTCTGAAAAGAGTTTGGACATTTGTAAATTTATTGCCTGAATTTGGCTATAAAATAATTGGTGAGACGTCTAGCTTGTATTGTCAGCCTATTTTCACTATTTTAATACTCTGTGAAGTCTGATCAATATAGGGTTCTTTTATTTTATTTATTTTTTTTGGAGGGGGTCTTGCCAACAACAGAAATTTTTTTTTCTCACAGTTTTTAATACTTAAAGTTTGAAATACTTAAGGATCCAGCGTAGTTGAGCTTGTGAGGCTTCTTCTGGGTACAATATAGGGGTTGTTTGTTGTTTGAGTTTTTTCGAGACTTGTAGCCCTGGTTGGCCTGGAACTCACTATGTAAACCATGCTGGCCTGGAACTCATAAATACTCTCTTTTTTACCAAATGCTGAGATTAAAGCTGTATGCCAGCATGCTTGACTGTTATGTTGCTAAATTAATTTTAAAAGAAATTAATTTGATTGTGTACCTGAATGTAACCATGTATCTCTTCCCCATCCCTCACACCTCTTCTCCCCCCCAACACCCTCAAATCGTGGAAATCAGTTGAAGACTTAGGTCAGAATTTGATAAATTTTTTTTATTTTATCATTTTTGCAGTTTTTGGTAACAGGGCTTTGCATTTCATTGTATTTTTTTTTAAAAGATTTATTTTTATTTGTGTAAGTGTATATGAATGTAGGTTCCTATGGTAGCCTGAAGAGTTGTCAGATTTCCTAGAAGTGGAGTCAACAGGTAGTTGTTAGCTACGGGTGTGGGTGCTGAGAACCAGCTTAGGTCCTCTGGGTAGGCCCTAAGCATTCTTCACTGCTGAGCCGTCTCTCCAGCTCCAGAGCTTTTAGATAAAGAGTTTGTCCTTTTTTCTTTTCTGTGAACTCTTGAAATACTCATGTAGAAGACCCTATATGAATGGATTATTATAATTAAGACTTACTTGAAAACTATATATATATATATAGTGCTATATATATATATATGGTGCTAAATGTCAGCCAGCCCCAATTAGATACTTTCCTCTATAAGAGTTACTGTGGCCAGACAGTGGTGGCACATGCCTTTAATCCTACCACTTGGGAGATCTCTGTGAGTTCGAGGCCAGCCTGGTCTACAGAGTGAGTTCTAGGACAGCCAGAGGCTATGCAGAGAAACCCTGTCTTTTTTTGTTTGTTTGTTTGTTTGTTTTTTCAAAAGAGTTATGGTATCTCTTCACAGCAATAGAAACCCTAGCTAGGACAGCAGGTACTAACTACTTCTTAGGCTTAAAGAGGTTATCTGTTTGCCCAGAACTGGAGGTACAGATGGTTGTGAGCCATGATTTGGGTGTTGGAAGTCAAACCTGGGTCCTCTGGAAGAGGAGTCACTGCTCTTAATGACTGAGCCATCAACTTAACTCCTCTTTTTACCTTTCCTGTCATTGTTATCAACACAACCTAAATCATAAATGGAATTGCTGTTGCAGGAGATAGATGGTAAATGATGTTGTATTTTCCATTTTTATAAACTATTTTTGGTTGTGAGCCTAGCCTTTAACGGCTGAGCCATCTCTCCAGCCCTATTTTTATAAACTATATTTTAACTTAAAAACATTTATTTTTGTTGTGCATGTGAACACATCACACACACACACCTGCAGTAGAAATGTGATGGACATCACAGAACAACCGGTGGGCGTCTGTTCTCTCCCTCCATCATGTGGGTCCTGGGGATCAAATATAGGTCTTTAGCCTTCACAGCAAGCTCCATTACCTGCTGAACCATCTCACTAGCTCGCAATGTAATTTTTACTTAGGAAATTCCATGTATTAGTAAAGGCTATTATTTATAGTAGACAGTTGTGACATACAATAACGTTTTCAAGGCAGCTAGTTAATAAGAAAAGACTTGATATTTCTCAGTTTCTGTACTTTTGACATTTTGGGCCTGATAATTCTTTGGGATGTGGGCAGGGGCTTCTGTGTCATGCCTTGACTGACTATATCAGTGGTTCTCAACCTTCCTAATGCTGTGACCCAGTTCCTCATGTTGTGGTGACCCCAACCATAAAATTACTTCATTGCTACTTTATAACTATGATTTTGCTACTTTTAGGAATTGTAAATATCATTACGTTACAGGATATCTGATATGAGACCCCATATGAAAGGGTCTTTAGACCTCCAAAGGGATCATAACTCACAGGTTGAGAAACCATTGGACTAGATACTGATAACACCATGTCCTCCTCGTCTCCAAGTGTGATAGACAAGTATTTTTGACGTTGTCAAATGTCGCCTGGGAAATATAATGTCCCTGGTTGAAATCCACTTTTTTTTTTGAGTCTTGCCTGTACAAGGCGTACAGGGAAGAATACATTATTGTCTTAATAAGTGCTAAAATAGATACCTTTAATAGCTGACACAAAAGCTTTATTTATAGATAGTGAAAGAAGGTATGCATGTTCAAGAGATTAAGGAGGGGGCTGGAGAGATGGCTCAGTGGTTAAGAGCACGCTGTTCTTCCCAAGGTCCTGAGTTCAAATTCCAGCAACCACATGCTGGCTCACAACCATCAGTAGTGGGATCTGATGCTGTCTTCTAGCATAAAGTTGTATATGTAGATAGAGCACTCATATACATAAAATAAAACTTAAAACTTTAAAAGTACACATGTACAAACACTTCTTGCTTGTGGATATCTTAAGTTCAAGGAAATTGGATATCTGTTTCAGATACTTGATTAACATAAGGAAAGAAACTCAGTTGTCTATTGTTTGATATTAATTCATTGGGCTTCTATACTGACAACTCTACCTGTAACTGTCATCATAATCCTACTAGGAAAGAAAACAAATTACCCAGAGGTCTCTAGGGAGCCAAGGGAGCTTGAACTGATCTCTTCAATCATGTGTTCTATTCCCCCCTCCCTCCCTCCCTATCCTTCTCTCCCTTCCTCCTTCTCTCCTCTCTCCTCTCTCTCTCTCTCTCTCTCTCTCTCTCTCTCTCTCTCTCTCTCTCTCTCTCTCTCTCTCTCTCACACACACACACACACACACACACACACAGACACACCCCTTTTGAGACTGGTCTCATGTAGCCCAAGATGACCTTGAACTTGCTTGGTAGCAAAGGATGACCTTAAGCCCTTCTGCCTCAGCCATGGTATTACAGACATTACTGTGCCCAGCTCTCACTCAGTCCTCAGCCTCCCAAGTTCTGAGTTTTTTCCTACTACTGTGTGTGCTGAGCTTTCATTTCTCAAAAGCTGGTTAAATTTTCTTGGTTTTAGTAGAGTAGACCCTAAGTTGTTTTTTTTTAACCCCAAAGTCACAAGGGTCCTAGAGTATCCCTGGAAAAGTATTATCTCTTCTGCTCATTACTGTTCAGAATTCTGTTTTATCTGTTTTGAACTGTCAGTGTCTAAATAACAAATCAAAGCCTGCTTGTTTTTTTTCCTTTCTAGGCAGAAAAACTGATGAAGCAAATTGGTGTGAAAAATGTGAAGCTTTCAGAATATGAAATGAGTATTGCTGCTCATCTAGTAGACCCTCTTAATATGCATGTATGTATCTTTAATCTTGTTTTACTTTTACTTTTTTCGGGGTGGGGGGATCTGGCAGTCTGTGTCAAAGATCTGAAAGACCATGTCTAATTTCAGAGGGTCTCTAAGAGGAGTCAAGAGGGACTCAGCATGTTGCCAACACATATGTGATTCATTGCATGAGTTAGATACAAGACAGAGCAGCAATGGAAAAAAAGAGTGGATCAGAGCCTGGAGAAAGCTGGGCACTTTCCTAGGAGTGCTTTCCAAGTGCTGTCACAAGACCGTGTCCATTATTGTATCATGCCAGGACAACATGTACCGGTGTCATCACCAGAAAGGTTACTGGAGACTTAATCCAGTGTTTTTCCTGGGGCCTGTTCATATAGACTCCTTTTCCATATGTGTATCAAAATTCTGTACTCCTACAGGAAAAGATATATTCTCCATAAACCATATTGTTAGGCAGTTTGGGGACAGTGAGCTGTTTTTATCAAGGAATGGTAGGAAATTTCTCCAAATCTAAGTTTCCAGATAGTAGCCAAGGACCAGCTTGTTAAAGATATTGTCTGAAGCCTGCTGTGTTAACTTGGCACACAAAAGCTTAGTGAAATTCGTGCAGTGTAGGAAACTTGTATAATCATATGGTCTTTAATTGGAGAGTTTAGTCTAGATTTCCTAATTTTTTTAAAATGGTAAACAACATAGGATCCTGAATACCAGGTTTTCTAAGAACTCATTGCCTCTGCAGGTGATTTCATGTATTATCCTCAAGGATAATATAACATATAATATAATAGTATTTGTTTACTTACTTGGTAAAGTTTTTGAAGATCAGAGTAATATAATTTATAAATTTCAGGTTACTGTATAAATATAGCAACAGATATATAGAATATACTTAGCTAACACATTAATGCTATGTTGCTATAAATTTGTAGAATGAAATATGATAGCTGCATGTCTAAGTCTAGAAAATAAAAATCTGTGTCTTTATTATATGTATATGCAGAGATATATACATAGTCTAGAATTAAGCCCTGCTTTATTTTTACTTAGAAATTTCCAGTATCAATATTTTGTGAGGAGGAGAGGCAACTGTATTTGTTTGTGAATAAGGATGTACTAATAAACAATATTTTGTTTTGATTACAACTAGCGTTCTTTATATTTGTCTACTGGTTTGTTCCCCTGGCCCAAGCTTAAAGAGAGTAAATACATTGTAAAGTATTGCCTCTGACTTGATCATTTACTGTGCTAGCTAGGTTCACTCTTCCTTTTTTATTTATTTGTTCTATGTGTGTGTGTATGTGGTGCTTGGTGCTGGAGATTGAACTTAGAGCCTCACAAATGTTAGTGAGCAGTTTTAACCAAGACCTCCCTATAATTTATTTTATTTTTACATTTTTATGTATTTATTTTTTGTGCATTAGTGTTTTCTTTGCATGTATTTCTGTGCATCACATGCTTGCCTAGTGCCTATAGAGGCCAGAAGGCATCAGATCCCCTGGAACTGAAGTTATAGATGGCAGTGAACTGCCATGTGGGTTCTGGCAATCAAACCTGGCTCTTCTGGAAGATAAGCCAGTGCTCGAAACTACTGAGCCATCTCTCCAGCATACCACCCACACCCTTATTATTTTTAAAAGTGGAGTGTAGAAGATTTTAAGATTTTTCATTTTTCTTTTTTTTTTCTCCCCTTCAAGATAGGGTTTTCTCTATGTAGAACCTGGCTGACCTGGAACTTACTCTGTAGACCAGGCTAGCTTCAAATTCAGAGATCCACCTGCCTCTGCTTCCCAAGTGCTGGGATTAATGACTTAGAAGATTTTTCAATACTGTTTTTTTCTTTTTCTTTTTGGTTTTTCGAGACAGGGTTTCTCTGTGTAGCCCTGACTGTCCTGGAATTCACTGTGTAGACCAAGCTGGCCTCAAATCCACAGAGATCTGCCTGCCTATGCCTCCTGAGTGCTGGGATTAAAGGCATGTACCACCACTGCCCAGCTTTTTCTATTATATATATATATATATATATATATATATATATATATATATATATATATATATAATATATACCTACTTATGATTTACTAAGATTCTTCCTATTTTTTTTTTAAAGATTTATTTATTTATTATGTATACAGTGTTCTGGCATGTATGCTTGCATGCCAGAAGAGGGCACCAAATCACATAAATGGTTGTGAGACACCATGTGGTTTCTGGGAATTGAACTCAGGGCCTCTGGAAAAGAAGCTAGTGCTCTTAACCTCTGAGCCATCTCTTCAACCCCTGATTCTTCTTATTTTTTGACAGTTTTGTTTACTTATTTTTTTGTGTGTGTATGTATATGGCATGAATTTGTGTGTATATGAGTCTTTGCATGTGCGTGTGAACATGAATATGAAGTTATGTATGTATACATGGATGTGGAGGTCAGAGGTTGACATCAGGTGGCTTTAATCACTTTCTACTTTATTTATTGAGACAAGGGGCCCTTGCTAGATCCAAAGCATGTGGGTCCGGCTGAGTCTAGCAGGCCAGCTTCCCCAGAAGCCTCTGCCTCCTAACTGTTAGAATTAGCCCCACTTGCCTTTATGTGGATTCTAGAGATCCGAACTCTTTGTTCTCATGTTATCTTCCTGAGCTCAACAGTTGTTCTTTTCATGAATACAAATTGCAAGTTCAATTTGGTGGGTATACATCTTATTTCTAAAACTGATTTCTGTTGTGTTTCACAATGAATGTAATTACATTCACAGTGAATTCTTCCCTGGTAGCCAGTGCTAAGTTATTTGTGTAAGTTTGCTCTTCAGTCTTTTTTGTTGTTTGTTTGTTTGTTTTTCGAGACAAGTTTTTTCTGTGTAACAGTCTTGGCTGTCCTGGAACTCACTTTTGTAGATCAGGCTGGCCTCAAACTCACAGAGATCCTCCTGCCTCTGCCTCTTGAGTGCTGGGATTAAAGGCATACACCACCATCGTCTCACTGTTCTCAGTCTTTTTTTTATATCAGAGTGTTTCTTTCTCTTGTGTGGAATGAGTTTGCCTTATTCAATCTTTACAGGTTTTGCATGTGTGTGCTTTTTGTTTTCCTGTTGCTGGAGTTGAACCCTGCAACAGAGCTTTGTATGCTAGGCAAGGTCTCCTGCTCCTGAGCAATGCTTTCAGCATGGTGTTTTTCTCAGTAATAAATTGTTAAATTCTTTTTCCCCCAATGTCATAGAATATATTAATTTAGTTACTCCCATGAAAAGTTTATTTTTATTTTTATCTACAGCTTTAACCTTTTATTCACATGCAATTATCAAATTATAAACTAGTTTGCCTTTGGGAGGGGTGCCTGTGTGTGCATGCTCACATGTATATAAGTTGTGAAATTAATGTTCACTTTAACTTTTGCCAGGTTACATGGAGTGATATAGCAGGTTTAGATGATGTCATTACAGATCTGAAGGACACAGTCATCTTACCTATCAAAAAGAAGCATTTGTTTGAGAATTCCAGGCTTCTGCAGCCTCCAAAAGGTACTGTTAGTGTATGAATTTGCCTAAGCTTTGAGAGGCTAGAAAACATGGAGTTTTTTTTGCCTTTAGGGACTATTTTCCATGAAATCAGATTCTTAGTAGAATGCTGAGATCCAATGAATTGTTATATAAAGAATTTTAAAATATTCACTTATTCTTCCACTTTTGAAATTTTGGTGAATTCTACTTCCTATAAGACAACTGTACAATAATCCCTTTATTTGAAATGCTTGTCTACTCTATGTAAATAAATTTGTCACTACTGAAGATCATCTCAAATTTGGATTTGTTTGTTTATGCATGTGTTATTACTAATCTTTTAGTGACTTATAGCATTTAACCATGCAAAGCTTTTATAAAAAAAAATAATCTGCACCTGTGTGGCCTGGGCAGGCGTCTCCATGACGGGTAAGGTGACCTGCTGACATCCCACACAACCTAAGTCAGAAGCTCATTTTTTAATAAAAGGGGGACCTGTAGGTCCCTGGTCCCTGTTTTGGGTAACTGTTGCCTTGCTTGCGGACCTTGACCTTGATATCCTCCCTATGCTAATTCCCTGCCAGGTTCCACCCTCCTGAATGCTTAAGGGAAGTTCCTTGTCTATGTATCCTGAATAATAGGCGTTAACAGCTTAGATGCAAGATTGTAAAACATCAGTAGTGAACTTCTGCCCTCCGGGGTCCTCCCATTGTGCTGTAAGCCTGTATTTAAGACCTCCTCCCCACTTCAAGAAATGACATTCGGCATTTAAAATTAAAAACACACACACACACACACACACACACACACATATATAAAATTGAATGAATACTGCAAATATAATCTATGAATACCACAAATGTGATTAATATCATGAGTGTAATTTAAAAAATAAATAAATAATAAAAAAATCCATCTTAGCTGATCCTATATAAGTATAGGTAGATGTGGTGATACATGCCTGTAATCCCAGCATCAGAGAGGGAGACTGTCTAGGGGGAAAAGGCACAAAGATTAACCTTTAAAGAGGGTGTGAATTTTTAAGCTTTTATAGAAGAAAACATTTTTTTATTTGTTGGATCTGTTGTGGAAGTATCAGATTAGTTCAGGGAATCTGAAAAGTTTGCACAGTGTCTCACTACTTATAGAGCTGTATATTACTCAGAATACATGTTAATGCCATGGAGACCACTTGAGCAAAAAGAGAAGAGGTGCTGCTTTGAATAGCCTTGCTAGCTAATAATAGCCTTGATTCATTGCTAATGTTAGGAGACTATTTGAGTGTTGGTGAAACAGCATCCATACAGGAATGTAATGGGTAATTCCAATGATAGCACTCAAACACTACTGTAAGACTTAGGATCCTGGTCACAAAATGAGACATTGACATCTCCTCACATGCACTTTGTCATAGCTCCATCTACCAGAGGATTATGACACTTAAAAGCTTTTATTGCACCTTTAATTCTTAGATATTAATAGTTGCATAGTTGAGAATACTAATTATAATTTGTAATGAGAAATAGTTGGGAAACTTTAATCTGCTAAGAATTAATACAGCTACAACCATGGGTAAAATATTCAAAGTGATAAATGTATACTTTGAAGCGAGTCAGATTCTTAAGGTACTGTGTATATTTGTAAAGTGATGGTGTAGGTGAAAGTGTATAAAATACAGGAGCTTTTGTATCAGTACTTTGTTTTAAAAACTGAGATTTAATTAACAGATATACAAAAGTTTGCGGCTAGTTAGATTTGCATTCCACTTTAAAATGTGATCCTAAATGTATTTTCAGCATTAAATGAAATGACATTACCTTACTATTCTTTATTGTTTTACGTGGCTACCCCACAAAACAGTGTCAGTAGATATTGTAAGCACCTAAATGACTTAGTTAAACATTGCAAAGAAGAGCCAGGCATGGTGGCACATGCCTGAAGTCTCAGTACTCTGGAGTGCAAGTGTGAGGCCAGCTTGAGCTGTGTATGTGTGTAGCAAAACCTTTCAAAAGAAAAGATTGCTTGAAAATATTGACAATTACTGATGACAAAGCTTAGAGATCTAAATTTTAAAATAGGCTTTTTAGAAAGCTTAGTTTAAAATAATTAAACTTGGGTTGGTGGATATTACAATTTTAATCTTAAAAAATGAAAACCAGTGGGAAAAATATGTGTATACTTAAGGAAGAGTTTGAACATTATTTTGAAGTGAAAAAAAAAATGGTTAAGTTTGTGGAAACAAGTTCTTTCTATCTATCTATCTATCTATCTATCTATCTATCTATCTATCTATCTATCTATCTATCTATCTGCCTATCCTTTATCTCTCCCTCTCTCTCTCTCTCTCTCTCTCTCTCATCTATCTGCCTGCCTATCCTTTGTTTGTTTGTTTATTTATTTATTTGTGTATGTGTGTGTATGTATATGTATGTATGTTTCAGATAGGGTTTCTGTATAGCTCTGGCTGCCCTGGAACTTGCTGGCATAAAAGATGTACACAGCCACCACCCAAAATTTTTATTTAAAAATATTTAAAGTAATTTTTTTTTTTTTTTTTTTTTTTGGTTTTTCGAGACAGGGTTTCTCTGTGTAGCTTTGTGCCTTTCCTGGATCTCACTCTGTAGACCAGGCTGGCCTCGAACTCACAAAGATCCTCCTGCCTCTGCCTCCCAAGTGCTAGGATTAAAGGCGTGTGCCACCACCGCCCGGCTAAAGTAATTTTTGAAGGGGAAATTCATCAAGTTTTTCTCTGGCTTTGAACTTTTTTTTTTCCTTTTTCCCTTGGCTGTCCTGGAACTCGTTCTGTAGACAAGACAGCAAGACAGGCTGGCCTTAAACTCACAGAGATCCTCCTGCCTCTGCTTCCCAAGTGCTGGAATAAAAGATGTGCACCACCACTTCCCAACTTGCTTTGAGTTTTACTTTTATTATGTTTTGAGACAATATTAGATACTTCCAAAATACTTTCAGTTAATTCTATCATATACCATCTATGGATGTTGTCATTTCTAAAATATTGTATGAGAAAAATTGAGCTTTAAATTAAATATTTAAGGCTGGATTAAGACAAACCTGTCTGTAGATAATTTATAGCTAGGACCATAATTTTAGTGATGATTCAGAAAATGCTACTTTAACTGAGAAACAGTAATGATTGCCAAAAAAATTTTTTTTTTTTTGGTTTTTCGAGACAGAGTTTCTCTGTGTAGTTTTGGTGTCTGTCCAGGATCTCGCTCTGTACTCAGAGATCTGCCTACCTCTGCCTCCCAAGTGCTGGGTTTAAAGGTGTGAGCCACCATCGCCTGGCGATTGCCAAAATATTTAAGACCATAAACTGTTAAGATATCTCAATATGTTAAAATATTAACCACCTTATTTTGTATTTAGGGGCAGATTGCTGTCAGTAAAGATTATAGGGGATTACACAATTTTATATTTTGGAAATGGTACTGACTGATAATTCCTTTTTAGAGAAAAGGCATGTCCTTTTTGTGGAGACATAAGTCTGTGAGCAATGGAGGAATGTGTTTGACAGTCCATTTGGAGGCTGTTGTTACCTAGAGGTTATTATCAGGATGCTGTGGTACTCTCTTTTAAAGGTGGAAGGCATTGGATAGTTTTATTGGTCAGCCAATGACAAAGAGGTATGCATTTGTACTTCAAGATAATAGTTTTTAGGATCTTGACCTGGACCTTTGCATGTGAGAAAGGACTGTGATGCTGTAATCTCCAAATACTTCCAAATACCTAAAAAAAAAATTTTTTTAAATACCTTTTCTAATAGAGGAGTTGAATATTGAGAAAATTTTATTGTGTGTGAAATTAGCACTATGTATTATCATGTAAACTAAAGAAATCTCTTATTTTCTTAAGGGTAATAATGAAATAATGTTGATTTTCAGGTGTTCTTCTGTATGGACCTCCAGGCTGTGGGAAAACGTTAATTGCCAAAGCTACAGCCAAAGAAGCAGGCTGTCGATTTATTAACCTTCAGCCTTCGACACTGACTGATAAGTGGTATGGAGAATCTCAGAAACTGGCTGCTGCTGTTTTCTCCCTTGCCATAAAGCTACAGCCTTCCATCATATTTATAGATGAAATAGGTATGCTGATTTCTGTGTGAGCATCTTATTTTAAAGGTGCTGTGTAGAGAGCCAGATTTAATTTTAGTATTTATGTACATCTGTGGTAAACCAAAAGATTTGTTGTTGTTGTTTTTAAGATTTATTTATTCACATATTTTTTGTATATGAGTGCTCTGTCTTCATACACACCAGAAAAGGGAATCAGATCCCATTATAGATGGTTGTGGTTAGTGGGAATTGAACTCAGGACCTCTGGAAGAGTAGTTAAGCACTCTTAACTGCTGAGCCATTTTCTAGCCCCAAGATTTGTTCTTTTTAAAGAATTTGTATGGTTGAGTGTGCCATTGTATACATATGGAGGTCAGAAGGCAGTTTGGTCGAGTGGTTCCTCCACATTTACACAGGACTGGAGAGATCAAATTCCTGCCACCAGGTTTATACACTTATAGCTTTTACATCTGAGCATCTTGCTAGCCTCAAAATATCTATTCTAATATGCCATATATAATTTCCATGATGTAAAATGGACCATAAGCTTGTTTACTCCATTATCTGATTGCTGGATGTCTTTTCTCAACTTTAAATAGTATGTATGTTGTAGACATACACATGTGTGCATATGATCATCTGTAGTTGAAAGTTTTTCTGTGTCTCGCCTGGTCCACAGCCTCTCAGACCCAAGTAAACACACAGAGGCTTATATTATTTTTAAACTATGGCCATGGCAGGCTTCCTGCTAGCTAGGTCTTACATCTTAAATTAACCCATTTCTATTAATCTATGTTTTGCCACTTTTTTTGTGGCTTTACCTGCATCCCATTACATGTTGCTTCTTGGGTGGGTGGCTGGTGTCTCCTGACTGAGCCTTCCTCTTCCCAGAATTCTCCTTTTCTGCTTATCCCGCCTATACTTCCTGCCAATCAGCATTTTATTTATCAACCAATCAGAGCAACACATTCACAGCATACAGAGCACCATCACCCATCAATTGTCTATGGTAAATACCTAGACGCTGAACATCCTTTAACCAAGGGATTACTTGCTTTTGAAAATGCTACACACACACACACACACACACACACACACACACACACACACACACACACACCAAAAAAAGAAAATGTTGCACTAATCTGGGAGAGGTGGGGTGTATGCCTGCACTCCTAGCACTGGAGAGGCTAATAAAAGAATCAAGAGTTCCAGGCCAAAGATTGGGAATGAAATTCAGTTGGTAGAATGCTTACCTAGCTTGTATTAAAGCTTGGAGTTCAGTCCCAACATCATAGATATAAACTGGGCCTGTTGGCACATACCTGTGATTCTAGTGTTTTAGGGATAGACTTGAGGATTAAAAGTTCAATGTCTTTTGTAGCCACTACATAGTGAGTTCAAGGCCAATCTGGTCTAAATGAGACTCTGTCATGAAACAAAACAAAATGGAGGTGGAAAAAAAGAAATTGTCTTTTATTTTTTTAATTGCATATATTGTGAGTAGGAATTTAATTTTACTCTTGCATTTGGATAGGTAACATAAAAAAAAAATTCTTCCTTTTATGTCCTGAATTTTAGTTGACTCTAAATTTTTGGCTCATCTATATTTTTGTTCTTAGTAGAATATATTTTCATAAGGGCTGTAGAGATGGCCCACTGGTTAAGAGCACTAGCTCTTAAGAGGACCTGAGTTTGGTTCCCAGCCCCCACCCATGTTAGGTGGCTTATAAATGTGTGTAACTCCAGATACACGGAATATAGCACCCTCTTCTGGCCTTTGTAGGTACCCAAACATGTGGCAGATACACATAAATTTAAAAAAAAAAGTAAATCTTAGAATTTTTAATTAAAATCACCCCCACCCCACCCCAGGATTTCTCTGTGTAACAGCCTTTGATATCCTAGAACTTACTTTGTAGACCAGGCTGGCCTTAAACTCACAGAGATCCATCTACATCTGCCTCCTGAGTGCTGGGATTAGGCATGTGCCACCACCCCCTAAAATATATTTTTATATTGTTTAATTATTAGGGCTTTTTACATATTATTGCTAAATTATGCAATTTTATGTAGTATGATAGGCTAAATAAAACCAGAGAAGTTCAAGGATTTAGTTTAGTGGTTGAGTGCTTACCTAGCATATGCAAAGCTCTATATTTAGTTTCTAGTACTGAAAAACAAAACAAAATTAAAACTAGTTAAAAAAAAAAAAAGCTGGAGAGTTGGCTTAGCTGTTAAGAGTGGTTGCAGGCCAGGTGTAGAGGTGCACACCTTGAATCCCAGTACCCAGAGGCAGAGGTAGTTGGACCACTATGAGTTTGAGGCCAGCCTGGTCTGCACAGCAAGTTCCAGGACAGCCAGGGCTGTTAACAGAGAAACCCTGTCTCATTAAAAAAAAAAAAAAAAAAAAAAAAGAGTTGTTGCTGCTCTCCCAGAGGACCTAGCAGGCACCTTGGATGTACTTTTAATTCTAGGGGGTCTGATGGACTCTACTGGCATCTGCAGGCACTCCTAGTCTCTCTCTGTCTCTCATTTACTCTCTGTCCCACACATACTCTTAAGAATAAATCTTTTCCGGCTGGAGAGATGGCTCAGCAGTTAAGGGCACTGGCTGTTCTTCCAGAGGTCCTGAGTTCAATTCCCAGCAACCACATGGTGGCTCACAACCATTGGTAATGAGATCTGGCGCCCTCTTCTGGCCTGCATGTATAAAGAGAGAAGGTGCCTAATAAATTTTTTATTACTTGTCCTGTGTATTTGTTCATCTCAGTTTACTCTTTCAGCTCATTTTGAGTTTTTGGTGTATATCTTCATTGAACAAAAAAGCTTATAGCTAGATTTTTTTAAACTTTAAAACACAACTCTCCTTTAGCTGGAAAGTATCTAATTTATATTTATTATGAAAACTAATACAGTCACATTTATTTCCAGTTTGCAATCATTATGAAAGCTGATGTAGTCAACATTCATTTCTGTTACATAATTTTGTTCTTTTTGTTTACCAGTCTAGTGGATAACCTACCCCTTTAGAATTTTACTTTCCCTTCTATGCATTTGAGGCTATCTGTTCTTTTTCTTCTATTGAAACAATTTATATACCTACTTATCTTAAAAAAGCCTAAAGCTGGGCAGTGGTGGCGCACACCTTTAATCCCAGCACTTGGGAGGCAGAGCCAGGTGGCTCTCTGTGAGTTCGAGGCTAGCCTGATTTACAGACAGAGCTCCAGGACAGGCACCAAAACTGCACAGAGAAACCCTGTCTTGAAAAACAAAAGACAAACAAACAAACAAAAAAGCCTAAAGCTTCCCAGGCATGGTGGCTGACACCAGTAATCCCAGTACTTAAGCTGAGACTGGGTTTGTGTGCATTCAAGGCCGTCTTGGGCTACAGAATGCGACTCTGCCTTAAAAAAACAAAACCAAAATCTTATTTATGCACATGCACACATTCATGCTTAATTACCATCTACAGAACTTCTTGGGTCAAGTGTTCAGATCTTGCCTTTTTTTAAATTAAATTTGTTGGCTTAGTTTTGGATTTTAAGTGCTGGATTTATGTTTGAATTGAGTCTGTAGCCAGCCTGGTCTACAGAGTGAGTTCCAGGACAGCCAGGACTGCTGCACAGAGAGATCCTGTCTCAAAAACAACCAAAATAAGAAAAAACGAAAGCATGTTGTGAAATGGTCTGTATTTGAAGGCAGAAAATAAATTTTCCCCCCTTTGGTTTTTCGAGGAAGGGTTTCTCTGTGTAGTTTTAGTGCCTGTCCTGAATCTGGCTCTGTAGACCAGGCTGGCCTCTAACTCACAGAGATCCGCCTGGCTCTGCCTCCCGAGTGCTGGGATTAAAGAGAAAATAATTTTAAAGGGAATGTTAAATTGTCTTTAAAGGCAAACATCTCTGAGAAGCAAAGGCTCTACATTTTGTTTACTTAAGGCTTTTTGTCAAGTACACACATACACACATGCTAGTACATGTGTTTAAACCATTTTCTGTTTTCACTTTTTCTCCCTTATTAGTATTTTAGGCAGTTGTTCTTTTTGTGTATTACCAAGAGAGTATGGGGAGGGAGGAGTGTACGATAGCGTAATTAAGAACATAAAGGATTCAGGTAATTAGAAAGGTAGAGCCACATACCTAGGCTCTCTCCTAAGACTCTCTACTTGGCCCCCTGTCCAGCCTCTCATATTAGAACCTTTTTAAAAATCTCTTCTGTATATTGACATGCATGTATTTTTTGGATAGAAAGATTATGAACTGATTGTGTTTAATTTGCTCAAGAATTTACCAGGTTTTTTTTTTTTTTTTAATCAGGATAATTGAAACAGCATAAATAATCCCCAGCCCTCTTTCTTGTTTTATGAAGTTGACAGCTTTTTAAAAATTTTAAGCTATAACATGGATAAATAATCCACCATTAGTTACTAAGCTTAAGGACCTTTTTCTTTTAGACTCCTTTCTACGAAACCGTTCAAGTTCTGACCATGAAGCTACAGCAATGATGAAAGCTCAGTTTATGAGCCTCTGGGATGGACTGGATACGGATCACAGCTGCCAGGTATTTGAATAGATTCTTCCCTAAACGTGAATGGTTTTGTTTTCAATAGGGAATTTGCTGGGGTGTTTACAGCACTTTTATACAGAAGTCTTTTTCATTATTTTTACACTTGGTGTTAAGTAATAAGGATCATGATTTTTATGACCTTTACCTATCTTAATGCTTGCCAGCAGGTTTATATAATTAGAGGAGCTCACATGCCCTGTAGAGTTGCTGCTGTATGACTCTGAACTCCAGAGTACATAGAATCAACAATGATTTGTATTTGCCTCTATCAGTGTTCCATTAATGGTCATAACCAAAAATAATGCTCTGTGTGTAGAGTAGATTCCTAGAAGAGGAGAATACAAAATTAAAATGAAGAGAAATGAGACTTTACAAGTAGTCTTAACCCTTTTATATTGCAAATATAAGCCATGCTTAACTCGGGTAATTTCTGGTAAAGGTGTATGTGAAACAAAATACTGTAATCTTATCCCCTGGAGCCACCCATGTGTTCAGTCCCGAATGTGGCTGTGAACTAAGAACTCCTCCCCACTAATCAAGACAAGACCACAGTGCACATTGGCCTCCACCTGTAGTCCTAGCTACACAGGACGCTGGGAGTGAAAGTTTATGGCCAACCGGAGCAACAACATGGTGAGACCCCATTTCACACAAAACCTGGAAGTTTTGTAACTAGAGCCAATCAGATAATTTATTTTGCTTCCACATTTCTCCCTTAAATACTGACTTCTGACAGATTCACTATCATACTACTGAATATTTTTAATTTGGTGTTTCTAGTTAATCTTTTTCTTTTTCTATGAAAAAAAATCTTTAAAATTTTTTTTTAGAAATGATTTATTTTTATTTTACATGCATTGGTGTTTTGCTTGCATGTGTGCCTGTGTGGAGGTGTCAGATCCCCTGGGACTGGAGTTACAGTCCATTGCGAGCTGCCTTATGAGTGCTGGGAATTGAACCTGGGTCTTCTAGAAGAGAAGGCAGTGCTCTTAACTGCTGAGCCGTCTCTCCAGCCGCTAATAAATTATTCTTAAAAAACAAATTACAACACTGGGGAAGGAGAGATCATTTAGAAAGTATGAATACAGGCTCTTCTTGCAGAGGACTCCGGTTCAGTTCCCAGCACCCATGCTGTGCCTCACAAGCACATATAACTCCAGTTCAGAGGATTCAATAGGCATGCAAAGCAGTGCACATAAACTCATAAAGTAAGACTAAAATACATATTTTTTTTTTTTTTTTTAAAGATTTATTTATTTATTATGTATCCAGTGTTCTGTCTGCACATATCCCTGCAAGCCAGAAGAGGGCACCAGATCTCATTACAGATGGTTGTGAGCCACCATGTGGTTGCTGGGAATTGAACTCAGGACCTCTGGAAGTACAAGCAGTGCTCTTAACCTCTGAGCCATCTCTCCAGCCCACATATTTTTTTTTAATGACAGCAATTGAGTTAATGATCATTGTTGTCTACCTGTAATTCCAGCATTGGGAAGGTAGGAACAGGAGGATTTCGAAAGTCACTGCTAGCTTTTGTTACATGGTGAGCTCTTGCCTTAAAAAAAAAAAATGTTGGCTGGTATAGTACTACAAGCTTGTGATTCCAATGTTTATGAAACTGAGGAGGGCATCCTCAATTGCAGACCAGCCTGTGGTATACAGTGGGGCCTATCTGGAAAATCAAGGACTAAGGATGTAATTTAGTGTTTACAGGCCCTGAGTTCAATCTCCATCATTGCAATGCAAAAATAAAAAAAGCAAGTGAAATCTCACCTACTTTGAGGGCTTTATATGTAATAAAATACTAATAAATTGCCTATATGCTAGATACAAGTGCAGTGGAAGGGAGAAAACTACTGTCAAGTCAGGATGACAAACCCTTTGTCATCTAGGCTGGCTTCAAACTTTAAATCGTCCTGCCTGTTTCCCAAGGGCAGGAATTACAGGCACATGCCACATTTTTTTTTCTTTTTTTTTTTTTTTTTTTCGAGACAGGGTTTCTCTGTGTAGCTTTGTGCCTCTCCTGGGACTCACTTGGTAGTCCAGGCTGGCCTTGCACTCACAGAGATCCGCCTGCCTCTCCCTCCCGAGTGCTGGGATTAAAGGCGTGCGCCACCACTGCCCGGCCTTTTTTTTCTTTCATTACAAACACATTCAAGAATTATCCATGTTAGTTGGCTGCAAATTATGAAGTCTCAGATGTTGTGTGTTTCTATGTATATGTGTTTTTGTTTTAATTAAAAAATACTTAGTATGAGAAAGGGAGAGTATTCATGCTGCAGCATGCATGTAGAGGTCAGAGGACAGTTTTCAGGAGTCGGTTCTTTCTACTGTGTAGGTACGCAGGATTCTAACTCAGGCTTGGTGACAAATGTCCTCACCACTGAACCGTTTCCCTGGCTCTGCACATGTGTTTGCTACCTATGAGTCAAGACCTGTTTCTACTGGATGGCTTTTCAAACACTTCAGCATTTTTCTCATGAGTCCTGGCCTTATCTATTTATTTCTCATAAATTTCCCAGACCTGATTTGTCTGATGTGCACTTCAAATTTATATATACATTTGCCATATCACCTAAGAATCTCTTTAATTTCACCCTATTACCATAAATTAGAAGTCAGAACCATATCATTCTCAGGAAAATGAAATCACATGTCCTCCTTTTTCATCACCTCTTTGAAATACAGTTTTATGATGAGGGGATCAGCCTTTAGTATAATGGTTAGAGAAGAAATAACACCATAAATGTGGGTAATAGTTATGGAAACATTTTCTATTAATAATTGGCTCTAATGAATGTATAAGATTGGCCTAGGCCAGTGGCACATGCCTGTAATCTCAGCATTTAGAAGGGTGAAGTAAGAGAATCACTAGTTTGATGCCTGCCTGATTTACTTCATGAGTTCAGGTCAGTCATATCTCCATAGTAAGACCCTGTCTTAAAAATAAGCTGGGCATGGTGGCACATGCCTTTAACCCCAGTTTTTGCGTGGCTGAGGCAGGTGGATCTTTATGAGTTAGAAGCCAAGCCTGTCTATATGGTGAGCTCCAGGTCAGCAAAGATTACAGAGAGACCCCATCTCAAAAATTAAAAGTGTAAGATTTATTAATGGAAATACCTTATAAGCTGCCCAAAATTAGTTTTTCTAAATAGTGATGTTTAATGTGTTTGAATGTTGGGTGGTTAGGTTATGTCAGAGATGTGTGAAGATTTACCTTTTCAGAGTTCGGTGTTCAGGCCTCTAGAGCAGAAGGCATAGGCAGTTGAGGGGTCTCCAGGGACGTTTCATCTGAGTTCCTCAGCTCGGGGTGGTTCTAGTGTGCAATTTTAGTTGGTTAGAAAACCACAATTCTCTTTTTACAAGTAGCAGTTACTGTTTTCATTAAGATGTGTTTGGTTTGAGGGGAGAAATGAAGATGTTTGTTGCTTTCAAATGTTTTCAACAAGCTTTGTTCAATATTAGTTCACATTCCTCCTAATAGCATATCAAAACATCCCTCTATATTTTGTTTTAAATGAGGCAGGGTCTCACTGTGTAGCCCTGATTGGTCTGGAGCTCACTGTAGACCAGCCTGGCTTTGCCTTTGTCTCCTAAGTGATGGGGTCAAAGCACTTAGGAGACCATGACCAGCTCTTTGTGTTTTTTCCTTATTCTGTTATTAGCTCATTAAGTCACTTTTAAGTTTTCTTTTACATTTGGTAAATATTTAAATTCTTTTCAATCACTTTACTCAAATAAATTGTAGGAAATCAAAGGAAAATGAATATGGGGATTAAGACCACTTGATTATTACACAGAATTGCACAATGTTGTGGAACTTCAATGTGTATTTGTAGTTACATGTTCCTCCCTCTAGGTGGCAGACTTGGTTAATTAATAATAATTTTGCTCTGTGATTTTGAATATCATTAAATGTAAAGAGAAAAATAGATAAAATTTGATAGATATTTTAAAAACTTGCTCTAGAGTTACTTGAGAAATCTAAAACTGTCAGACAGAAATAAAGTAAGGTTAAGTAAATATACTCCTATATAATAACAAATTAATTTTGTATAGTAGATCTATGCTGTCATTAGGTTATTGATATCTTTAAGAAATTTTCACCAGATGTGATGGTGTATGTTTTTTATACAAGCCCTGGAGAGCAGAGGCAGGCAGATCTCTGTGAGTTTGAGGCTAGTCTACATAGTTCCAGGACAGCCAGAGCTATATAATGATACCCTGCTTCAAAAAAGCAAAAAACCAAAAAAAAAAAAAAGGAAGAAAGAAAGAAATTTTCTTGATTTGAATATCTTTGTCTTTAATTCTATTGGTTTTTAAAATTGTGTTTTCATCTCTGCATCTTTTATAAGTATACATAGAAGTTAGTAGGGCCACCAGTGTATTTTTCCTTTTGTTTTTAAAATTCAGTCTCCCTCCCTCTCCTTTTCTTCATTTGTCTCTTTCAGGGTTCTGGGGACTGATCACAGAGCCTCACATATGCTAGGCGAGCATTCTACTACTGAGTTGCCCCAGAGCCCCCTGCCCAGCAATTTGATGTTTTCTTTTACACCCAGCTTTTGTTTGAAACTTCAAACAAAAATTCTCTACAGTTTTTAAATTTAGCTTAACACCCACAGAGCCGGTAGTATAGTGAAATGATGATGTGAAACCTAGAAGAAGCAGCAGCAACTGATATATATTACTGCCATCAGAATCTTCATACTTACGGGGAAATGGTTGTTTCATAACATTATGAAAGAACTTACAGGGACCCTTCCACTCACATTCCCAAGATGTATTCATTTAATAGGGAACCATATTTTATAAAATACAAATCATTTTAACATTTTTATAATACTTGTTTGTGTGTGTGTGTGTGTGTGTGTGTGTGTATGTATGTATAGGTACTCGTGTGTGTGTGTGTGTGTGTGTGTGTGTGTGTGTGTATGTATAGGTACTCATTGACCATATTTTTATGAAATACAAGCATTTTTAAAAACTGCACTTATTCGGGCTGGAGAGATGGCTCAGAGGTTAAGAGCACTGGCTGTTTTTGCAGAGGTCCTGAGTTCAATTTCCAGCAACCACATGGTGGCTCACAACCATCTGTAATGAGATCTGGTGCCCTCTTCTGGCCTGCAGGCTGAACACCCATTGCCTACATACTAAATAAATAAATAAATAAATAAGTCTGCACTTATTCAATAATGGTTCTTATAACTAAAGAGTAGATATTTTAGTTGCTAGACATCAAGTGTGTTTCACTAGTCTTTCCAGATACGCTGTTGTTTGATTTTTCTTTTTAAATATATGATTAACTTCAGTTTTACTTATAAACATTTGACTAATGCTGGGTTACAGTGAGATTTCTCTTAAAAAGATTAGTTTAAAAGCCATTTGTAAGTCTTAATGATAAGGACCTCAGAGAATATTTATTGTTGGTAGAGTTTAATGCCTTGTTTGTCTTTATATGTTTAGGTCATAGTGATGGGAGCTACCAATCGCCCTCAAGACCTTGACTCGGCTATAATGAGAAGAATGCCTACAAGATTTCATATCAACCAGCCTGTAAGTAGTTTTAATTATATTTTGTAAAGGGAAATAGTTGCCTTTCAAATAGGTTTTTAAGAAGAATTGTTTTGTTTCTTTGGATTTATTTATGAAAAAGAGAGGTATAAGAAACTCCACTAGGCTGTGCCCTTTCTGACTCCTTTTCTTTAAATAAGATCAGTGCATTTGCTCTTTCCCCAAGAAGATAATTAACTTGAAATTGCCTGCATACTTTATTTAGTAGTTTACCTTAGGAACACACAGAAGAAAATAGAATTGAAGTTTTAGATGAACACAGTTGAATTTGGGAACTAGAAGTTAAAGGACCGTTGTTTTCTGAATACCTAGCCTGAAGAACAACTGTGATTTATTATTAACAATTAGTTGGAGCTTCTCTCTGATGGATAATGATTCTGGAACCACTCTGCTGTGCTCTAGCTAAGGAAGGTCAAGTGTGGACGGCATTCCACCTTCACTACTTTGGTTTGGTTTTGAGACTAGAGTTTAACTCTGTGACTTGAAACTTGGGGCAATCCTCTCGCTGCCTCACTTTCCAAAGTGCTGATGTACAGGAATGAACTACTACACCCTTCTTCATTGCTGTCTTTTTTAGCATTTTTTTTTTTTGTTAAGACGTACCCTCAAGTAGGTTGTTACAACTTCTTAACACCCTATAGTTTCTGTAGGAAATCATATAATTGTGACTTTAGTCAGCTTTTTTCCATACAGGGTTTCTCTGTGTAGTTTTCGTGCCTGTCCTGGATCTCCCTCTGTAGACCAGGCTGGCTTCTAACTCACAGACATCCGCCTGGCTCTGCCTCTTGAGTGCTGGCATTAAAGGCGTGTGCCACGACCACCTGGCTTTAGTCAGCTTTTTTTATTGAAAGCACTAGGTTCTCATGGTAGAAAATGTGTTCCATATGAGCAGCATATTGTATTTATAGGCACTTAGGGGAATTTAGGTAGTTACTCCTTTCAGATTTTGTAATGAAAATATTCTAACTCCATTCTAACTCCATTCATAATCTTAGAATTTTTCACCAAACTCCATTATAATCTTTGGCTAGATCATTTATCCCACTTAAATTCTGTAAGTGATCAGATTCAGGTGAGCCAGTGAAAATGGGCTCCTAAAAGTTGAAGGTTGTGGGCTCTGTAAAATTACTCTGATAGGCCACGTGCTATAGCCAGCACGTGTGGTTCTTTCATTCCATTGGAAAATTGCCTGATAAATCAATGAGGTCTTTTTTAAAGATATAGAAAACTAATAATTGTATTGACTGTAACTAATACTTATTGAGTGTTAATGTATGTCATTTGCTGGGCTCCAGTGATGGAAGACAGCTCGTGTCCTCAGAGAACTCGGTTGCAGGGGAGGCAGACTCATAAGTAAATAATGTAAAATGTGCTTTCAAGATAGGGATACAGAGCTGTGTGAGTCTGAAATGATAATGAAAGCTAACTGTTCTATGGAGTTAGTGGGATTTACACAAACTTGTTGGGCCTTAAGGATGTAGGAATGTTGTAGGTAAATGAGACAAGACAAGCCTTCCTGTCAGTGAGCAAAGTTAAGAACGTGTGGAAGTAGGTTAGTGGGTGGGTTTGTAGTTCCCTTAGAGCACTGAAGAAAACTGATGGATGTAAGTTGGGAAAGGTAGACTGCGGCTGTTTAGATGGACTTTGTGTACATTCTCTAGTTTTTCAAGCAAGATATTAGACTAATATAAAGAACATTTGTTTATATGATTCTGAATACCAAGATTAGTGATCTGTATTGGAAATTCAGTTGTAGGACTGACAGGATGGCTTAGTGGTTAAAGGCACTGGCAACCAAACCTGAAGACACAATTTTGGGGACCCATGTAGTAGAAGTAGAAAACACATTATACAAAGCTGTCATCTGACCTCCATGTGTACTTCTCCTTAAAATGAATGTGTTTTTAAAAAAATGAGTAAAAAAAATTAAAAATTGAAATGTAAATCTAAATACAGCTAAGAGTTTTGATGTGCCTGTTGTATAAAAATAGGATACAATACAGAAGTAGTGGTTATTAAAACTGTCAATGTAATACCGTGTGCATTATCAGAATGAATTACAGCAGGTTTCATCAGATTTGTTAGAGATTTGTATACTGTTAATATACAGACTGGAATTTTGTCATTGTTCATTTTCAGTTACTACACCTGAGAGGGGAATTCTTTCTCGTGTTAGCTACAGTGTCAAAGAATATTAAACTTATCTTAAAATTCTTCTCCAAACAAAATACTTATTAATTAAAAGGTAGTTGTTGATGATTATGTAATACAACAAACTGACCTTTCTGTTTGATACACAAGTTATGGCAACAACAGAATTTCATTTTGCTTACCAAGTGATTTTATAATGAGTTCAAAATATTTTCTTAACGTTAATGAGAATGAACTTAGCTATAACAAATTTAAAATCCATCTATTTTTATGTAAGGTATCCCTTCCTTTGTTTATTATGATTTCTATAAGGTATTCCTTATTTCATTTATTGTTGTTTAGATAGGTTCTCATGTAGCTCAGGCTGACCTTGACTTCACAGTGTAGTTGAGGATGATTGGAAGTCTTCATCCTCCTTTCCCCACCTTCCAAGTGCTTGTATTAGAGGTGTGCTCCAGCACAACCAGCTTTATGTCATTTTATAAAATGAGTTAAGTATAGTTTCTGTTCTCTGATGTGAAAATATGATGTATCACTGAAGGAAATCATTAACATTTACATCCTAATATTAATGAGCACAGAAGTTTTTATTGAAGTGGAGGAACCAAGACAGTATTACCGTGTTTTCCAATTATTAATGAAAAGGACATATGTATGAAATGCCATGATACAGTTACTTTGTATGCTAATTTTTAAAACAAAAAAAAGCCTTAATTAAAAATTAACTCAAAGGTGTTTTGTGATGATGAACTTTCATAAATTTAATAAAGGAAAAAATGAAGACTAGGACTGTATAGGGAAAGCTGACATGGTCATACATGCCTATAGGCTCAGCACGTGTGGGATAGAGGCAAAACAATCGCCACAGGCCTTTCTACAGTAAGTTCCAGTAAGGCATATTCTGTGTCAGAAAAATGGGAAAGACATTGTTATTTTACTCAATAAATACTAAGGGTGTATTTGCCAGACATGAATGAGAAACAGAATCTATTGGACTAACTCAGATGGTTACTGTAGAGCTTTGTATGATACATTGCTTTAACCTCTACCAGCTTATCATTTCCTATCAGTTATTATGCAAAAATTTACAAAGGAAAACCAAAAATTAGTTGGCCAGTAGGTTTTTTTAAATGCTAATTGGAAAATTTTTTGGTTTTAGGCTCTAAAACAAAGAGAAGCAATCTTGAAACTCATCCTGAAAAATGAAAATGTAAGTAGAGAATTATGATTTATTCTCATC
The DNA here is from genome assembly GCF_049852395.1 of Peromyscus maniculatus bairdii. NCBI lineage: Eukaryota > Metazoa > Chordata > Mammalia > Rodentia > Cricetidae > Peromyscus > Peromyscus maniculatus. The sequence goes on along the minus strand of NC_134852.1, from coordinate 184,891,756 downwards.
CTAAAATATGCTTTTGTTTGTAAGGTCATTTTAGAAAGAAACGAAGAAGGTACCTGAGAATAATGTAGCTTTAAATTTCACCTAAATTATTAGTAAATTCTGCACTGTTACATAACTCAATAAATACAATATATTTGTAGTAGTTTTTTAAAGAGCGGTGTGTTTACAGATTAAAATACTGTGGTATTTTTCACAACATTTTATGCTTATGTAAGAATATGTTTTAAAGTTTTCCATTTTGTTTCTTGTTTTTACTTTAATGCTGTATTTTTATTTCTGTTTTCTATTTTATTTCTTGTTTTTACTTTATTGCCCTTCCTCCCTTCCTTCTTTCCTTCCTTCCTTCCTTCCTTCCTTCCTTCCTTCCATCCATCCATCCATTCATTCATTTATTTTTTGAGACAAGGTTTCTCTGTGCAGCAGTCTTGGCTGTCCTGGAACTCACTCTGTAGATCAGGCTAGCCTTGAACTCACAGAGATCCTCCTGCCTCTGCTTTCTGGCTTTGTCTTAAGTTTTTAAATCTTTGATATATTTGGAATTCATGTGGATTTTAAACTATAATGTTGCTGTACCATTTTTCTGAGTGGATGCTTAGCTATCCCAATGCCAGGGACTGAGCATGTGGCTTTCCCTTAGTGGAAAACCTAGAAAGAAAACCTAGACTGTTTTTATGTTCCTGGACCCTTTGTTCCCCGCTCAAGTTATCATCAGAATCAAACCTTTGATTCTTTTAGGTCTGAATATAAACCAGATTATAATCTTGAATGATTTATATAAAATAATAATTTTAAGCCATATAATAACCTTTTTGGTTCCGTATAAAGAAAGTTAAATGTCTTATCTTACTGTAGAATCATTTTAATTAATGAATCTATCAGTTGATAACTCTGGGCCCATTTTCTTGGTATATCAATGGGCATTATAGTTACCCAGTTTGACTCCCCTGTGTCAGGGAGTTTTCCTTTGACTTGGCCTATTTATCCTGTTTTGGGAGCAGGGATGATGTATTCTCTTCTACAGCTGCTTCAAGCTGAATCAGAGTGTAGTTAGTGAGGGCCCAGGAAGGCTAAAAAAGGCTAGTCACAGGTAAGGAGGGAATTTAGGCAATGGGGCACTTATCAGAAGCATCTGATTTGACCCAGCTGGAGACAAGGAGCATTTACACTGGCTGGGCTGGTCCACATCAGCTTTTAGTAAGTCCAGAGCAGTGCAGTCAGCAATTGAAGCTTGGAGTGTCTGTCAGCCAAGTGGAAACCTGTTGAGACAATTTTCAACTAGGAACAGAAGTTAACATTTATGAACTTATTTGGAACCCTTAGACCCATGTCCTTAGTAATTGGGAATAGCAGGAGTCCCAAGACCAAGAGAGAGAAAAAAATACCATCTTTAGGAATAAGTTGTACTTGTCTGGGGTCCTTCCAACCTCTGTGAAGTGAATCCCAGTTTTACGACTCTTTTAATCCTCTGAGGCCTACACAAACTATCTTACAAAAATGACATAAAAGTTTTAGATACATTAGTATTACCAATCTGTACTGAAATCCATATCATAAAATTATAAGCTTAAGAGATGAAAACTGACAATCATCAGCTCTAAGGGTTAACTGCCTACCATGGCTGTCTGCTTTACAGCCAGCTCCCCTGTCAACAGCCAGGGGTTAACTTTTAACCCCCTTGTTCCTTATAGCCAACAACTGCCTGGACCAAAGTTAACTTTTATAGTTATTTTTACATGACTCCTAGCATGCACCCCGTGCCTGATACTATAAAAGGGGGCTACTAACTGCCATCACTGCCACAGCCCAGAATTCCAACATTGGCTGTGGTCTCAGCTAGCTGATAAGCTTTTGTGCCCTGCAGTGTTTTATTTTAATTTTAATTTATTTTTATTTTTCTGGAATAAATTTTGCTTCTGGTTTAATAGGGGGGAAAAAAAAGAAAACCTAGACTGTATCAGCTGATTAGTTTGTTCAGCCTTTGTGGGGTTTGTTTTTTTACTTTTATTGATTCTGGATTTCACATCATGTATTCGATCCCACTTATCTCTCTGTCCTCTAGAACCACCCACTGCCCTTGCAATCTCCTGCAAAACAAAACCAAATTTAAAAGAAAAACTAAACTAAACACAGAGACAAAACAAAACTTCTTGTGGAAGCTGTAGTGTAGCCCATTGGGACACACAGTTTACTCCTTAGTCTGCTCATCTTTACTTACATGTGTTCATTGCCATGATTCATTGGGCTGCCTTGAGACCTCTGGTTTCTGCCACATCACCAATAAAGGGTCCTCCCTGGGGCTCCTCTTGGATATCCCGTTGTTGTCCTGTGTCGTGGAGATCCTGCTGTTTTGGATCTGAAGCTTCATCCTCTTCACATGCTCAACAGTTCATAGACAATGTGGATGTTGGGGTGGCCAACTCATAGCCCTGGTTCTGGGCCTGGGTGGTAGCTGGGCTGGTCAGGTCTCTAGCTTTCTCTCATTGTCACTGCCTGGATGAGCTCTCTAGCACAGCCCAGGCTAGCTCACCCACTGCAGCCTACAGCAGGGAGCAGGGCCAGTTCTCCTGCTCTCGGGCCCTCAGATCCCTCTCCCCTTCACTTGTATCCCCAGCGCCAGCTCTGCTGTTTTGCCCAGGCAAGGGGCAGGGCCCTCTTTTCCTGATCGCTGCAGGGGGCACATGGGAGTGTCAGCTTCCTGCTCTCACACACTCAGGGCTGGCTCAGCTGCAACCGGACAACAGGGTCAGCTCTAGTGTGCTGCCCAGGCAGGGTGCAGACCCCGCTCTCCTGTGCTCTGGAGGTGGTGTAGAGCTGGGCTAATTCTCTTACTATCATAGCCCTGGGGCTAGCTCTCTCACCTGCCAGAGGTAGAAGGGCGTGGAGTGGGGAGGGCATCTTTCCCTCCCCCATACCACCACATGACAGATGAGGGAGGGCCAGAGTCAGCTTTGCTGGTTGTTCTCACGCTTTCGGGGCTGGCCCACCTGTGTCCCTAACAACAGGATCACCTCTAGTGTGCTGCCCAGACCAGAAGCACTGTAGCCAGTGAGGGTCAGGACCAGCTCTCCCACTCTTGTGACCCCAGGGCCAGCTCTCTCCCCTGCCACAGGTGTGTGGTGATGGTTGAGGGGCTGTTGTGTCTTTTTGTGCTAGCTCCACATTGTCTTCACCTGGAGACAGCTGTAACCTCTCGTATTGGTGGACCTTTCTGTCCTTCAGGAAAATTTTATTTTTTCCTATGAGGATTTTAGAATCAGATTGTCTTACTAAAGAACAAAAACATTAGTATTTTCGATGGATCATCATTTATGACAGTGAAGTTCTTTCTGGTTACACCTTTTTGTCGAATTTTGTTTTCTTTAGAAGCAGTGCTTTAATTAGTTTCTTTTAAAGAAAAAAGGTTTATTATTTTATGGGTGTGGTTGGTTTGCCTGCATGACTTAAGTGTGAGTGCCTGTGGAGGACAGAGGAGACAGTTTGACAACTGGAACTGGAGTTACAGTTGGGGCCATCATGTCAGTGCTGGAAATGGAGCCCTGGACCTCCGCAAGAGCACTCTGCTTAACCACTGAGCCATCTCTCCAGCACCCTAATTTGTTTCATGTTGGGCCATTTTCTGCTGTTGTATCAGAATGTAATAGTTCACAATCAGAATATTTAGTTCACAATTCTGGATGTCAGAAAGTTCAAGTGTGTGATGACAGTACATGGTCACGTTCTGATACTTCATGAAAAGCCCAGGGGCAGGTTATCAAAAATAAAGCAAAAATAAAAAATTAAAATCCCAAACTTGAAATTTGGTACTAACTCATTGACAGGTAACATTAATACATCCATGATGGTTCTATCATTGACCAAACACCTCCCATCATCACTAGAATTTGTCATGTGTCCACGCTAGCAATTCTGTATACTGTATATAGAAGTTGAAGGAACATATCAGTTTAGATCATCAAGATAAAAGCTAGATAGCATTTCCTAAGAAATCTACATATAGTCATGAAATGTTTTATATAGTTTCAGGAAAATTTTTTTTGTTTTTTAATCTTTTTTTTCTTCCTGAGACAGGGTTTCACTGTGTAGCCCCAGACTTGCTCTGTAGACCAGGCTGGCCTTAAACTCACAGAGAACCGCCTGCTTCTGCCTGCTGAGCACTGGGATTAAAGGCGTGAGCCATCCACCACCAGGCCAACATTTTTTACTTGTTTGTTGTGACAGGGTCTCACTGCATTGGTTGTTCTGGAACTTGATTAGGCTGGCCTTGAGCTCACAGAGACCTGCCTGCCAAAGATGTGCCACCATGCTTGGTAACTTAATGTTTTTGAACAACATATGTAGGCTGGTGTAGATGTTTTACATATAGATGGTGAATATAAATGATTAAATTTAAGGTATTTGTCTCATTTAAACTTAAGAAATGACTCATGTAATTTAAACCAATTTTAGTGGTCTTAAAATTTTTTTTTAGATACAATAAGGTCTTTGGAAATTTTTAGAATTATTTTTGTTGTGTGTACAGAGACTTTAGCATTCTGTTTTGTATTTATGAAAGCATACGTATTAGTCTTTAATCAGTTTATAATGTAAAATATGAATGTTCCTTGATTAATTGCTGACTTGCAAATGTCTCATTTCTCTTTTACTGGTTTTTAATATGACAAAGGCGTAATACTGCTTTAGTAAAATCTAAAATTCATTCAGTTTTGTTTTTAAAAGTCTCACATTGATAGCATACATTTAATAAAGGCAGCATTATCATGCTTGCATGTTGCTAAGTAGACTCAGACTTCATTGTGTGACCTATCAGCATATAAGCAAGACATGTTAGTATTGTGGCTTGTTCATTTGCTTCTTAGTTAATTTTTGCTGCTTATATTCTGAAATGATAGGTGTATGTGTAGGTACAGAAGGATTTTTTTTTCTAGTGAAGTTTTTCTTGTTATGCAATGACATTTCCCTAAATATGCATTATGAAAAGATTGTACTCTAGTGCACTTAAATCTGATCTAATGCAACTAAAAGAACATCTTGGTCATTTCATTTAATATTTGCCTTGCATATTGTTTTTAAGCATTTGTTTTCAACTATATAGTTTTTCTTTCAAGTGTAACACAGAGCCTGCTTCTTTCAGTATATGTGACTGCCTTAATACTCAGCCACATTTTTATTGTATTATAATCTTGCTTTAGTTTAGTTGTTTGCATTTGTTCTTATTATGAGCTTGATCTGGTTTGTCTTTAATTAGTTCTTTCCTTGAAATGTGCCTTGTTTTTGCTTTCTACCCCCACTGCAGTCTCAGTGCATCAGTATATTTACATTTCCTATTTCCTTTCTTCTCTTCCTGTACTGATTTTGGACTTACATACTCTTGGTAGTAACCTTAACATTTTATGATATGCATATGTAAAATCCAACCTCTGCCCTCTTTCTAGCCTAGTTGTACACATTCCCTACGTCTAACAAGTTCTTAGCTAGGATATTGCTTCTGCTTTCTGTACCCTAAATTAAAAGATTGTTGTTAGGATAGCCTATCATTCTTTCCTTTTTAAAAGGAAATTTATTTAGTATTTATTTGTGTGTGTGTGTGTGTGTGTGTGTGTGTGTGTTGCTTCTTAAACAGTTCTCTTAGCCTCTAAGTTCAGTTTCCTTTTTTTCCAAGATAAATAACATCTTGTCATTTACATTTCCGTTTAAGGAAGATGACACTGTAATTTGAAGGTCATAGCTACATAGCAGACAGTAGGAAATATACAATTCTAAGTTTCTACGTTAAAAATTAGATCTCAGATAACCTGATGATGCCTTTAGGGCATTGGAAAAATAAGAAATAAAAAAAAATCTCAATAGCAGTGGACCAAGAGAAATAGCTAAAATCAGGACAGAGACTAATGAAATAGAAGCAAACAAACAAAAAATTAATACAAAGATCCGAATTAATAAAATTAGAGATGAGACAGGAGACATTACAACAGATACTGAGGAAATTGAGAAAATCCTGATGGCATAGTTTTAAAACTATTTACCAAACTAGAAAACATAATAGAAATAGGTGAATTTTTTATATGATTTACTAAATTTAAATCAAGATTCAGGAAATAACTTAAACAGCTCTATAACAAGCAGTTCACTTGAAGCAGTAGTTAAAAATCTCCCGAATAGGGGCTAGAGAGATGGTTCAGTGGTTTAGAATGCTTGTCGCTCTTTCAGAAGACCAGGTTCCAGTCCCTATATCCACATGATGGCTCATAACCATCCTAACTCCAGTTCCCAGGGATCCGATGTCCTCTTCTGACTTCCATGGTCACCAGGTACACACATAGTACACATACAGGCAGAACCATCATACATGTGAAGTGAAATATAAAAAAATTAAAGTCTGCCAACTGAAAAAGCCCAGGGCCAAATAGATTCACCACGGAATTCTTTCAGACCTTCAAAGAACAACTTAAGCCAGTACTTGTCAAATTATTCTATAAACCTGAAAAAAAGGGGAAGATCCCATCCAAGCTCTTTTAATGAAATGAATAATATCCTCATGTCTCCTTTTGAAATTCGTTTGTTTGAGAAGAGTACTCATTTTTTGGCTGCTTAGGAAGCTCAGGCTAGCCTTCAATTTCCCGAATCTTGTTTGCTGAGGTGATGGAGTTAACAGGCATGTGCCCCTGCACCCAGCTTCCTTTGTCTTTTGTCCTTGTTTAGAATTACTATTCTTAAAACAAAACACTTCACAATTAGAAATTGAGTAACTAATAAAGGTGGCATTTCACCGGAGTGAAGAAAATCACAATGGCAGATGTGTATATGGGGAGAAAATAGGGTTGAACGTCTGTTGCCTATACAGATCCTACTTCTATAACCTGTCTACCCTTGCCTGGCCTCCAGACTATTAACAGAATATGAAAATTGCTCAGCTTACTTGCAGGATTAAGTGAAAATGATACCCATAAGGCGCTTATGGAAATGAGAGCTCAGATCATAGATGATAATCACAAATAAATTATTTCCTTGTTTATTTTCTCTTCTTTGTCTGCACATAAGCAATTTTGCCCCTTTTTATGTGTTTTAAATTCCCTCAAACCTGTTAATGGGCTTTACTGTAAGCTTAGATGGAAGTACAAAACAAGTACTAAATTAAATTAGTATTGAGGTAACAGAATGTTAAAGCATTACACTTCAAAGGAATTTTAAGTGTAAAGACACTTCCAGTAAAGACACTTAGGCATGTTTCAGTAGTAGTGACAATGAAAATTAGATTTCTTTTTGAAAATTAAAATTTTTAATTTCTAAGTTTTTATGGAACTAACAATACTTTTCTGTTTCTCTTGGCTGATATGACAAATTAAACATTAACTCTCAGATGGATATTTAGAAATATTTTGCTTAATTTTGTATATTTATTGTAAGCATATTTCATGTTTATTTAAGGTGGATAGACATGTAGATCTTCTAGAAGTTGCCCAGGAAACTGATGGGTTTTCAGGAAGTGACCTAAAAGAAATGTGTCGAGATGCTGCCCTCCTCTGTGTCAGGGAGTATGTCAATTCTACATCAGAGGAAAGGTAACTATTTAGACTTGATTTCTGCTATTTGTCAAACCTTTTTGATTAGATGGTGGTTGTTGTTTTGCTTTATTCCAGCCTACTTATAGAAAAAGATAATTGAATTAGCAACTCCTTCCCTCCTTTATTTATTGCCATTTTTTGGTATGTGTTTATGTATGTATATGTATACATGTTCATTTGTGTGTATGCAGGTTGGTATTAGGTGTCTCACAATTGCTCTCCACCCTAGGTTTTGAGATGATAGGGGTCTTACTGAACTCGGAGGTCTCTAAATCTGCTAGACTGGTCGGTCAGCAAACTCAGGGGTCCTTCTGTCGCCACCTTCCCAGTTCTGGGATTACAGGCAGACACACATACACACACGCACACACGCATACACACACACACACACACACACACACACACACACACACACACATGCACGCGCACACACACACACACATGCACACGCTTTTTTTTTCACTATGAGATCAAACTCAGGTCCTCATGCATTCATGGCAAGCAAGTTCTGCAAATGGAGAAATTACTGTAGGGATATTCTAGAATTAAGGGGCAAAATTGCAGGCTTACCTTCTTTGTTAGGAAAATAGGATTCTCTAGAACCTATAGATGGTGTCTGCATCTTTCAACTCAGTCAGTAGAAAGGAGTGTGTTATCTTCAGGAGCTTCACACATAAGGAGTGTGGGGCTGCTGTGGATGGGCTTCAGCTGGGCAACAAGCAGTTACTAACACACCGTTTCTCATGTCAGTCAGTTTTACTTGAAATCTATTTAAAGTGTGTGAGTTTGAGAAATCATTTTTGTTACACTTCAAGCAAAAATAACTTAGCTCTCAATTAGCTCTTTTGAGAAAGAGTCCCAAAAGGCCTTTCCCCTGAGGCAGTATATTGTGTATCAAAGTGTCAGCTCTCTGATAAAGAATTCCTTAGTGAAGTGGTGTACCTTTGAGTCATGTTACAGGAGTGTGACTCTTTCTTACTGTGAAGTTTTCATACCAGGTAACCCTGACTTGCCTGTGGTGGTCAGAATCTAAGTAGAGTGTGGTGTCATACATAGTGAGCTTCTCTCAAAGCTCATGTTTGCTTCTGTATGAAGTCCCTGCCAGACAGCAGCATGGCTCTCAACCGCCGTATCGCTCCCTCCTGTCCCATGGGAGATGCATTCCATTCATGTGCTGCCATATACTTCCAGCTGTTTCAGCCAGTTGGGAATGTTTTAACATCATCAAAAACAAAAACAAAACAAAAAAACTACTTTCCAAAGGTCTTTTTTTTTTTTTTTTTTTTTTTTTTAAGATTTATTTATTTATTATGTATGACCAGAAGAGGGCACCAGACCTTATTACAGATGGTTGTGAGCCACCATGTGGTTGCTGGGAATTGAACTCAGGACCTCTGGAAGAACAGTCGGTGCTCTTAACCTCTGAGCCATTTCTCCAGCCCCAGAGGTCTTTTTTCTAACAGAAGAAATTAAAAGGAAAACTAAACCTTGCTTAAGTTAATTACATTAATAATGAAAGGCAAAACACTTGAAAAGCCTTGCAAATGTCAGTGTGAAATCTGACTGTTAGACCTGAATCATCCAAGTGTCTGTGAACTACCAAGTAGCAGAACATACCAGGCTTGTTGGTTTGTTTGGCTAAGATTAAAGTAAAGGAGATTTGGATTAGTTGTTCTTTAATTTTAAGAACGTTGAGTTTCATTTCTATCTTGTAAAAAGCTACACATGTACGTGATTATATATGTCTAGGAATGCTAGGTTTTGGTTCTGTTCACAAGAGTAACTTGATTTCTGGTGGTATTTATGCTTCTGTTTGGATAGCTGCCATTCTTTAATGAAAATGTGCTTTCTTACATTCTTGGTGTGAAGTAATTGAATTTACACAGCCATTTTGCTTTGCTACCTGTTACTGCTTTTTTTTTTTTTGGGGGGGGGGTGTTTTCGAGACAGGGTTCCTCTATGTAGCTTTACACCTTTCCTGGAACTCACTTGGTAGCCCAGGCTGGCCTCGAACTCACAGAGATCCGCCTGCCTCTGCCTCCCGAGTGCTGGGATTAAAGGCGTGCGCCACCACTGCCCGGCTCTCAGTGCTTTTTTTAAAGTGTCTTTTAAGGAAGCTGGAGAGATGGCTCAGTGGTAAGAGCACGGCTGCTCTTGGAAAAGGGTTAGAGCACCAACATGGTGGCTTACTACTGTCTGTAACTCCAGTTCCAGGGAATCTGGTGCCTTCTTCTAACCTCCAAGGGCACCAGGCACATACATGTCGTACAAATGTACATACATGCAAGCAAACACTCATACACAAAAATCGTAAAGCCATGTCTTATGACTTTCTATTCACATTTATTTACTCTTGTATATAGATAATTTCAAGAATAATGGTTCTAATGTGTTGTCATTCTCTTGGGGATCTTGAATGGGAAAGAAACTATTGGTATGCTCATATAATCAAAAACGAATATATTTTTAACCACCTACATCTTTTTAATCTTTGTAAAATACTTTAGGTAGGTGTACTCTGAAATGATTTGGCATTTTGATGGTTTTGTTTACATTTTAGTCATGATGAAGATGAAATCCGGCCTGTGCAGCAGCAGGACCTGCATCGGGCAATTGAAAAGATGAAGAAATCAAAGGATGCAGCGTTTCAGAATGTTTTGACTCATGTTTGTTTAGATTAGAAGTAAAGATCATTTGTATGGTTCAGTGATCTCGTGTGGGATGCACTCTGATCCTTACATCAGTGAGGGAGATCCTGTCTGTGGTTTTATACTCAGATCCTAAGTTATTACCGTCTGTCATGTCAGTGGTATTACTGCTTGTCGAAATCATGAGGAGGAAGTTCAGTCAGCCTGTGTGGGTGCTTGTTTGACCTTTTAGCCATATGCTGTCATAGCCTTATAGAGTCTAAGCTGGTCTTAAAGTAATAAATGATTTGTTCAGTTAGTGAGGAGTGGGATGTGGTTAGGTGCTGGTTTCTAGACATGTGAGTGTGAATGTGTTTATGTATGAGTGTATATCAAAATGTATATATCTACATTTTTTCTTTGATATTCTATAGATAGGCTTGAATACTGAAACTTTTTTTTAACCCCAACTATGAAGTCCAAAAGCACCAGATAGTCTAGCAAAACTTGGATTTAAGGCAGGATCTGACAGGTACAGTGATTCGGCCATTCCTAGTTGTCACTTCTTTAGGCCACTTTTAAGTTGAAAATGTCCTCTGCAGTTGGTTGAATCAACCACATCTGAATATGTACATGTGTCTCAATTATAATGATTGTCAGGAGAATCAAATAACAAACATGATTTTCTAAGTGATCAGCATTGAGTGGTTGATTGTTAGGCAGACTGATCAGCATTGAGTTCACCTCATTCTGCTGTAACACCTGAGTAGGCTTTTTTAAGTTTTACATTGATTTACAGTAAGATGGGTTGAAAACCTTTCAAAACAGCAGGTTTGAGACACCTCAGTGCTCTTGAATACGTGTACATGACTTTCAGTGTAACAGTTCTATAGCTATGTTCCTTAAATGTTGTTTAAAAGTTACATGTTCTTTAATTATGTTCAAATTTCATTTGGCCACCCAAACAAAATGATAGTTTATATAAATAGTCATTACTAAATGTACTAAAAAAATACTCATTTTGTAACTTAAATTTAAAATTTTTCTCAGCATAGTATAAATTGTACAAATATATACATCAGAATTCCTGTGTTGTATCTGTAGTCACTTGATGCTGTGTGAACCACATATAAAGCTCTCTGTTTTCAGACCTCAGTAACCAGAACTCTGTTGCAGGCACCTCAGCATACAACAGAGCAGAAGATTATGCCACAGCACAATCTTTAGGTGCCTCGGAACCATCAGACAGATTAAATTATGGCAAAAATGCTTTTGTTTTTATTACTTGTTTTATTTCTTTGAAAACTAAATCTTCATGGGTTTATTGGATTAATTTCTGTGGTAATGTGTCTCACAAGACCTACTGGATGCTTTACTCCTGCATTTGTGCTTTGGTGGTTGTAGATTGCAGGAGAATGCTTTGGCTAACACAGAGCAAGCCATGCAGATTGTGAAGATGATGTGAAATGAATGCGAATACAAGACACCAAGAAACATGTGCTTTTTTATAATTTACAATAAAAGGTCCTTCCTTTTGATTCTTTTTTTCCTCTTAGTCCTTGATCTTTCTCAGTTGCTTTAAATCGTGGCTTTTGTTGTTATTTATAAACTTTGGACAGTTTTTATCTTGCAGTTGATATTTCACACTTTTACAGGAGACATTTTAATATTGAATTATGCTGTTCTAATATGAGTTTTAGTTATTTAATTTTATGTAATGGCATGTTCAGTCATCAGTGTTGTATATACTTCTTCATGTCTTTTCACCTTCTAGTAAATTTAGATTATTCATTATAGTACTGAATTTGTTATGGTTCTAGTCACCAAATGAAGAGAAATACAGTAATCCCAACAGGCATGAATCATGTAGGGAAATTGAGTCATAAAGTAAGTGAAACTATTTTCATATGATTTAAGTAATTTTGCTGTTTGTAATTTCCATCCTGCTTTAGACAGACATTTCACATATGTAGTTGGGTATTAGGTTTTAAAACATTTGCTTTGGAACTGGGTATAGTGGCTCACGCTTTTTCTCCCAGCACTCGAGGCAGAGGCAGGTGGATCTCTGTGAGTTCGAGGCCAGCCTGGTCTACAGAGTGAGTTCCAGAACAGCCAAGACTGTTACACAGAGAAACCCTGTCTCAAAAAACAAAGCCCTTTGCTTTGGGTTGTACACACTGGATGTAGAACCAGACTTCCCACTAATGAACTGTACACCCCGAGACTGGCTGCCTTGTTTCCGTTTCTCATCTGTGAGGCACCTTGGCACCTGCTTGAGGGACTGGACAGTGGGATCGCAGAGAGGCAGACACTCCACTGAGTACCTGGCATAGTTCCTGCTCAACTATTAGCTGTCATGCTGATGGTCGTATTTACACACTGATGTGGGCATCTTGTTGGCACAACTGTGTTTCTGTCTCCAAGCCATTTCTGTCATCTCTAGGCCTGTACTCAAGGGACGAAAATGAAAAGGCTGCCTGTGTGACATTTCTCTGAAATCTTTCTGCTGGATGGCATACAGTAGGTTTTGGTGTCTGCTGCTGTTTCTGTGCCTTTTGAAATTAAGATGATAAACTCAGTGTTTGAGTCAGTTTAGTGTCAACTTTTACTGTTTCTTTCCTGTCAAATTCCACTCCCCACCTGCAGGTAGATCCAGAACTCATTAAGAGCTGGGTTGGAGTAATCTAAATATTCTGCACGGATCATAATAAACTAGTATTATTTAGCATCTGTAATTCATGGGTTTGATGCAAGATGACAGTGCCTTGAGGCTCAGTTGCCTGGATAAAAATGATAGCATCTCATTGGTAGGATTTTTTTAAAAAATGTGATTAGGTTATTTATGGACAGTTTTTATGGCTTTCTTCTGGATGAAATAAATTTCGTAATGTATAGTTACACTTTTTTAGCCTCTCAAAGTCAGAATATTAAAAAGAATTCCAGAAAACTGAGCATATAGCTTACATGAATAAAATTCTAGCATTATTTTGGTGCCTGAAAGCTATAGAATCTTCTGTGTACTGGAAAAATTTTGTTCAAAGGTCTGGAGAATTGATACAATGTACTGTATGTTCTTGCAGAGGACGTGAGTTTGGTTCTGAGCACCCATGTTGGGCTATTCACAGTAGCCTATAATTCCATTTTCATGGGAGTCCAATGCCTCTGGCCTCTCTGGGCACCTGTACTTACATGTATCTACCTACCTACCTACCTACCTGCACACACACACACACACACACACACACACACACACACACACACACACTTAAAAACAATAAAGACAAATCTTTTAAAACATTTTTACACAAGTCAGCATGTTCTTGGAATCATATTCAAGAGGACGGAACCATATGAAACAATCCCCTAATTGAATTGAATAAAGTGTAGCTAATGCATATAATGCATGCAAATGAAATCAAATCAAAAAGAAATGGTTTCACAATGTGAACTGAAGTTACCCTAGTAAACCTGGTAAATGGTAAATACTGTTCATATTAATGGCTAGTAAGAGTGTCATTACTAAAATTCTGATGGGGGAGTGTTTTTTTGTGAGTGTCTAATACATAGTTCTAAACCTTTTTTGAGGAGACTGAAAAGATGGCTCAGCAGTTAAGAGTGTGCTTACTGCTCTTCCAGAGGATCCAGGTTTGATATCCAGCACCCAATCCTCTCCCTCACAATTTTCTGTTAACTTTCACTTCAGAGAATCCAAGTCCTTTGCTGGCTCCTGCAAGCACCCACACTTACATGACACACACATATTAAAAAATCCGCTTTGAGACTTTTTAGTTTTTGTGCTTTGAAGTTCTAGTGAATGTTAGTGCTCTGTGTGGGATACATCAAAAATAGGTTTGTAAACCATGACAGCTTAGGTTTTTGGTTTTGAGACAGGGTCTCCTAGGCAATCCTGAAACTTGAGCGCCTCCTGCCTCAGTTTCCCTAGTGCGGTATGCCCAGCGTGATGGCTGAGTTTTAAACCAAACACCAAAACAAAGTGATAACTGATGTGTAAATTTGTAACCAAGAAATAGTGTAGACCACATTGTTCTCAAGATGCAAAGACTTCAGAATTTATCAGAACGAGTGAGACACTCGGGGATTGTGGTATTACATTAATGACTGTTCACAGGCATGTCTAAGCCATGGTCAGGCTTATAAAGACTACCTAATCAGGATTCTGTGGGCAGCAGCCAACTGTAGATAATGTAGAAAATAATTTATTTGAAGTGGGTGGGACTCATGGTACCAAAGAGGAGCTGAAGAATCAGTCTTCTAAATTTTGAGCTCCAAATGGGTTTTATTTTTAAGCAAAGATGGCTCAAGGCCTTCTTTTTTTATCCTCCAGTGGATTGCATGAACTCTTTTTTTTTTTTTTAAAGATTTAATTTATTTATTATGTATACAGTGTTCTGCCTGCAGGCCAGAAGAGGGCACCAGATCTCATCATAGATGGTTGTGAGCCACCATGTGGTTGCTGGGAATTGAACTCAGGACCTCTAGAAGAGCAGTCAATGCTCTTAACCTCTGAGCCATCTCTCCAGCCCCAGCATGAACTCTTTAAATAGCCCATTGCTCCGAGAACTCCTCGGGTTATTGAAATGCCTTGGCATCAAGCATAGTCATTAATACTGAGTACAAAAGGAGAGTGGTGGTTCACTGTAAAAGGTATTATGGGAAGAGTGCTAGACAAACAAGAATGGCACATAGCCAGTGGATTGTGAGGTGCCACAGACAATGTGGTAAGTAAAAGGCAGTATAACAAGTGGGCATGCAGAGAATGAGAGGGGATTCCTGTGGGCAGGCTTGCAAGGACTGCTGCATGGATTCTTGTTAAGTTCTTTCATTTGGAGTGCTATGTACCATGTCTAGCTCTGCCTAGGTAAAATAGCTTAATTGTTAAAAGATTTTATGCTAGTGGGTATAAGAGAGCTGTGGAAAATGAAGTATAATACAGATTTTTATTTCCAGTGAGTACAAGCCCTTCCCTTTAACAGGGTAGAGGGCAGATCGTTTGCCTGTCCCTTCTAGTCCTGGTTGCACTGGACCTGTGCTGAAGCATTAAGTGAGGGAATTGATTGGTTTTAGCCAAGTCCCTACTCACCCATATATTGGCCTTTTGATCGTGTTTGTTTTGAGCTGGAAGGAGTTTGGGTTACACCTTCAGATGTTTGTGGTTCTCATTTGTTTTTAATTCTAAAAGGTAGGATACACAAGGTGTCTAGCCCCCTCTGCTGACATGCTCTTGACCAAATCCAAAGGAGGGGGCTTGTAGTCCAGCAGTTTGGTTTTAGAGGTGATGTGTTTCTAGATTCAGTTCATCCCAGCTAGTACACCATTGTCTGAATCTTGCCTGAATTCCGCTTGTCCTTGCATAAGTCATCTTTTTGGGAAAGCGCACAACTCCGTATACTATATCCACACTAGTCTACTTCCTGCACTAATACTGCCAAGATAAGGCTGAGTTTACCTCTGAAGGGCTTACTTTTCTCCAAATGAAGAGTTTTTTATCTAGTTTTTTTTTTTTTTAATCTACTCTGATTTGCTGGCATTATGATAAAAGTTTTTCCCCCTAGAACCTGGCTAAAATGTTCAAATTCTAGCAAGTTACCCATTTATTCTTGATAGTTTGACTAACATAGTATAACTCAAAATTATTATTTTAGAATGCATATTGTGAATTACTTGAATATCGTCTTCATTTGGTAACTGTGGCCTAGTAACAGTATTCCCCAAGGAGCTACATGGATGCTGGGGTTGCGAGAGATCAGTGGGTACTCCTTCAGCATCCTGTAAAGTCAGTTCTCTAACCTTGCTTATTAATAGGCAGTGGAGATTTGAGTCATTCAAAACTTGCTCAGTTCCTGTAAACCTTTAGGCATAAGAACAACCAACTTATCTTGTCTGATTCACTGATAGAAAGACAGTCTTGCTAGACTCAGATGCCTAATAGAAAAGTAGAAAATGAGGGAACAAAACTGCAGACTTGTGGGATTCCAAGTGTTGTGCAATATTGAAGATGTGTTACATTCTTTTATGCTGTAGAATATTTGTTTAATGATGCAAAAAATGTGTTGCATTCTTTTATGTTGCATTTGTTTAACTCTATAAAGTTGTGTTACTTTGCCTGTCTAAAACATCTGATTGGTCTAATAAAGAGCTGAATTGTCAATAGGGAAGACAAATATGTCAGGCTGCCAGGCAGAGAAAATAAATAGGAGAAAAGAGAAAGAGAGGACACTAGGGGCTAGCCCCCTCCCCAGCAACACAGCCAGCCACAGAGTAAGAAGGAAAGAAAGATATGTAGAAGAAAGATAAAAGCCCAGAGGCAAAAGGTAGACAGGATAAGTTAAGAAAAGCTGGTTAGAAACAAGCCAAGCTAAGGCCAGGCATTCATAAGAAAGAATGAGTTTCCATGTATTTATTAGGGAGCTGCAGGGTGGGCCGCCAAAGAGCAAAGAGTTAAAAAAAAAAAAAAAAAAAAAAGGAAAACCCAACTATAACCAAGATTTGTTTCTTGGGTTGGAAAGAAATACTAGGGTCTGATAAATATTGATGTAAGGCATAACAAAATGATTTATTTATGCCTTTCCAGGATATGTTCACACTTCTGAAGAGTGCCATGACCTCTCAGTACCTCTTACCTATTGATATATGTATGCATAGATTTCTTGGCCTCCTTAGTCCTGCTAATTAATAATAGAAGCCACCAAGTAAGATTTGGGGGGAAAACAAAGAGGAGCTATAAATGGTATCATTTATTTTCTTTTGAAAAAAAATTTTTTTTAAAGATTTATTTATTATGTGTACAGTATTCCTGCATGCCAGAAGAGGGTGCCAGATCTCATAGATGGTTGGGAGCCACCATGTGGTTGCTGGGTATTGAACTCAGGACCTCTGGAAGAACAGCCAGTGCTCTTAACTGCTGAGCCATCTCTCCAGCCCTCTTTTGAATTTTTTTTGACGCTGGATCCCTGTAGCTCAGGCTGGTCTCAAACTTGCTGTGTAGCCAAGGAAACATTGACCTTCTGATCCTCCTGCCTCCACCTCTCAAATGCTGGGATTGCAAGTATGTGTCACTGTGCCTTATTTATATAGTGCTGGGAATGGAACCCAGGCCTTCTTGAATGCTAGGCAAGTGGTCTACCAGCTGAGCTGCATCTCTAGCACCTAATGATAGCTTTGGGTTGGCTAACTCAACACTAACATTTGTGGTTAGGATCAGCAGAGAACAAAATGCATGACACCGTTAGAAATAAGTCAAGCCCCCAGGAAGAAGCAGCAGCTATGCACCTAAAGGCCACCAAGGGTGTGGGTGGAAATGTACTGCCTTAGGCACACAGAATACCAGCTGCTAAGGTTAGTGCAGTTACTGGGACTGCTGAAGGGGAAATGTATAGGTAATTCTTTTTAAACCTGTTGGTGAAGCTGGGGAGGTTCTGAAAATAAGATCCGTTCTTAGGAGAACAAGGACTTTGGCTTCATCACCTTAGATTGTCTTGCAGTGAAATTCTGGACAGAGGGTCATAAGCAACTCAGCCACCTCTGAAAAGCAAGTGCCCAGCTAAGGTTATGAGTCTTTTACATCTGAAGTTCAAGTTAGAAAATGACACGAACAAAGGCCAACCGCCTCTTAATAAAGCCCTAAAGAGAGTGGTTGCTGCTCTCAGTGTCAAGGCACCTCAGCAGCCATCGTGGCCAGCCAGTACTCAGCGTTACAAGACAAGAGGACTTGCTTGGTCTTCGAGAGGTTTATTGAAGTAAGAACAAGCATCAGTTGGACACTGAAACAGTTACACTGACTGCAGTACTAGAGCAGAAAGGCAGCTTTCTGTGTCTTTAAAAAATCACAAGTTTTATTCATTTGGGAAGGCACTACAACGTCATGTTACAGTGAATACATAGTTTTAAAGGCAGCAGTGAGTAGCTCTGATAGCAGTGAACACAGGCACTATGCAATCAACTCACTTTGCTGTGGTCATGGTATGTAACTTACTCTCAAAAGAGCTTTTGTTAGCGTTTTTAAAAATCTGGCAGTATGAAAAAAATCACAGCTTATCTTTTCAGTTTGTGGTCTTTTTCTTCTATATTCTCCTTGGCAACAATGAACCACACATAAAATACAAGAATTACCTCTTAGAAAATAAAACCATCAAAAGATGTTTCACAACAGGCACAGTCTGGAAACCTGTAATATTAAGAGTTTGGGATACCCTGAACCTTTCCGTTTCTAAAAAGGTCACTTTAGCATTCTCAAAGAGAACTTCGTTAAGTAGCTTCAAGGTATTAGAACCAGCTCCTGTGTTGTCTAATGTAGACAGGGACCTAGCTCAGGAGTGTGATGGGCTGGGCACTCTTGATTGTCAGTCGTATTTGGTAATGGCCATTGTGTGTATTACAGTGCTCAGCAGCTCTCAAAGCTTATGTATGGATCATCTCTGTGCACTCGAATGAGGTTTGGATTTTATCTTCTCTGTAGAAACCAACAGTTTTAGCTTCTGATTAATATGTGGGTTAGTTTTGGTTATAGTTGCAATCAAATAGGAGCCTCTCCAAGGTAACTATGGCCACAGCAAAGTGTGGGGAATGTAGTTTTCTACAATATTCACTGATGGAGAATTAGTCCCTGGGAGAAATTCTCATCAAAGCACACTACACTATTGAAAAGTGCCATTGTACTGAAGTTACTATTCATAGAAGGCCATTAGACCTTGGCTTCCTGCTAGACTATGTCATTTTCACAACAGAAGTAAGTTGCGTACTTCTTTAAGATTCACACCCTCACACATGTATTTCTTCCAGTTGCGTCTTCAACTCATACATTGGGTAGCAAGACTGTAGTCATGAGGTAAAAATCCTGTAGTGAGCCATATTTTCTTCAAGGTGGCAGTTGTTTTGGTTGGTTCTTTTGGGTCAAGTTGTACAGAAGAGGCTGTTTGTATGGTTTATTACTTCCAGTAAGTGACATTGGGATTCCAGCTTGGTAAAATTAAGCTGAAAGTATGCTTCTGTTTAGGCATGTCAACTAGACACATGGTCACATTTTTAAAGAAGTCTGACACATACCTGCTGGGATGGAGTAGAATACAACTGCTTCATTCTGGAATGTATAACAATATTGTTTTTACCTAAGATTTAGTCTCCAGTGTGACTTTCATATACATAATGAAGTTGGTTTTAAATTATAGGCACAACTTTTTACCTCATTACAAAATACTAACTTTAAAATTAATCATTGAGGAGCAATTGGATACAAAACATTTAATCACAGAAATAGAAAAAAATCATTAGTCAAAGAGCATTTCAGAGAGACTAGAACCATGGACACTTAGTTGATCTTCTCTAGAGACCTGTAATAATCTGTCAACACTTTCCATGCTTTGGGGGCCATGAAGCCATCTGGTGGGTCTTCTCCTTCCCGGGCGAGCTTCCTCATACGAGTTCCTGAGATGAAGTCAAACTCGTCATGCCTGTCACAGTACAACAGAGAACTCAGTGGAGGTAAGTTACAGCTGACCTAAAGATCTCTGGGATTAATTACAGGTTTTCTTGTAAATAGCTGCATGCTTTCAAATGGGCAGTTCTCTCAGTCTTCAGAATCTCACAGAACAAAAGAAGAATAAAGGCAGGTGTCTACTCAGTATTTCTTGCACACCTGCTCTTTCATATTCTAATGTCAGTGATTATCTTGTGTGAATTTAGTATGGGCATGAACTTAGCATAACTGCTCACTGAAATCTTTCTGTGATTTATGTCCTTTCACTTAAAATGTGAGGTGCTCACAGTGTATTCAGAAGCCATGTGTGGGAAGGAACAGTTTTGTTACTGTTTTAGAGTTTCATATAGCCTAGCCTGGCCTAAACCTTGATAGAGCCAAAGATAACCATACAACTTTGATCACTGCCCCTGCTTCCCTTGTGCTGTGATAAGAGGCATATGCCACTATTGCCAAGTTCAAGAACTTTTTGTGGGTGTGCTGGAGATCAAACCCAGTGTTGTGCACATGGCTAGGCAAGCGTTTTGTTAGTAAGCTACACCCATAGACCGAAGAGAAATATTTATGGACCAAGAACTACGTGTGGAGGACTCTCCTGTGATGTTGGGACACAGCATGTACAAGAGCAGGTCTTAACTCTCAAGGGAGTGTTTTTCCAACTGAGAGCATGTAGACTGGAGACTTCCAGAGGGTCAAAGTTTTGCCTCATCATGTCAATTGTCATGTCAATTAAAATTTTCTCTAGAAACTTACCTTGCTGGATCATAAAAGTCCATGGACTTTTTAGTTTTATTGTAAGCAGCCACTCGGAATGGAATGATTTCCACAGAGGTGAGACCAGGGGCCATACTCAAGACCTTGCCCCCGTGGGTAGGTTCATATAGGTCTTTCTTGGTCTCAGGGTGGGGCATTCCTGCTGGATCTCTGCCCACGATGTAGAAATTGGCCCCTGCAATCATCCGGCATCTGCAATGCCACTGGACCTGGAAAATATCATAGGAAACATAATGGTCATGGCCCCAAGTCCACATGTTCCTCTTTATGGCAGTTCCTTAATTTTGCTTCAAAGTGATTCAGAAAGGCAGGTCAACTAGAAGTAGCAATGAAGTCCTAAGCCTTGAGCACTTTTTAAGCTGGGTTGTATTGGCGGGACAGGAGCTTTGAAGTCAAGAGCTTTTCATCTCTCAGTAAAGCTAGCAGCCCAGGAATACTTACTGTTAGGACTGTGAGTTACACATTCTAGTCTTCAGAAAAACCAAAATTTAAGGAGTATTACAGATTCTAAGCCATCATCTGGCTGCCAGTAATGAACTAATTACCTTTCATATACAAGTGATGATTCCAGTTCAGTATAACACTTGCCATCTTTAAAGTTCTGGCAAAAATACAAAGGATGGGATGAGAGCTGTAGAAAAGTGTGGAACTCTGAAACAACTGAGGAGAATTCATTCATTAAACTCAGTTTGGGGCATTTGAAAGGGCTAATTATGATCCTTTCAGTCACAGTCCTGGAAATTTCCAAGTCCACTACGCAGGCGGTGCTGAGGGACCAAGAATCTGTGGTGAGCTCACTGCTGCTGCTGCTGCTGCTTTTTAGAGATACTTCTCCCCTCTAAGAAATTCCTGGGGCATGGTGAATCACAGAGTACTTAGAAATAAAAAATCTTTAGCTTGGTGTGGTGGTTTGAATGAGAAAGGTCCCCCTTAGTCTCAGGCATTTGAACACTTGGTCCCAGGTTGGTGCCATTGTTTGGGGGAGGTTTAGATGGCACAGCCTTGCTGGACAACTAGTGTGTCACTAGGGATGGACTTGGAGTTTAAAAAGCTCCACCTACTTCCAGTTTGTTCTCTGCTTCAATTCACGCTTGTGGTAAAGGATATAAGCTCCCTGCTCCCTGCTCCTGTCCCTCAGGCCTACCGCTTGCTGTCATGCTTCCCTGCTCTGCTAGCCTCATTCCCCTGGAACCATAAGCCCACATAGACTCAAGTTGCCTTAGCCGTGGTATTTTATCGCAGCAACAGAAAGATAACATGAGTAGATACTTCTTGTCCTGTGATTCCGGGTGAGCTGTGCTATCTACCTATCTCAAACGCGTGTTCTTCAAGCAATGTGTTTATGTGGGACTTGATGCTTCTAGCACCCTTACAAATACAGAATTGACAAAGTTAAGCTGGGATGGGGGAAAGAGTAACTTGAAGACTGTAGAATCTGCTCATTAAGAGTGGATCCCCAACATTTATTTAATTTTATAAAGTTTTAGGCTGTGTTCATAGTCTCTTGCCCAGCTCAGGGAATTGCTCACCTCTGTGGGGCCAGCATACAACATAGGAGATGGAAAGATGGCAACAACAGTTGATTTAGGGTCCAGGACTCCTTCCTCCAGTACAGCTGCATGTTGTTTCATCCTCCAGTTCAGGGGCACATCGTCATCCTTGGTCCAGCCCCCCAGAGGGTGGAGCAGGAGGACTGGGTGCTTGTAGCCCCTCTCCAGGAGCCTGCGGCGAGTGTCCTGCATCAGCAGAGCATGACCGTTGTGGACAGGATTGCGCAACTGGAATGCAAACACGGCATCTAGGAAGAAAGAGCCAAGGTTTGAAGTGAGCGGTGTTGCTTGTCCATAAGAATAGATGGGGAAAGATGAAGTGGTATATTGTTCAGTTCCCCCAGTCAGCTTTTGATAGTTGAGAATGTGTCTAAGCTGTTAGGGATGTTAATCAACACTATCAGCAGCGGACAAGATGGGATGCAGAGGCAGGAAGCCACACAAGAGAAAACATCACTCAGGGATTAAAACAGGTGCTGTCTACACTCTTCCTGAAACACCAATCCTCTTGTACCTGCTGCAGGCTCACCTTCATGAGAGCCTACATATAGAGCACATAGTACATGGAGACCACATTCTACAGATGAAAACCAACTGCACCTTCACCTTCAAGAAATCTTGAAAACAATTACACTTAGGGATGGATTCATGAAGTATTTTTTTCTAGTTCTAAGATGTAATTAATATATATCCTTTGCAGAAAACTTAGTAATTATATAAAAGCCTAAAATGAGAATTACTTCTCTCTCAAAATGTATAGAATGAAAAATGAAAAGGTTTCCTTTCTTGATCCACTGCCACCTCCAAGAATCAGGTAGTGTCACTGACAGTCTGGTGGTCCCAGAGTCCTTTGTGCCTCTATAGACAGAAGTAGGTTAGGTTTGTTTTTGTTGTTTTCAACTTTCTTGTTTTCCAAAGTGTGCCTATGCTATATATATAGTTTTGCAATTTGCTTTTGCACTTTAGGAATCATTCTGCATCTGCCTATTTTAGGCTGCTGCATAGTGTTCTGTATGTTAATGTAGCACAACTCTGATCTGAACAAACCAAAAGATGTTATCACACTAAAAAAAAAAAAAGAGCAGCTGGGCGGTGGTGGCGCAAACCTTTAGTCCCAGCACTTGGGTGGCAGAGGCAGGCAGATCTCAGTGAGTTCAAGGCCAGCCTGGTCTACAGAGTGAGTTCCCGGACAGCCAAGACTACACAGAGAAAGCCTGTCTTGAAAAACTAAAAACAAAGAAAAACCAAAAATAAGAAAAAAATTTAAAAAATTTGCTAGGCTGCAAAGATGACCCAAGTTTAAGAGTGTGTATTACTCTTTCAGAGGACTCAACTTTGATTCCCAGCATCTATGTCAGGCAGATCGCAAACTGCCCAGAACTCCATCTTCAGGGGAATCTGACCCCTCAGACACCCACACATACATGGCATACACCCACACAGACACCCCCCCCCCCACACACACACATACACCATTAAAAATAAAATACATCTTTTATTTTTTTAAATGCTGATTCAGCCGGGCATTGGTGGCGTATGCCTTTAATCCCAGCACTCGGGAGGCAGAGGCAGGAGGATCTCTGTGAGTTCGAGGCCAGCCTGGTCTCCAAAGCGAGTTCCAGGAAAGGCACAAAGCTACACAGATAAACCCTGTCTCGAAAAACAACAACTAACTAACTAAATAAATGCTGATTCAGTCAGGCATGGTGGCACATGCCTAAATCCCAGCACTTGGGGCACAGGTGTGATCAAGAGTTCAGGGTTACCACTGACTACATAATGAATTCAATGCCAGGCCCTATATATTAAAAAAAACAAAAACAAAAAAAAAAAACCACTCCTGATATACTTAAATTCTTATCTACAGTGCTAAGGAATATTGACAGATACACTAGAACCAGATTACATACCAGCATTCATGTCTTTCCACTTCTGTTTGAGCTCCAAAGGTGTCAGGCGGTATTGGTCCAGCCCATCATTCCACCTTATTCTCTCCAGCACCTGCAGGTCTCCACCAACGAGCCAGTCCCCACCTTCCATCACCATCTAGAAGGAAAATCATCGAGGTTAATAGTAACTATACTGATATTTTTATTTTATTTTAAGTGTGTGTATACATGTCTGTGTGTACAAGTGCCTGTATGTGTGGAGGCTAGAGGTCACAGTTGGGGGACTTCTTCAATAGCTCGTGACTGAATTTTTTGAGACAGGGTTTCTCACTGAACCTGTAGCTTGCAAATTTGGCTAGGTTGGCTGGCCAGTGAGTGCCCAGCAGCTGCCTGTCTTTGCCTCCCTGGCAGTGGAGTTCCTGCCTGTCTTTGCCTCCCTGGCAACTTGGATGTGGGTTCTGAGGTCATTAAGCTCGGGTCTTCATGCTTGTGCAGCAAGCTCTGTACTGGCTGAGCCTCCTCCCCAGGCTGCCTGTTTTTCTTTTTGGGCCATCTTGAGTTACACTTCTGCAATGTTCCTAACAGTATTTATCAAACTTGTAATCTCTGCACTTACTTGTCTTCACCAAAGTTGTGGGCAGGTCGTAGAGCAAGAGCATGATGGGCAAGGCCCTAGTGAGTCCCAGCAGCTCATTCCCACAACACAAAAGTTAGGGACCATTCCCCCAAAGCTTCTGCTCACATGGATTACATCCATCAGTTTCCATGTTAGAAATTACAACTGAGAAACTTCATCTGAAAGTAGTAATGATGCTATTGCATGTCAAGAATAAACTCTTCTCCACTCCTTCCCCAAACAGGAAGGCCAGCTTTACTTTGACCCATTTGCTACTCTGCTAAATAAACCTAACAGAAGACAGCCAGATCTTCAGAGCTGCTACATTTAATCTGAACCAGTGAGTCTTGGCTGAGCTATATAGGAAAACCTAACTGCAGGTACATAGCTGGAAGAAGGAAGGGGATTTGAATAGCATTTTTATGTGATTGTGGATATTCTTTGATACTAAAACATGTACTGGCTCCATCCCCCTCTTTTTGGACAGGATCTTACTGTGCAACCCAGACTTTCCCCAACTTGGGATTCTACTGCTTGCGCCTCCTGAATGATCATATTATAGGCATTTACTACCATGTTCGGCTTTTAAGCACTAGTTTTCCTTCGTGTGTGCATACACCTTCCTATACCGTATATGTATGGCGTGTGCATGCACGTAAAGTCCAGAGGTCAACATCAGCTGTCTTCCACAAGTTCTATAGCTATTTGTAAAAGTTTTACAAGTTGTGTATGTGCATGGTGTGTGTGTGTGTGTGTGTGTGTGTGTGTGTGTGTGTGTGTGTGTGTAAGTGTAAAACTTGCAGGCACCTGTTTCCTCCTACCATGTGGGTTCCAGGGATTGAATTCAAGTTGTTAGTCTTGGAGGCAAGTGTCTTTGCTCACTGAGTCATCTTGCTGTCTCTACCGTATTTTTGAGACAGTCTTTTTATTTAACATGGAGCATGTCAATTCAGCTAGAATGGCTGACCAGCAAGGCCCAGAGATGTTTCTGCCTCCACTTCCCCCATGCTGGGATTACAGGCAGGTTTGCCATGTCTGGCTTAAGTATATGGGTGCTAAGGATGGATCAAATTCAGGTCGTCTTGCTCAAATAGCAATTACTTTACCAACTGGACCATCTCTCCAGCCTTCTGGTGCTATTTTCTTAAAGGTAAATTACAGTGTAGAATCTGAAACTTTATGTGTTTTTCATACTCAGTTTTACTAAAACTCCATTGTTTTTTGAATGGTTCTTTTATCCAAGAATTACTGTATTATTATTATTTTATTACTATTATTATTTTTACCATAACATTCTGGAACTAGAAACTGCTGGTTTTTTTGTTTGTTTGTTTTTCGAGACAGGGTTTCTCTGTGTAGCTTTGCGCCTTTCCTGGAACTCGCTTTGGAGACCAGGCTGGCCTCGAACTCATGTCTGTCTGGCTCTGCCTCCCGAGTGCTGGGATTAAAGGTGTGCACCACTACCACCCAGCCGAAACTGCTGGTTTTTATGAGTTTGTCAGTCTTCAAAAGCTGACATTGTATTTTAGGATTTTAAACACACACACACACACACACACACACACAAACACGCATGCACGCGCATTTGTGAGCATCACTGATAGTCTCAGAAGAAAATCTTCTAAGTATGAACTTGCTGCCACACTCACAGTGATAAATAAAATATTTTTGTGTGAAACCTCAAGGTTAATCATCAGCAACTAGTAAGTATTCCTCCTTGTTTTTCTTGAAGTGATTTTGTTCATTTGGAAAAAAAAAAAAACTTGCTAAATATCCAAGTCTGAAGACATGCATTTGTAAACGCACATTCTTGACACCAGGGTTGCGATGGTATTTCAATAGCTGTTTTTCCCCAAACTCAAACAATTTGACAAGCTCTTTTTCTCACACCTGCCATCAAGGATTGGTGTGTATAGCAGAAGTGGCTTGTCTACTTCCCTGTTTGGAGTAAGTTATGAATATAACACCAACTCAAAGGTCATCTTGCCAGCATCATAAAGAGCATCCACCCTTCAGGGAAGCTGGCAGTTTCTTCGTACAGCTGTCGTAACTGCGCGAGGCACCAACGGTTTGCCCCACTATTGCTTTGCACCAGCCATGCCAATAACAACCCAGGAAAACAGGCTAACACTGTTACATGGTTCTACACTTGGGAGTTCTCCAGCTAGGTCATGAGTACTGCTAGGGTTCAAAGAACCGTGCTTTGAGAACCTCTGCTGGCACATTCCTAATATTGTCTAATACGTTTTATGCTGTTCTCAATAAAACTCCAAAGTAGGTGCCTTGGAGGAAAAGTTTTTTTTCTACCATGTAATTATTATTTAGCATAATTTCCATGGAAATCACCACAGATGCAGCCTCCTTCATTTATACGCACTTTAAAGATAAAAGAAAATCCATTGAGCATCAAAGTGTAGCAAAATCCAGGTATATAGTGCAAAACAGACAGTTAGCTAAAACCCAATTTTCTCAAAAGGCCTCTGACAAGGATGCCAAGACTACTCTCTAGGGAAAAGGACAGCCTGTTGACAAATATATGGAGGAAATTATATACCCACATGCAAAAGGATGAAATGGACCTGTATGCTATGTGCAAAAATTAAAATGGATTAACTGCACACATAGAAGAAAACCCCAGATTATAAAATGCTTAAGAAAATAAAGGGAACAAGGCTTCATAACGTTGGGGTTGGCAGTGATCGCTTGGCTGTAGCACCAAAAGCACAGACTACTAAAGCAAGAACAGAAGCTGGCACTGCCCTGAACTGAAAACTTTCTCTGAACTAAAAGACAGTCAACAGGGTGAGAAGGGAATCTGTACAGAGAATGACTATTCCAAATCATACGACATCATAGGGAACTAGTCCTACAACTTGAGTGTAGTGGTATATGCCTGTAACACTAGCCCTCGGGGCTGAGGCAAGGGATTATGAGTTTGAGCGCAGCCTGGGCTACACAGTATGATCATGTTTCATAACAAGAACAGAAAACTCTTCCAAAACAATGATAAGTAAAATAACTCACAATTAAAATGGCAGAGCTAGTGAGACAGCTCTGTGTGTGAAGGTACCAATTCAAGTACGATGAGTTCGATCCCTGGGACCTACCTTGTAGAAGGAGAGAATCATCTCCCAACAAGTTGTTCTCTGAGGGTCACACACTCACGCACTTCCCCTCAAGAACATGCACAAATATCATTGAAAAAAAAAAGACTGAACACAAAACTTGAGTAGACATATCTTTAAATATGGTCTGTAAATGGGCAAAGCATGTGAATAGCCCACTACTACCACCAAGTAAGACAAATGAAATCTGAATGAGAAAAGG
Source organism: Peromyscus maniculatus bairdii (assembly GCF_049852395.1). NCBI lineage: Eukaryota > Metazoa > Chordata > Mammalia > Rodentia > Cricetidae > Peromyscus > Peromyscus maniculatus. Next base: position 184,863,918 of record NC_134852.1, on the reverse strand, counting down.
TGGCATACCCATTAGGATGGCCGTTATTAAACAGACTCAGCAATATGTATTGATGAGGATGGAGAGGAATTGGAAAGAACCTTTATGCACTGGGCTCCAAAACAATGAAGCTACTATGGAAAACAGTATGAAGTTTCATTTCAAAATGAAACAAAACTTACAACCTTTTGCTCCAGCAGTCCTACTCCTTGAAGAGAGATTTGCACATCCAAATCTCTAATTGTTCATAGCAATCCAAATGTCCACCAGTGGATAAATGGATATATAAAAGATAAATACAGCATGGGACACCAGTCAGCCTTTAATGTGAAAGAAGTCTTGCCCAGAGCTTCCACATAGATAATCCTCAGAAAGTAGGACAGTCACAAAAAGACAATCACAACACAGAAACCCCGAGGACGGGGAAAGTGCAGTAAGTCACAAAAAGACAGATTATGTATGATTTCATCCGTCCAAGGACAAAATGGATACCTACAATGTTGATACAGTAGAGGAAGCAAGAGTGACTGAGAAGGCTGACTCAAAACACCTAGCAGGAAGAAGAAGCTGGCACAATGGGTGGCCCTGGCTAGCTTCCCCATGACAGCCAGGTACTGAGGTTTACAATGACTGCATCCCAGAGGGATTCAGAGAATGGAAGGTTAGGCTAGTGTGATTTTGTCACATTTGATATCTCCAGTTAATTTTCTTGTCACAAGTGGGGTAGAAAGGGTGTGCTACAATTAGAATCCAGTGCAACCAAAGGATGCAACTGGCCATGCTGGTGGGACAGAACAGCCTTCACAACAACAACAACAACCAAGACATCTGGTGGCGAGTTTGAGAAACTGTGGTGGTAATTGTGCAATGGATTTGGCTCTGTTTTCGTGGCCTCCTTTCTAAACTCTGTCCTCAGGCAAACCATTGCATACTCATATTTTCAGATATTAGTACATGACTTTGTCCTCACTACTTAGAATTTTGAAAGAGTTGACCCAGTCTCCACAAGTTCCATAGCACTTGGAACTCCATGGGTCAACTCTACACTGGACATTGGTGACAACAGCACTGAAATGACTTTCTTTGCCACCCAGAGCAGAACCAAGTCTGTGAAGAGCGATGCTGAAACTACCCTTTTGGTATTCTGGAGTGAGGGGGATGACTCTCCAAAGGTCCTCTGGTCTAAGGTGCTCTGACTATCCCTAGAACTGTGTCCAGCTCTCAGGAAGGAAAGTTCAGTCCTTACGATGGCTTAGAATTACCAACTCCCTTCCAAGCTATTTGACAAAGGCTTAAAGGGACTTGAAGATCATGCAAGTGTGATCTCATAGCTTTCAGTTAAGAAGGCCGTTTTACATAAGGAAGTGGCAGAGACCAGGTGCACATGGCTATTGTGCCAAAGTCAGAACCCAAATCTGGAACTTAAGCAAACCAAGCTTTCTTTCCCACCACATCCACTGGCTGGCTCATCAGTGGCCCCCAGGCTGGTATTTCAGCATCACCCTCAGTTAATGCCTGTTACAGGTGTGGACAGTCCACATTGTTCTGGGAGGTCACAGAAGGCCGGTGAGTCATACCTATGAGTCAGGGGAGATAGGGCTGACTTCAGAAAGGAGGAAATAAGGTGAAGATGAGGGAGAAGAAATGAGCATGAGGTAAGAGCAGCTCTGAAGTGTCTGGAGGAGAAATGTATGGGTGCTAGTGGTACAGGCTAAAAGGTAAACCTTTGCAAAGGGGATCCCACATAAAGGTTGAACAGTTCACTTTGGCTGAAGAATAGACAAGGGGTTAGAGGCTTGTAAAGCAGGAAACAGAGAGGATGTGAAATCTGGCCCAAACTGGAACAGGAGTGAATAAACGTATTTGAGTAATGCTTGGAAGGAAGAGCTGTCGGAACTTGTTAATTGAATAGGAAAGGGAAGGAGAAAGAGCAAGAATGGTATGTAGGTTTTGTTTATGGGTTTAGCGCATGCATATGGAACTGCCAGGTAGGAGACGTGAGGAAGAGTGAGTTTGAGGGGAGGTTGGCATGTTGAGTTCGAAGCACTTTCAGGACATATCTAGATAAAGCTCTCAACAGCTGTGTAACTGAGTGGTTCTTAACCATCAGAGCATGAACAAATCACAGGCAGCTTCAAACTCCCAAGGACCAGCCTGGCCCAATGCCAATCCAGCCAGAATCCATGAGACCTGCTCTGCGTTATTTGAGGCAGGGTATTGTTGTGTAACCCATGGTGGCCATAAACTTGGGATCCTTGTGCTGCAGCCTCCCTGGTCCTGGTATTGCAGGTGTGAACCATCATGATTGGCATAATCTGTATAAATTTTATGGTTTCTCTTGTGATCCCATTGATCTTGCTGTCCATCTGGTCTTTATGTGGACACAAGGGCTACAAAAATCTCTGTTCCTGCCTTTCATTGGGAAGACATATGTTGTTCTCTTGATTTCTTCATCTTTAAAATTAGAGTAATAATTTTTACTTACTTTACAAGAGAATTAATTTGGTAAGAGAGTGCCATGGATAAAAGATGGTGGGTTTCCTCCAAGCATTATTTCCACACATGTTAGTTGTTCCTCAAATGACTCTGAGATTATACCATATTGTTCCATACTTGGTGACTCAAAGAAACTTCTTGAGTAGAAGGGTCATGTGGTTGTTTGAATAGGAATGGCCCCTCTAAGCTCATATATTTGAATGTTTGATCATTAGGGAGTGGTGCTACTTGACAGGGAGTAGGAGGTGTGGCCTTGTTGGAGTAGGTGTGGCCTTGTTGGAGTAGGTGTGGCCTTGTTGGAGTAGAAGTGTACCTCTGGGGATGCGCTTTACAGTTTCAAAAGCTCAAGCCAGCCCACTATCTCTCTCTTCCTGCTGCCTGCAGATCCAAATATAGAACGCTCAAGGATCCAAACGCAGAACTCTCAACTTTTCCAGCACCATATCTGCCTGCATATTGTCATGTTCCCCACCATAATGACAATGGACTAAACTTCTGAAACTATAGGCAAGCCACAATTAAATTCTTTCCTTTATAAGAGTTGCTCTGGTCATGGTGTCCCTTCACAGCAATAGAACTCTTAAGACAGTTCAGAAATACTCATAGGTAAGGAGTTGTGGAACAGAAGCAGGTCATTTCCCTGGCGACTGATCATTCTCTGCAAACATTTTCAGTTCCATTTGAAAATGCAAGGGCCACAGTTACTTTTGTGAATAAAACTGTTAGAAGAGTGTTTGCTTAAAAAAAATTGTGTTAAAGTGTTGGTGTGAGTTTCAGGGTGTTAAAAATAAAGAGTTCTTTACCCAATAGAATCCACATGTTGTGTTTTTGCCAAATATACCTTTAGGAAACTCAAGTGTAATATATATGGGGTGAATGCTTTCTCCATGGTTATCTAGGACCTATTTCTTACCATTAGTTCTTCTAATGGCCAATAGTGTAGAGTCACTAACAATATTGGCAAAGATACAGGTCATACTACCACTCTCCCTGGCTTCTAAGAAACTGACTGCAACTGCTGATATATTGCAAGATGAGATGAAAAGAAATAGTCACTCAGGTTCCCCTAGGCGTTATCAGAGGTTAGTTTTATGTCTTTAGTGTAAGTCATGTGGATGTTAAGATGCTAGTCCCAAAGAGGAGAAATCTTTGAGCAGAGATAATGATAGGCCGTTATTCTTTGGGTCACTGAAAAAAAGATAAGGTCCCAAACCTCTGTGATTACAATCATAAAAGAAATGGTCAGAGATATAATTGAAGGCCAGAACGTAGTATTCCTGGAGCAACTATCTCAAAGACCTTCTGCCAGACTTGGGGGTGGGGTGGGGAGGGAAAGGGAAAACTGCCCAGACGACATTGACCTAGCTATGCATAAAGGCAAGAGACATTTATCTCGAAGGCTGATGGTTGTGTCCAATAAGTAGAAAAGCTGCTTCTCTTGCTCCCTGAGCTCTTCTGTTCAGATTAAGAAGGCTCCAAAGGCTGCTAACTGGGCCTTGAGAATGTCTTTCCTATCTTGTAGCATTTCACAATGGAAATTTTTTTCTGCAAGGTCAAGGTCTGGAAAAGCTGTTCAACATATTTTGGCCTCATCTTTTTGTCAAAAGGGAAATGAAGGACAATCTACTTGGTCTGTCACAAGGTCCTTGAGAGCCTCTTGGGCTTGGTTGCTCATGATATTTCCTGTGAGCTTGAAAGTTAACCAAGCTGGGAAATTGAAGAAGTCAAGTTAGATTAGTAATGTCTCTCTTCACTTCTGCCCATATGCCTGTGTCTTGGATAAAGAATGGATTTGCATTCAGATTCACAGAATTTTGTAGGAAATGGGCTATATCCAGTTACTCTCCTTAATACCTCCTCACTCCCACTTCCTAACCAACTGCAGTTAGAAGTGGCTGAGGAATCTGATTTGCCTGTAGGGAGGAGAGTACTGAATGACCCCAGTCAGATGAACAGCTGCTGATGAGAATGTAGTATCTTTCTTCTCGGAACTTCGGCACTATGTGTACTGATTTTTGTTTATGGAAAGATGCCATTGACCCCTCACTGGCCACAGAACATGAACTCTGAGTTGTTTTCAGGAGTTGGTTGGGTCCATTACATGTGTTCCTTATGCACTTTCAACATGAACAGGGCTGCAAGCTCTAGTTATGATTTTGTGCATAGTTTTAGCTATGAATTTGATCCTTTACTCATGGTCCAAGACTATTATTTGCCTCTTTAGCTAAGGATGCTTCAGTCACAGGATACAATAACTTAGGAGCTCAAGACCAGCTTTCAAAAAAAAAAACCAACCTTTTTTTTTTTTGGACAGAGTCATCTGTAACCAAGCCTAGCCTCAAACTAGCTATTTAACTGAGGCTAACCTCTGATCTTGCCTCTCCCTCCCTAGTGTTGGGATTCATAGGCTTGACCCATCATACCAGGCTTCAGAAAAATATTTCTTTACTCAAACATGAATTTGGGGAGATGGTTCAGGCAGTAAAGGTCTTGCCGAATAAAGGTGAGGAAGGACTTGAGTTTGGATCCCCAGCATGCACGTAAAAAGTTGGGTGCAATAGCACATCCTTGTAATCCTATCCCTGGGAGACAGAGTCAGGCAGATCCCGGAGTTTGATGGCCAGCTAGCTTAACCAAACTGGTGAGCTCCAGGTTCAGTGAGAGACACTACCCTATGTCAATCTCTAGCCTCCACATGCATGTACACTCTCATGCACATACATGAACATATATACCACATATGTACACATTCCAAAAATAAAAATAAGAATGTCCATTTGGCGAGATGGTTCAGCTAGTAAAATGCTTGCCTCATAAATGGGAGGACCTGAATTCTGGCTCCCAGAACCCAGATAAAAAGCCAGGTGTAGTGGCATGTACCTATAGTCTCAGTGATGACGAGATGAAAGACAGTGACAGGAAGACTGGGAAGCTTGCTGGCAAGCTAGTCTAGCCTGCCCGGCAAAGTTCCAGGTCAGCAAGAGACCCATCTCAAACAGAACGTTGAAGGCTTGCACCCTGAGAAATGACACCATGTCATTTGTCCTCTGATTTCTGACATGTACAGTTGTACACATACACACACAAGTGTACCACCACAAACCTACACACACACACACCCCTTTTCAAAAGTCCTCCCAAGGACTTTGTACTTACTTTGATATGGGGGTGCTTTGCAGTGGCTGTTCCCCACACACGGGAACAACGCTCTTCTTTCCTGTGCTCATAGAATTCAGGATCTTGTAGTATAGCCACCCTCTGACCTTCATACATCAGGGCGAACTTGCTGTGCCCTTCAAGCCGTGCCTTGTCATCCGCAGAAACAGGCAGCACGATGGGAACACTCATGTTGATGACTCCATCTATGGAAAGACCCACGTGATGCATGAGTGCCAGATCCAGGGTGAGCATCCTTCAGGGGTGGCTAAAATGTGTACAGTCCTCCTTCCAAAGGTTCTGCTGGGGCATCAGGACCCAAATCCAGCACAGACATGCTGCTCCTCTGGTTTCTCTAAGACTGTGAGGGGAACTCCTTGCCCGATTCCTGAGGTGGGTTGCCTCAGTAAGTGATCTAGCTTTGGGGGCAGGATGGAGATATCTCATCTGGCCTTGCCCTTTTAAAATCTTGGTCCTGACCCTACTGCACTATGAAGAGTAAAGTCTTTGTTGTTTTAAAGTTTGTTTGTTTGTTTATTTATTTATTTATTTATTGAGAGTGAGCATGTGGGTGCAACCAGAGACTAGAAGAGGGCTTTCAGATCCTCTGGAGCTAGAGTTTTAAGCAGTTGTGAGCCCCTTAACATGGATGCTTGGAACTGAACTTGGGTCCTCTGGAAGAGCAGCAAGTAGTCTTATACCACTGAGCCAGCTCCCCAGCCTAATGTTTTAGTCTTTAAAAAACCAAATAAAGATTGGCCAAACTGAAAACTTTTCTTTTTCTTCTAAATGAACCTGTGTCAATGTTGGGCATTACCCACATAATGGAACTGAAAGGTTAAGAACAGCAACAACAAAAAGTCACTGCATTCACACCCCAGAAAAGCAAGCCCTTGATAGTCACTCTGTGTCCAGATGCAACTCTGTCTTCAAATGTTTTAAGAGACTGTTAATCTCACTTACCTGGGATCACAGTCTTGCTGGCTCAGCTGCAATTAAAACCATCACTCAAAACACATGGGCATAGGGCCTGGAGAGCTGCACCATGGTTAAGAGAGCTGCACCATGGTTAAGAGATCTTGCTGCTTTTGCAGAGGAAATGGACTTGGTTCCCAGCACCCAACAAGAGCTGCCAGCCCGCTCTAACTCCAATTCCAGAGGATCAGATGCCCTCTTGTGGCGTCCATAGGCATTGCATGCATGTGGTGTACAGACATAAATTTAGTCAAAACACCCATACATATGTAATAAAAATAAATAAATCTTTAAAAAGAACATGGGAGTGAAAAATGGCACAAAGCCACTTACTAAACTTTACTAAACTTGGGCACTTTCTCTAAAGAGTAAAACCATCTCACCTCTGCTGAGACGCTAAAAGAAATTTAAAGGAAGTTGGCCATTCTAATTCCTCTGTATGTGACACAGAGGATATAAGATTGGCAGTTCAAAGATGCTTGTAACAGGTCAGCAGCTTGATGAAAGGAAAACTTGTGAACACCAGATACAGGAGCTGGCAGTTAACTTTGTGTCTCTGTGTGGCTGGACCACAGTACCCAGACATTTGAGCAAATATTCTCAGTGTTTCTGTGAATTTTACTATTAGATAAGCCTGACATTTAAATTAGTGAGTCCTGGATAAAGAGAATCATCCTCCATAAGGTGAGTGGGTCTCATGTGATGAATGAAAGGCTTGTGGAAAGGAGACCCACTTCCCCAGAAGAGGCAATTCAGGTAGCAGAATGACTGAGCTGAAACTGCGTCCCTCCCTCTGAGTCTCCAGCCTGCAGGCTGACCTTTGGATTTCCAACTTGCTAGGCTCCACAATCACATGAGCCAATTAAAACCAATGCACACACACACACACACACATACACACACACACACACACGCACACGCACGCACGCATGTGCACACACACATGCACTATTGGTTCTGTTTCTCTGGAGAACACAGATAAGTAGACATATTTTAAAAAATGTAGGGTGCTGCAGGAATGCCTTAGCAATTGAGAACACCTGCTCTTGCAGAAGACCCTTTTTAGGTCGTACACAACCACTTATAACTCCAGCTCCAGGGTGATCAGATGCCTCTGGCCTCTGTGAGTACCTGTACTTGTGTGCATATACTCATACACAGACAAATAATTTAAAATAAGCTTATAAAATGCAAATTCATAGAAGTATGTCACTATGGAAATAAAAACTCCGCAGGTATCTCACAAGTTTCCTGATAAGGGTTGTGTGTGTGTGTGTGTGTGTGTGTTTCGGTGAAATTAGAGATTTAACACAAGGCCTTTTACATGCTAGGCAAGCAGGTACCTCTGAGGTACATCTCTAACAGTTTCTATATGTGTGTGAGTGAATAAGAGGCTTTAAACACTGTGAGGTTTATTTTGTTGTTGTTATTTTGTTTCTGAGATAGCCCAGGCTGCCCTAGAACTAAGGGACGAGGATGACCTTGCACTACTGATAGATCTCCCCAAATACTGGAACCACAGGCCTGGACCACCAGGCCCAACTAAGGCTTTGTTGTTATTTAGTATGAACGTAACCAGGTGTAGTCACCATGCCTGTAATCCCAGAACTTGGGAGGCAGAGATAGGATAGCAGGACTTCAGGGGAATCCTGGCCTGTAATAGTGAGTTTGAGGCTAGCCTGGGCTATCTGAGACTCTGTCTCAAACCCACCTGCCACCTCCCAAACATAAGTATGAACATTTTGAAGAATTTTTAGATAGAATGGTTAAAAAGATGTAGTTGCTTTCCAATTTGAAGCTTAAAAGTTTAAAAACAGGCCGGGCGGTGGTGGCGCACACCTTTAATCCCAGCACTCGGGAGGCAGAGCCAGGCGGATCTCTGTGAGTTCGAGGCCAGCCTGGGCTACCAAGTGAGTTCCAGGAAAGGCGCAAAGCTACACAGAGAAACCCTGTCTCGAAAAACAAAAAACAAAAACAAAAAAAGTTTAAAAACAGACTCTCATTTCTTAATGGTGGCAGATAGTGTGAAAAAATCTAAGGCTATGACCCCTTTCATTTCCCTTTTGTAAGCATGCTCAATGTTCTAATTAGTCTGTCTTTCTCAGCTGTACTTCCAGTTATAAACGAGGACTCTGGTTCATTTAACACCAAAGACTCAGCATTAGGTCGCAGTTTGGGAGTGAACAGAGGATGATCAAAGAGGAAAGCCTCGGGGGCAGGGACTACTCTTGCTTTATTTGTGGGTATGAGAAAATGTATGTTAGCTGAGTCCTGAAATGTCAAGTCCACTTAGAATGCTTCTGACCTGTAAAGATCTGAGTCCTTTTCCTGTGGGACATAAAACTGCCTAATGGCTGTGAACCCAGTTGCAGGCATATCACTCTGTCCTCTTTAAGGCTCTCAAGTTAGTAATCCCTAAAAGAATGTCACAGGCCAGACAGCAACTGCCAGCAATAAAGACATCCAGTCTGCCATGAAAGCCTGCGGTGTACAGTAGATGCCTTTAAAGACTGTAAAGTGGATGCCATGCAGGAAGATTTTGTTGTTAAAGTAACTCCTGTTTTAAAGTTCACTAGAAGCCAGAGCACCCAGTCTCTGCAGAGAGAACACCAAACTCAAAGTGAGGAGTTCTTGAAAGATGAGTTAGCAGTGTGCCCCTCCCCAGGTTTTGGGGGGAACACACTATAAAGTACAGCATTAACAGAAGTCTGTGATGAACCACAACTAAACCTAACAAGAAAGGGGAGGTTAACCAAGAGCAACACCTTCAGGGATGCTCTAGTTCTAAAGAGAAATCATGCTGTCTGGTGCATACTGACCACTCCACTGAGAGTCCATGATGCTCAGTTCTGCTTACAGAGACTTGAATAAACCGAAGTAAAGCAGACTGCAAAGCAAAGGTCAAAGGGAGCGTTAGGAAGCCCAGCCCTGCCTGCAGCATGCTGGTAACGCTGACATCCCAAGGAGACTCTGTTTCCCAATCAGGATAAAGGACTCACCTGTGGGACCACATGGACAGGAGTCCTACTGAGTAATAATACCCACTGCTCCAATATGCCTGGGGCTGCAGCTCTATATAGGCATGGGTATGTTTAATTTGGTTCCTATTATCTTTCTCTACTCTTGGGTTTTTGTTTGTTTTGGCAGGAGTGGGGGCTGAACTCAGGGCTTCAGGCATGGGAGGCAAGTGCTCTACCACTTAACTACAGTCCCAGCCCTTTTCTCAACTTTGCTTTAGAAGGTTTATTTTTATTTTTAAATTATATGTATCTGTGTGTTGGTATGGGCAGGTGAGTGCAAGTGTCCATGGTAGCAAGAGGCACTGGATCCCCCTGCAGCTGGAGTTACTGATGGTTGTGAGCTGCCCAACATGGGTGCTGGGAATCAAGCTCCCACCCTCTGCAAGAGCAGCACATGCTTTTAACCTGCGTTATATGGACAGCCCCTTTTCTACAAAAAAAAAAAAAAGAAAAGAAAAAGATTTATTTATTTTATGTGTGTGGGTGCTTTGCTTGCATATGTGTCTGTGTACCATGTGTGTGCAGTGCCCAAGGAGGCTAGATGAGGATGTCAGGTTCTCTGGAACTGGAGTTACAATTGGTTAGCTCCCATATGGAATGCTGGGATCCAAACCTGGGTCCTCTGCAAGAGCAATAAGTGCTCTTAACCACTGAGCCTCCAGCCCCTCTAGTTTTTTGATACATAAACATATCCAACAGTTGAACTGTGCTGAGCATCCTCTGTGGCCTCAAATATTCCTTGAGCCCTTGGCCTTTCCCTTCATGTGTTCCAGCTCTGTGGAGAGTTGCCTTATTTCATTATGCTTTATCTCATTTTGGAAGAGTACTGTTGTTTTTAACCATAGTACATCCAACAGATAATTTCCTGTCTAACTGAATAATTCTTCTTTTGCTTTAAACAGTTATAGTCCTTTTCTCTTTAGCATTGTAGATCTGTTTATTGGCTGCACAGACTTTTTCTTTCCAAAAAGTGAAATTAACCTTATTAAATAATTAGGCTTTTTAAAGGAAAAAAAAAGATAAAAATAACATCAGAGATAAATGATATGTTTGGAATTTTACATCATTCTGGTACAATGTAGAAATTTATAGTCCTGGTAAGTGTATATTTATTTTCACTTCTGTAACTATCAATTATGATAGCTTGCAATTAAGTCCATGCACAATCATACATTGCAAACAAACAAGGAATGATCATACACAGTCCAACCAGATATATTTACTTTAAATTGAATCTAAAATGAATTTCTTCATTGACTAAAAATGTTTTGTGTGAAAGAAAAATTTAATTTCAAATTTCTGAGACTAAAAGAGGACCAGAAGTCATTAGATGATCATAAATTTAAGAGAACTTGGGAACAAAATGTGCAATGATAATTTAGAAACAAAGTTTGCTTATGTTAGCCAAACTCAACATTACAAATAATAGTTTCATCTGATCCAGAAATTTCCTGTCGTTTGTACTTGAATAAACAGAACAGTGTGGTATGATTTTACTATAACTGGTTGGATTATGAACCGAACAATTCCAACTGGTTAATTTGGATTTTTAAAAATTATATCCTTAAAATTTTTTTAAATTAATGTAACATATCTAATTATAATAATTATCTACTTGGAAGGTGTAGTACATACCACGGAGGGCCACGCCTAGAGAAATACAAACATAAAAAACATGTTTTCAGGTCTCCACCGTGAGAGTCTTGAAGTAACAATATCAAGGAACAAATTCCTATTATGGCACTTTACATATTCAACATGCAGATATTCTCAGCTCCTTCTTGTGCTATTTTAAAAAATAGGCACAGGACACCAAACATACGGTAATACCATTTTTGTGGGCTATTGTTCAATGCACTCTAAAAACATTGTTCAAAGGATTATCTATTTGAAATAATTATAAGACATGTTAGTCTCTCTTTTAATTTCAGCAAGACTGACAAATGGTTTCCAAACCAGACTTTGGGAGAGTCTGGACACAAACAGTCTTAGAATGTAGAAGCTCAGATGCTTAAAGGACCTGATGGCGTGCCTAGGAAAATAAACACAGTGTTGGAATCATCAGAACCTAGATTTGAATGCAAATTCAAGTGAAATTTCTGCCCTTTTAACACTTACCACCTCATGAAGATGAAAAATCTTCATGCAGGCTAAATGGAGTAACCTCACCAAATATATGTGGGGACCCTCATCCCTGCTGGAAGGTTCTCGACGAAGATTTTAAATAATGGAGTTGTCTTCATCCCACTCAGCAGCTATAGGCCAACGTCTGTGACATTTATGCTAGGAGGGTCTGCGACAACCCTGAAACTACATTTTCAGTGAGGGATAAAGAGACCGAAGACACTGATGTGAAAGCAGTAACTCACAGATACCATAAACATGAACAAATGGTTGCTGGGGGGGGGGCTGGGGGAGCTGGGGGGCATTGTTCAGTTTTGGTTCTATACTAAATAGACTGATTACATTTTTAAACTCAGGGTAAAATGTGAACCTTTCAGGAAATTAAAGCTAACAAAATGCTTTATAGGAGTCAGGGTGAGAATGAAATCTGTTGCTTTTAGGTTGTAGGTAACCAAAAGATTTACAGTTTGATGGTAAAAAGATAGGTGGTTGTGGTTATGCGAAACATTTCGGTGTCAATGGTGGTGACTCAAACCTTTGTGAACTGTCAGACATGAAGTAATATCTGTATGAATGATAGATATTTATAATATATATACACTATACAAATTTATAATATATAAAAATATAAACGCTCTGGAGCTTCTTAGAGCATCACACCAGGCAGGCACAGGAGACTAGGGCATGGAAAGTGTAGGGGCTCAAGTGGCCTCCCCCAGATGCCGCAGCCTGGGAAATTCAAAGTGCTTTGGCTTAAAGAGATGTGGTAAGAAGACATTTCTGCTGTTGGCCTCAGGGAAGCTGTCCTGTCTGCCCTACAAGCTCACTCTTCCTTCAGGACCTCTCTGTCCACCGCAGCTGGGGGAAGCCAAGGATGTGAGTACTCAGTAGGGAGCTGTTGCTAGCTACTAACTTTATCTGGGCTGACTCGGGCTAATATGACTTCAGATAAGCCACTTCAAGTTTCCAGGCTCTCTTCACTGTCACTAGTTGGGGTTCGTTTGTGTCACTAGCTAGCATGGATGGGACTTTACTATTGGATGAGGCATTTTTCTTTAACTTTCAATACCCTAGGGAGGTAGGTGCCGTAATTATCATCTCCGTCATGCAGATGAGGGATCTAAGCCAGATGACTTGAGGAAATTACCAGATTCATAGCTAATCACTGCAGATAAATCCAGCCAGGTTGGCTTCATAGCTCACACTTTTACCCGCTATTATATTCTACATCTAGTTAGGCCCAAACTAAAAAGGAACACAGAGTCCGATATCTGTGATGTCTTTGTTCAGGGGTAGGAATTGAACCCAGGGCCTCACCCATGCTAGGAAAGTGGGCTACCACAGAGCTATGTCCCTGTCCCTGTTTTCCCTTTTTATTTTGAGGTAGGGCCTCCCTAACTTGTCTAGGCTGTCCTTGAATTTGTGGTTCTCCTGCCTCATCCTCCAAAACAGCTTAAATTACAGGCCTGTACGCTCTATTTTTTAATTTAAATTTTGAAAAATTTTACTTTATGTGTATGAGTGCTTTGCCTGCAGGCATGTGCACCACATGTGTGCAGTGCCCTTGAAAGCCTGATCACATTTCCCAAAACTGGAGTTACAGCTAGTTTTGAGCTGCCATGTAGGTTCTAGGAAATGGGTCATTTGGAAGAGCAGCCAGTGCTCTTACCTGCTGAACCCTCTGTGCTCTCTATTTTTTTTTAAATCAGTTAATTTACTTAAGAGCTGAGGAGACTTTGAAGGCCGTGTAGATCTTTGAATCCTGAGCTATGTAAGTGTGTCCAGTGAATTCTAGTTGTAGAGTGTAGCTGTAGAGTCTCAGCCAACAGATAATTCCTGCAAGAATGAAAGGCATGGCCTGCATGGGGTTATAGAAACTAGACAAACATCAGGCATCTCTCTTTATGGAGTTATTCTTGTACAAGGCACTCTTTGGAATGAGCCCCCCTCTTTCAATGTGGTCCCCTTGTCCCATGGTCACATCTCCAGCCTGGATGCTCACTCATAGCCAACCTCTTGGGTGTGGCTGGCTGCTGAGTCCAACAACATGTCTTTGATGCAGCTGTGTTCAGCATGTGTCCAAATTAAGATAGCAAGAGAAATGTCTTATTTCCAAGCTTAGGAATCCTGGCCTTCTGGAGTCCACTGGAAAGGCCATCAGGAGAGCTGGCTGGTCTAAAAGGGGCAGCAGACTCTGGTCTTGGGGTCTCACTTCTAAGCAGTGTGAATGTGAGCAAGTCATTTATTTTGAGCTCACTTTCCTCATCTGAGAAGTGGAATATTTCTAGGGATTTTATAAAACAAATGAAACAGGACCTGTTACAGCACACTGAACTTCAACCAAGTGTGCTTTTGGGTTGTGACTTAATTTGAGAAACAGAGGCTTCAGGTGGTAGGGCATCCTCCGTTACAGCAGAGGAATGAAGGTGCATCTGGGAAATTCTGCTTCTAGGTCATTCCCTAGGCAGCCACATAAGCCCCAGAGCATCTTTCCAGAGACTGAATATCTGGTTTGGTCCTTTCTTCCTAATGGGCCTGAAGCTTTGCCCAGGGTTATATAGTCAGTGTGATTTTACCAGCACCTCTTCCCCACCTGGCAGCCATTTCCCCATGGTCTGGAAATAGAGAACCCATGCCTGAGGACCTCAGGGACTCCAGGAAGGAAATTCTTAGAAACAGCCTGGAAGTCTTCTGGGTAGCACTTGCTTCCAACCTGGACCGGATTAGTTTTTCAAAAGCCATTCGCCTGTAGCCAGAAAGTTACCATGGCATTCCCTTGTCAGGGTCCAGAGGATGAAACCACTTTCATGTATGTCACGTGAGGTTGAGAGCTGACACTTCCGCAGCCATCAAGGAAAGCAGGCAGTGTGATACCATCGGACGAGAGCAATGTGAAGGAAGGACGGTCCCTGTGAGTCAGTAAACTGTGATGGCCTGCTCCTGGATGCTCCCGAATGGAGCTTCTAACTAACAGATCCAGCAAAGAACTTGGGAGGGAGGAACGCTAGAGTTGAACCTCTCCTTGGCTTTGCATACAAACAAAGCCTTCATTTCTCAGCAACTTGGTTCTAAATAATACATCCTTTGAGAATGAAAAAAAAATTCCTAAAAGTGAAAACAGACATAGTAGAAGGAGCACAATGTAAGCAATCTAAATATTATCGCAATAGGATCTGCAAACCATGGGTAAACAGTCCTTTCCACGGGCAGACTTGTAAGACAGGTGTTTTTCTTTAATAAGCAGTAAGAGACAGCGTGAAACATACCGTCCAGCAGAGTGTCGAAGTGTATAATTTGCAGGTACTCCTTCTCCCGCATAAAACCTTTGAGAGGAGTGGCCCAGCCTTCACTCAGAACCTGCACCCACTGCAGATCCAGCTGGAAAACGGAACAAGAGAATGTGTCCATCACCTCTCCTCCTCAGGCCCAGGGTGTGACTCCCTATTCAACTGGCAGGATGAGGAGGGAAGAGCCTTCTATGTTTCAAGTGTTCCCACTTAAAACTCTATGGACTTCTGATTCAAGGGCCAGCTATGTGTAAGTCTAGAACGTTCTTATAAAAGAGTGATCACAGGATTCCAAATTGAGATTATTTAAATACTTTCAGCTGTAATGTTCTTATAATGTGCAACAGAATTAAAAATTCACTGTTGCCCCCCCCCCCCCCCCCCGCCCACACACACAAAATGAAGGTTTGATTGTGCTTTTTCATAAGATGTACTTACTGGCCATTTGACTAAATTGAGCAAGCCATTAACTCTATGGTAAAGGACAAAGTTATTATCATGGTATGAAAACCTTTTAAGCTGTGGCTCCTGGGACTCAAGGGGAGGACTTCCATCTCCTTTCCTCCCCCAGTTAGGATCAACATGCCAACACCACAAGGCAATGTGTAGTCGGAACCCACAGGCACTTTCAGTTGATTGGAGGATGCGGGCTATGTTCCACCCATCGTCTTGGCTACCTGCAAAGCTCTATTGATCTTTAAAACTCAAGACATAGCTCCCTGCTCTGAAACCTTTCCTTTCATCCCTGTGACCTGAGGAGTCATTCCTTAGGTCCTGAAGTTCTCTGCCCTGCAGACAGTTTTGTTGTTGAACTATCACCCTGTGTTGCTTTGACATGCTTACTTGTCTGACTACAATACTGGGGTGCTTGGGTTCATTTTGCAGAGCCAAGGAACTCTGTTTATAAATCATTTGTGGGGTCCTAATTAGCTGAAGCAAGTACCCTATTAACCTTTCTCATAAACTCTCCAAATTTCTAATGAATAATAAAAAGATAGCAAGAGAGACTTGATCATCTTGTATGCACAAGTAAAACTGATCCATAAAAATGCTACAAGCAGGCTGTGGCTGGGATTGCATATGACTCCTTCCAACTAATGAGATCAATGCAGGTGAAGTTGCCACCCCCTTTCCTCAGGTTGGAGTCTCCTGATGTGGAAAGGACACAGTCTGCAGAGGAAGCTTCTGGAAGAACTTGTTCTTGGTTATCTTGTATCATATATTCTCCACACTTGACCCTGATCTCCCATATGGCTGTGCATTTCATATCTGGGGGTCTGAGGAGATATTTGTTGGTGACAGTTTTTATCTAAGAGGATATGCACAGAACACCTTGTGGGCATGAGTTGATTGTGAGTTATAAACTCTCCCCAAAGACTTATCTTTGACCTGTTGGCTATTTTATTCTTGCATGTGGTAGCTGTCATTTTGCAGAGATGGCAGTCAGTTCTAGCCACAAGAGCATATTCTTCCTGGTGATAACTATATGTCTAGAGTAGCTTGCAGCTAGGGCTAGTACTACTTCCCCAGGTTTCATGGGCTTGCACATATCAACAGAACCAGCAGACACACAGCAGAAAAGCTCATAGTGTTTTAGATCAGGGTTGCTTTTTGCGGGGTTCCCCCCACATACACCCCACCACATTCTTCACAATCGCCCAAGAACCATTCACATTCTGGATAAACTTTTCAGCCATTGCTAACAAACCATCCTTGGCATCCTGCCTCTATTTCAGCATATAGAGGTGTGGGTGTGCCATGCAAATTGTCCTGTGCAGACATGGCTGCTGCTTTCTCAGCCAGCTTCTCGACCTGGCCTTTGTTTGCTCAGAGAGGAGGTGAGAGGATGAGGAATGTCTTCATAGACTCACCTTAAGTGGATATTTCTTATGGTCAAAAGAAATTGTGGGGCCTGCAAGATGACTCAGCAGGTAAAAGTGCTTGCCATCAAGCTTGATAACTTGAATTCAATCCCCGAACATGGTGGAAGGAAGGAGAAAACTGACTCTTCCCCTGCATGTTGTCCTCCGACCTCACTCATGCAGCCTGTCACACACACACACACACACACACACACACACACACACACACACACTCACACACACTCACACACGGGTGGGGGGGCGGGACATATACAAAACACATAAACAAATGTAGTTTTAAAGAGGAGTTGTGTACTAGTTTATGGTGTCAGATACCAACCCTGAGCCCCTCTGGCTGGTCAGTACTCTCTTACCTTGGTAATCGATAATGACGGGAGAGTCTCAGCCTCAGCTCGGATTTGATCAATTTTGTTTTCTGGCACAAAGAGTTCGTGGATGCCTTTGATGGTGGTGTGGGGTACAATGTTCTGCAATGAAATGGAGCTGGCAATAGTTAGAACTGAGAATGGAAGGGGAGGGTTTTAATAAAGACACTCAAGTCTCTCTCTCTCTCTCTCTCTCTCTCTCTCTCTCTCTCTCTCTCTCTCTCTCTCTCTCTCTCTTCCCTACCTGCTCTTGCAGAAGCTCCACCACCTGCTGCACGCAGTCACTTACTGAAGACAAGTTGGTCTTCAGCACACATTCTGGAGTTTCAGGTTTCTCATAATCAGAATCGATGCCTGTAAATCCTGAAGGGCATAAGAGCTAAATCATATCTGTATTCATGGCAGAATGTTATCAATCAATAAGACATTTTACACACTAATAATACGTTAAACTGAAAATGTGATTTATGACTGAAAAGTTCAAACCGCCGTTTTTGACCTCTTGCTACAGAAAAGAAAGTACATGGCGGTATTTTCAATATGGAGAGCTTCAAGTGAGCCATGATATCTGGCAGAAACTAAGCCTTCTACTGCTGACTGGAATCCAAAAGGAAAGTAAGGAGGAAACTCGAGACCCATTCCTAAATCCAGTCTGTGTTCTTTCTCTGAACTTCACCCCTTCTGCCTGAGGTGACGGTTCTTCAAAGGTAACCCCCATATTTAGTAAGCCCATGGACACTCTGAACGCACTGAGCTTTCGTAAGTGTGTGCTTTCTGCAGTTGGGACACAGGGTACGTAGCTACAGACAGATTTCTAAGGACAGAATCGGAAGCCTGGCAGAGTAAGTAACTGTCAGAGTGCTGGAGCTACTTTTTATACCTTTAATCTCTCCAGCTCGAGCCCGTTTGTAAAGTCCTTTCACATCTCGGCTTTCACAGATGTTTAGAGGCGCATCTACAAAGATCTCAAAGAACGGGAGTCCTGCTAACTCATGGATTTTGCGAGCATTCTCACGATCCTGAAAAACAGCGTGTTTCAAACAGTAAAAGGAGAGCCAAGCATGGAGGGGGCATGTCCATAGGGGAATCGAGGCAGAGGGATCGAGAGGTTCAAGAATAGACTTGGATGCAAAGTGAGTTCAAGGCCAAGCCTGGGCTACAAGAGACTCCCCATGCCCCCCAAAAATGTTTGGTACAGTTTGAATGCATGACCCCAACTTCATGTGTTGGAAATTGAATTCTCAAGCTCATATATTGATAGTTCTTGGAGGTGGAGCCTTTAGGAGGAAATTGAGACTAGACTCGGTCATTTGAGAGGGATTTTGGCTATAAAAAGAAAAGCAAGCAGTGGGATATGGTGGGACACAGGCACAAGTTTAATCCCAGCACTTGGGAGTTGAGGCCAGAGGATGAGGCATGAGGCTGGCCTGAGGATATACATAGCAAAATAGCTGGGGTGTGGGGGCTGAGTTAGCCCAACCCTCGCTCTTTCTTGTGTGAAATGCAGAATGAGACGCATCATCAGATGTCACCATGCTCTTGGGTTCCAAAGTCTCCAAAGTCATGAGCCAAGTAAACCTTTAGTCTTCCTTAATTCATCAGGTCTGATATTTTGTTATGAGAGAAAATAGATTAGGACAAAGTTTCCTCATGAGATTCTTCGTGGCAAGACACAGTGTACTACTCTTGGACTTGATAATCTTGAGGCAACATGAGATGTGTGCCTCGCGGGGTCCTTTCAGGAAGCCCAGAGATGTCACTCTGGTAAACACACAGAAGGACTTCCAGAGGAAGCGACAGAACACAGCTCCCCCTTAGCAGGGCCGCCACCCTCAACGCAGGAAGGCTTTGCTGGAAACTTCCTGCTTTAGAGAGCAGGGCACCCGGGTCAGGGGTGTCTCCACTAAACCGGCAGAAGCCGCCGGTGCTTTGAACTGGCTGCTGTTTGGGCCAGCTAAACATTCTCGTTCCAGACAACTGAAGTGACAGGCTGCGGAGGTCTTGCTCAACTCTTTCAACTCTGATCACGTGTCTCTGATGACTGTCACCCTGTAAAGGCTTCGTGTCAACTGAGGCACTGGCTTCTGGCAGTGAGCAACTCTCTTTACATAACCAATAGCAAATAGAAGGACTGCGGGGGGGGGGGGGGGGGGGGCGGGGAAGGGGGAGTGGAAGGACACGTGAGGAGAGGGAGAATGAGTAGGGAAGTGAAAGTCTGATCTCTCCAGCTCTGCTGGCTGAGGTCACAGCTGAGGGATCGAGGGAGGGTAGGTGTGCTGCCTCCTGCCCAGAGTCGAATCTTTTACCTTTGTGAATGGGGAAATGAAGCTGGTAATGCAGACCAGGCCGGCGTCAGCGAAGAGCTTGGCCACCTCTGCAATCCGGCGGATGTTCTCTTCTCGGTCCCCAGCAGAAAATCCCAGGTTCTTGTTGAGGCCATGGCGAACATTGTCCCCATCCAGGGAGTAACAAGGGATGGCGTGGGAGACCAGGTACTCCTCCAAGGCGAAACTTATGGTGGTTTTTCCAGCACCAGAGAGACCTGTTGAGAGCAGGCAAGGCACACTTAAAATGAAAAACGATCAGCTCGGGAATGGAGGCACTGCCTGTAATCCCTGTGCTTGCCAGGTGGACACAGGAAAAACAGGAGTTCAAGGCTAGCCTCTGCTCTAGGAAACCCTTGTCTCAATAAACCAATGTCCCTCAAAAGATGAAAGACCGTGAGATAATCTGGCACCTTTATACATAACTAAACTCTTAACAATATTCCAGTGTTAAACAAAAACCATTAAAATCTGGAAAGAGCACAAAACCCAAGTACTTGCATTTATTTTGAATTTTGGAAGTTTTTCAGAGCAACCAGGGTTGTAAATAGGGAGATCTGGGGGCATAGACCATGTGCTGTTTTGCCTGCAAACATTTTCAAAGATTAGAAAGGTGTTCTTACAAATTGAGATGTTGGCTGCTCCTGAAAAAGCAGAGCTGTGGTGACAGAGACTTAACTCTTCTGGGAGCACTGAGTGGAGAGGGGGACTGGTACCCAGAAGATTGGTAAGCCCACCTCCCTGTGGATTCTACCGGATAGCTACCAGGCATTAGAACCCATAGTTGTTGTTGTTGTTTTTTTTTTTCTTTTATGACTGTCAAAACACGGAGGTGTTCATGCTGGCCAAGGCTGGAGAGTTTCTGAGCTCGTAGGCACATGTGCACTCTGCTCTAAAGACACTTTATGTCTTTAGATGGAAATAGAGTCAAGATGTGCTAGTGGCCATAGTATAGGCGTGGTTGGGCCACTCTATAATTTTCTAGGTAAGGAGAACATGGCGGAGGCACAAAGGATCTCACAAGCTCACAGTTCACTTGTCCTTAAAGATCTTTGAGCCTGAAGAATATTCCAAGACACAAGGCTGCCACTGCACAGAACTCAACGTGGAAATGGAAAAACTGGGAGAGGAGGGACAAAAAAGGCAAAAAGCCAATAAAAGCACAGAGAAGGCACCTGGGGGCAGTGGGGGGGTGGGCGGGGAAGGGTGCAGAAACTGTAAGAGCAAAGCTCCGGGAAAGGAGGGGTGACAGGGCAAGGCAGGGAATCTGCAAGAGGTCAATGAACAGCCCCCCCAGGCTTGCAGTCCTATTTTCAAGGCACATTCTTGACTGTAATAGGGAAGCATAGAAAAAATGGCCAACGAAGGTTCTGGGACCCTACTGAATTACTACAATTTCTTTTGAATAGATCTCCGTGATAGATTCCCCTTAGAATTTATGTCAGCTTGTAGGTAACAAAAAAAAAAAAAAAAATAGGAACCCTGGCTTGCTGGTATGTGCTCTTGCATCAGAATAATGAAATTAAATTTCCTTTCATTTCCCTCAGCTTTTGGAGAGCAAAGGCTTCGCTTTGATCATGGCCAGCATGTGAGCAGGCTATTGGGTATGTACTATAACACCCTGGAGTGGTGCTGCCCTAGGGTGGGCACTGGGCTGAGAGTGTTGGTATTTTATTTTATTTAGCTCTGCCTACAATGGCTATGTATTAGCACTTACAAACAAGGATATTGGGGCTCAGAAATATTGGGGCTCAGAAATACAGCTGAAGGTTTCTCTGGTCCTGCCCGGCCCTGCGGTCCTGCAGCCACTTACAAAATAATCACTCAGAGGCTTAATATTATTTACAAACTGTATGGCCTATGGTAGGCCTCTTGCTAGCTAGCTCTTATATCATAAATTAACCCATTTCTATTCATCTATGTTTTGCCACGTGTTCCATGGCTTTTACAGGTCTGCTGGCATGTTGCTCCTTGAGTGGCAGGCTGGTGTCTCTCCAGACTCTGCCTTTCTCTTTCCTGTCTCTCTCCTTGCCATAGGCCAAAGCAGCTTATTTATTAACCAATGGGAACAACGTATGTTCACAGTGTACAGAAAGACATCCCCCAGCAGGGAGGGGTTAAATGACTTGTGTAGTCACAGCGGATGTGGATGCTCTCAAATCCGAGCCTCTGGAATAAGTGGTTTCTTTTGGTCTACGTGGCCGATCTTGAACCTCTGAAGCACAGAGAAGAGAAGTCAGAGGGAATAAACCCTTTCCAGTTCCACCTGTCCTTCCTGCCTGTTCTTCTTCTTGTTTTTTTTTTTCCTTCTTCAAAGGGGTGCACATTAGAGTACATGAACTTCATGTGTCTGTCTCAGTACAGAAGTGAGCTTCCCTAGTAAAGGGGAAGGCAAGCAGGCAGCAGGTGAGGAGCCTTGGGACCATTGATGTACCCTGCTACTACAAACTGCATCTCCCCACAGGTGGAACAGTAGGCAAGTCCATCATATTGGCCCTTGGGGCTCCATACCCATTGTCACATTTGAAGATGGGATGAAGTTGTTTTGATGCAAATCCCAGCTGTGAAGGAAACCAGGAAACCACGGGCACCAGGAAGAATTCAAGAATAGCAAGGAAAGAAAACAAACCAAACTTGGGCGTGTACCACCACCCTGTAACTCCACACTTGAAAGGCTAAAGCAGGGGAATCATGAATTCTGGGCCAGCTTGGGCTTCACAGTGAAACCCTGTCTCACAGGCCCAAAACAGTGCAAGCAAACAATAACCAACAGAAATTCAGGCAGGCCCCCCAGCTAGCTCCGCATTCTCCTGAGCCACTCTCAGGTTAGATCTTTGCCTATGTGAACAGAAAATAGCACACGCTCCCCTCTCAGAGCCCAAATAAACATGCTGTTGCTTCTGGGCTCTTCCAGTTTTAGAAAGTCCTATCTATGAAGTGTACCTGGGTTTCCCTTTCTGAAGCCTGGCTATATCATCTATCTATCTCAAGTAAGAACTCAGACATGGGACAGCGCGGTCTTAAGGCCTAATTGCAAGTCTGTCACTAACCTTCAGCTTTGGAACATGTGGATGGAAAAGACAAGAAAAGGGACATTCACTGGATCATCTCAAGGTCAGCAAGTTGTTTCTATAGGCAGAAGATAACACTTGGCCAAGGTGAGATTTTTAGCGATCCTTTTCACATAGATTCTGTTTGTTCATGGAAATGGCCCCCAGAACAACAAGACATCAGAAAACTAGCTCTAAACATCCGTAACCTGACAGGCTGCCAAATACTCACTGTCAAATTAGGAAATGCATCTAGGAGTGAATATGAGCAGCTCCTTAGAGCTGAACAAAGGTGCTAGGGTCCACTTGTCTCATCTTGTGCTGCCAAAGAATGGTACCTGATAGCTAGTAACCTCCCTCAGCCCACCAGACTCTGGTTCGCTCGGATAGAAGAGTGATGGCCGACAGCCAGGCATCTACACAGCCCTTCGCCTCAGCCCTTCGCCTCACTTCCTTTAAGTCTCAAATAAACACCTACTAGGTGTAATATGTCACACTGAATTCCTTAAAAGCATACCACATATCAATTTTCTATCTTAAAAAGGGTAGCTGGAAAATGTGTGTGTGTGTGTGTGTGTGTGTGTGTGTGTGTGCGCGCGCGCGCGCGTGCATGTGTGCATGCAAGAGAGAGAGAGAGAGAGAGAGAGAGAGAGAGAGAGAGAGAGAGAGAGAGAGAGAGAGAGAGAGAGAGTGTAATACCTGTGAGCCACACGGTACATCCTCGGAATCCTCCCCTCGTTCCAACCACTTGTCCTCTCTTATTCCTGCTCACATGGTGGGCCTGGTAGACCACATTGGTGGATTTTTGCTGGTCCTACAAAAAAACAAAAGATTGAGCATAATACTTGATTAATAAAATGCATATGCTTTACATGGAGCATATACACTCATTTTAACTTTAAATTGCAGAGTTGAGGTATATAACAGTTACTATGAAACATATTTTAAAAAGTCCCACCCTCATCCGGCAGTGTGTGAACTTTTATCATCCCACTCATTCATCTACACATAAGCCAGGAGAATTTTTGTTTCCACAAAATAATTAATTTTGAAGCATTGTGTAATATTGCGTTGACTCATAGAATATAATCTGCTACATAACTAATAGAATTATGTCTCTGGCCTTTCCCAGCTAGAACTGGCAAATAGAGTAGGAATCATAATTTTACTAGTTTAGAGACAAACTTCGCCTTTAGAACAACCTCTGTGCTCTTTCAGACTTTTCAAGTTAGACTATTCTGATTCTGTCATAGCTTTGATTCCATGGCAGTTAAAATTGGGCACCTTCTCTAGGAGGTGGAGGGAAATGTCTGCTTCTATAAATGCATGTTCTCCCCACATCCTGTGGGCTTAAACACATAATAACCAAATACTCCTGTAGATGTAACCAACCGTCTTATTAAATAAGAAACACAGAAACAATGTAAAAGAGAGAGCCGAGAAGTCAGAGCTCAGAGCTAAAATCTCACCCTTCCTCCTGCTGTCCCAGCTTCACGAAAAGAGACCTACTTCCTGTCGGTTTGTTTTTTTATAGTATGTTGTTCTGCCTTCTCATTGGTTGTAAACCCAAACACATGACTGCCTCGTCACTGTCTGAATGTACAGCCCCCTAGGTCTTAAAGGCATATGTCTCCAATGCTGACTGTATCCCTGAACACACAGAGATCTTATGGGATTAAAGGCGTGTGCCACCACCGCCACACTCTTGCTATGGCTCTAATAGCTCTGACCCTGAACACACAGATATCTATGGGATTAAAGGCGTGTGCTATCACTGACTAACTAGTGGCTTGTCTGTTCTCTGACCCCAGGTAAGTTTATTAAGGTACACAATATTTTGGTGAACACAATACCACCACATACTCCAGCAGCAACGGGAATTCTAGTGAGGGCTGTTTGAGCCATCCTGTCCCTATGGAGACAGGTGATATAATAAAGTCTTAGCAAAACCAAAGCCAGATGTGGCAACTCACATCTATTATCCCAGAACTTGGGAGGCTGAGGCAGGAGGGTTGTCTGGAATTTAAGGCCAGCCTGATCTACATAATGAGTTTTTGATCATGCTGTGCTACAATGTGAAATGTCTCAAAAAGAAAAGAAAGCAAGCCAAATACAGCTCTTCTCTACCTAGCCAGCAGTGGGTCGATAAGAATTTAGTCTTTAAGCACAGTGGTCATTGCCTCAAAAGAACTAAACTCTGTTTCTTTTACTTTCCCAGTGTCAACGTATGAACATTGTGACCTTTCAAATCCCCAACAGAAATTAAAATGTACCAGTCATGAGGCATGGAGGCCAATTTGCACACCACAAATCTGCATCTGTGTTATAGTAACATCAGCCCAGTTAGGTAACAGACTATATGATCTTCATGTAAATTCGAATTGGAAGGTAAAATGTATGATGGGTAGTAAAAAGTTAAATGATCTAGCAAGCACAGTTTGGGGTGGACGTTTATACAATTATAGTCTGTTATTCAGGAAAGAAACTATAGGTAAGTCAAGAGATATATGTCTGTGATGTAGTAATTTTTGAATTGTAAAAGTCTATTCTGTCTCTGTCTCTTTCTCTCTGTGAGTGTCTATCTCTGTGTGTGTGTCTGTCTCTGTATATCTCTTAGTCTCTATCCCTGTCTCTCCCTCTGTCTTCTCCCCCTACTCTAGTGTGTGTGTGTGTGTGTGTGTGTATGTGTGTGTGTGTGTATGTGTGTGTGTGTGTATGTGTATGTGTGTGTGTGGTATGTATGGGTGAGAGCCAGAGATCGGTGTCTTCCTACATCACTCTTCTATTTTTTGAGATAAGATCTCCCATTGAGCCTGGAGCTCAGGAGCGAGAATTAAATGAATTTTCCTGTCTTAGTCTCTCTAGCCCTGGGATTACAGATATATGTACCAAGCTTTTTATTTTTATTGTTTTATTTACTCTTTGAGAAATCACACATGTATGCAATTAAATATCATGTCCACCCCATTTCCCTCCTTCAAATCCCCTCATTTCCCCCAAACACACCTCTCTCCCAGCTTCATGCCCTTCTTCCCTCTTTCTCTCTCTCTCTCTCTCTTTCTTTCTTTCTAAATAGTCCATTCTATTCAGTTAGTGCTGCCCATATGTACATGGGTATGGGGCCATCCACTGGAGTATGGTCAAGTGTCCACAGTCCCAACGAAAAATGCTTCTTGCTGTGGAACAATCTTTTTGTACACTGTGGGTATTTCTTGTTCTCATTGGTCTAATAAATGGCTAAACGGCCAAGAGCTAGGTAGGTAGAGGTTAGTCAGGACATGTGGACAAAAAGAGAGTACTGGGAAGGGGGGGTCATGAGAAGTCACCAGGAGATGTGGGGAGCATCAAGATGAACATGCAGTGCTGAAAAAAGTTACTGCCATGTGGCAGAGTGTAGATAAGAAATATGGGTTAATTCAAGTCATAAGAGCCAGTTAGTAACAAGCCTAAGCTATCAGCCAAGCATTTATAATTAATATTAAGTCTCGGTGTGATTATTTGGGAGCCAGGAGTCATAATGAAAAACTCTGCCTACAAATGACACCCAAATGTCTGGCAACATATATCCATATGAAACCTGAGAAAGCTTAAGAAAAGGTTCAAAACACACTAAAATGGAGCCCGGCGTGGCTTCTTAGTCTCACAGTCTCATGCCAGCCACAGTAGAGAGACACATCTCCCAGCAGCTACCTGCAGATGGAACCAGCCACCAGCCACCACATGCTAGCACCAGGCACTAAGCCGAGCCACTGACACAGCAATGTAAGATTCGTCTCATGTGATCAGGGTGAGAGAGGGTCTCAGCCAGGTTAAGTACCTAAGTCTTCAAAAGTGGATATTCTGATGCCCCATCAGACAAATCTAATCAGAACCTGGAGGTGGTAGACACTTCCAGCACACTAGACAGGGTTGCACTAGAGGACGCATCAGTCACTTTATAGTTCAAGGAGAGCATTCACATCTCCTCAGTCCACCTTTGCTGTGTGATTAAACCAAGATTACTATCTAAATTATCAGGACCAGAAGTCAGTTGGTTCTTCGGTTCCTTCACTGATTCTTTCAGTAAGTTTACTCAGCTCCTATTCTGTGCTAGGACAGTCCTAGGCACCAAGCCAGCAGAATCCTTGGCATCATTTTGGGTTGAAAGGTCAGAAAATGAAGTATCTCCACTGCCTGGAGGAGAGAAGAGAGTGCACACATACACATGCACCACACCACCCCCAACATGCATGCATATAATGTACACTATTATAAAGGTATATAAAGAGTATCTGCAAGTCGATAATAAAAAGAACCCAGTTTTTAAAAAGATACCAGTGATCTGAAGAATCAATTAATTACAGGTTCATCATGAAGTGCACAAATTCATCAGTTACCAAAGAAATACAAAATAAAACCAAAACAAGATACCAATAGCATCTAATGGCAGCTAAGGAGTGTCTCTTATATTGATGGTGTGTGTGTGTGTATGTGTATGTGTGTGTGTGTGTGTGTGTGTGTGTGTGTGTGTGTGTGTGTGTGTAAAACAACTGTTTTACAAAATTAAATGTTTACCTCCACTATGGCCATTCATTTATTCAAGAGAAATGAAGGCATGTGTCCTAAAAAGACTTATACAAGAATGTTCTTAACAACTTTATTTGACTAAAAACTGGAAATAATTGTCATCAATAAAAAAAAAAAAAAAAAAAAAAGGAAAAGGTATGTATCCCCGAAATAAAAACCTAGCTTAAAATAGAAGGGTTACAAAATGGAACACTCTTCAGAAGCCAAAATGGATGGATGGCTGATATGTGAAACATGGATGAAATGAATGGAAGACCTTATTCCAACTCTGGGAAGTCTTATGGAAAACCACGTATGTGTGATTCCACTTATAGGAAGTCCCAAAATAGGGGAAACAAAGCAACTGTGTCTGAACAGCAGCCACCTGTGGGGTGAGTGCGATGTTTCTGTCTTGATAAAGTCTTGATAGAGGCTTATGCTTTCTTCCCTGAAGGCACGCTTAGGTGTGCACTGCATGATGGGTAAGATTTCCTAGACGCATGCTTTTAAAGGTAAGGAAACAAGGAGCGTTTAAGGTTGCAGACGGGGCAAGCAGTTTGCTCCATGCTGTGTTCCTGGAAGAGGACTCAGCTTGTAATTACAGGACATTAGACTGTGGTATCCTATCCGCCTGTGCACGAGTCCAAAGTTTGCTTTGTCTCTTTTTGGCCATGTTTTCTCTGCACATGAGCACAAATCAGCATAAACTCAGGCTCTGTAAATCTTTTGTGAGTACTTTGACACCATACTGACGTCATCCCCAAAAGTTTTTCATTTAAAACCAGTTCAACAGTCTGTGAGCAGAAACTGCTCTAGGCTGTCAGTGTAGTTACTTACTTACTGTTTTTGTTTATCTATTTAACTAACAGTGGTGGAACTTGAAACCAGGGCCTCATACATGCTGGCTAAGAACCCTGCAGGTCAGCTGATATTTCCAGTTCTTTGGAAAGTTTGAAGCTTGCTGCGCAGTCTGAGGTGGGCTAGGACTTGTTATTCTTCTCCCATGTAGCTGCGATTACTGGCATGTGCCACCTTCACACACCTGGCTTTTAAGAGTCACGTCCTTCAAAAAAAAAAAAAATTCTCCCTTATCTGTATGTGTGCCTGCTTCTCTATATTGGTACCACATGCATGCAGTGCCCTAGGAGGCCAGGAGAGGGCGTTGGATCCCCTGGAACTGGAATTATAGGTTTCGAGCCCTCCAATGTAGATGTTGAGAACTAAATCCAGATCCTCTGCAAGAACAGCAAATGCTCTTAACCACGGGGCTATCTCAGCTCCTATAGTTGTATATTAATCATTTTATATATATGTAATGATATATATATATATATATATATATATATAATGATTAATATACAACTACAGCAAAGTTTAAACAAAAATATTTTCAGATGGCCAGGTCCTGAGTTCTTTTGGCTCAGCCAAAGTATTCTGCTTATTTATTTCCAAAAATCAATCTTTGTTTTTCAAAGGCAAACAAATAAAATAGATTTTTGAATGTTATTTGAACAGCAGATGGTTGGGGCGGCCAAAGGGGTTTCTTCCCCACCGGACGCTTTGCAGTTCTCTGAAGAGCATGTGGTGCTCCAAGCCCTGGAAGGAAAATGCTGGCAGCCAAAGGATTTTCTCTACAGTTGTGTAAGACGCACATGAAGAGAGCAACTGCCTGCCTCCCTGTGTACAGGAAGCGATGTCCGTCCTCAGTGCCCCCCTAACACTGTCACCTGGTGGGAACCTCAAAGTCGGTGACATACTTTTATTTTGGATCTCAAAGAAAAAGCTTTCAAAAGTTCCTGCTTCCTTTAGATCTCCAGGCCAAGAAAATTTCCCTTCAGCAAGCACAAAAAAGTTGTAAGTATGCAGTTTGGAGCCAAGCAAACCTGGATTAGAAGCCCCTTCATAGTCGCCTTGTGCTTTGACACACAGCAAGTTCCTCTGGAAAGTAGGATGCTTCCCCCCTGTGGTTGATGACATGTTTAACTAAGATAATTATTTAAATAAAGGAGCAAAGAAAATCCCAGACACAGGGTAGGCTGTGAAATGTAATGAGAACCAGGTGGAGACAAGACCATAGTTGGAGGAGGTTCTGGGCATGCGCCTTCTCTCTGGGGCAGGTCTGGCATGGTGCGGCTCTTGGTCACATCAGACGGGAGAAAGGACAGCATCTTCTATGGGATCATGCGTTTTAATGACAACCAGAATGTCGCTGCTCCTGCAGGTCTGGTTATAGACACGCACCCAGGAAGCACCCTAACCAGACTCATCGCAGTTACAGGCACCTCATTTTATCCACTGTACTACCCTTATTTTGGCTGGCTCTCTTGGAGTGGCACTTTGTTATCGGTGGAGAGGGAAGGCCTTTGCCCAGGTCAACTTCATGAGCGATTCAGAATCCACGTCATATCACACAAACCTTGGTGCAGCGTTCCTCTCCTGACACTCCCCTTCCTGCTATTGGTGGTGCAGAAAGGGGAGAGCCAGAGAAACTTCTGGAACTTAGGGTGAGGTGCCGTAGGTCATGGCAGAAAGCCTCAGCCTTGACATTGTGTGGCCAGAAGAGAATAATAACCTGAGGGGAAAACTTCAGCATGTTCACGGTGGGGTGGGGCCGTCCCAGAGCCAAAGCCAGTGCCAAGCCGAGTCACAGTGAGGAGTTGTCACAAAGGGGAGAGCCCCAAAGGAATGAGGAATCCAGAAGTTGCAAGTCAGGGTTAGTTTCCTCACGCACTGGTTGTGAGGAGTGCAGAATTCTCCCTGCACAGTGCAGACAAACAGCAGTGTCCCTAAGGACGACTCACTGGCCTTTGAACTTAACCCTCCGAGGTGTCTCACCACACCCTTGTTGCTCCCGTGCTGCAAAGTCTTCCGTGGGCGGAAGTAAAGCTATGCGCATTTCCTTGCCAACGCGGAGGCTCCACTCTGACTTTTCTCTGCCCTACCTTAGCTTTAAAAGAATCCTTACAATCATAACGCGGGGAACGCCAATCCTTATTCAAAACTATTCATAGCAACGGTATTGAAAAATTGAGAAGCCATAAACATGCTTGTGAGTTAAGGAGAGTGTAGCATCTCCTCATGATTATCTGTGCATTCCCACCTGAACATGGGTCATGCCATAGGCTCAAAAAGTTTACAGAGTAAATCAGCTTTAATCTCATCCTTTTAGATTTATTTTTATTTACTTGTGTCTATGTGTGTCTATGCACTTGTGTGTGAGTGTCCCTGAAGGCCAAAGGAGGGTGCTGGATCCCCTGGAGCTGGAGTTACAGGAGGTTGTAAGAACCTGGCATGGGTACTGAGAACTGAACTTGTGTCCTCTGCAAAAGCTCTTAAAAAAGCAAGTGCTCTTAACCACTAAGCCATCTCTCTAGCCCCTTTAAACTCACATTTTAAACATATGTGTTTATTTGCACAAGGCTATAGAGAACAAAAAGTCTGGGAAATCAGCAACAGAAATACTAATGGTAATCACCCTATGTTTAGGAAATATTAGATAATTGTTTTCCATCTTGCTTCTATATTCTGATTTTTCAGCATTAAATTAGGAAGTAATATGTGTCTTAAATATAAAGATTTTGTAACCAGAAAATAGGCTGCTTTCAGGGATTCCAGTATGCAGGGAAAAGCAAATCAACAGGACAATAGGCAACCCAAAGCAATCACTAAGCAAACCCACAAGAGATTGCCCTGACACCTTAGGGCCAGCCCCTGCACAGTGTCCCTCTAACATGCACAGTGAAGTGCTGCAAGGCTATTTAACCACACTGGCTACTGTACCTAGTCTTTAATTGCTTCATTCAGAGAAAAAAAGAAAGTCCTCAACATAGGCCTGGCAGCCTTTGAACAACTAGCCCATATGGGAACCTCTCTTTCACAAATTCTCCTTAGTATCTCATTTACCTTTACTTCAGAGTCTGTGCCCACTGTAGTCACCCTTGGGAATGTCCCCACAATCATGCTACCACATAGTAGAGTCTGGTAGCAGTGGAACATAAAGGCCATTTTTCTGTGCCTTGGTGCGGTTACCACCCACTGGACATCCATCACTCGGTTTCAATCTTGCAATTACTGGGGGACAGGCAAGTTTCAAGTGAAGAAGAGTGTGGTAGTGTGAATATAATTGGCCCCCATAATCTCATAGGGAGTGGCACTATTAGGAGGTGTGGCTTTGTTGGAGTGGATATGGCCTTGTTGGAAGAAGTGTGTCACTGTGGAGGGGCGGGCTTTGAGGTTTCCTATGCTCGGGATACTGCTCAGTCAACTTCCTGTTGCCTGCAAGGTAGGACTCTCAGCTCCAGCACGTCTGCCTGCATGTTGCCATGCTACCCACCATGATGACGATGGACTGCACCTCTGAAACTAAAAGTGAGCCACCTCGATTAAGTGATTTCCTTTATAAGAGTTGCTGTGGTCCCGGTGTCTCTTCACAGCAATAAAACTTGAACTGAGACAAAGAGCGACTAGTTTTTAAAATGGTGTGTGTGTTTAAGGAGTTTATACAGAGGAAAAGATGGTTCTAATGGATTGTGTGTAAAGAGACCAAAGAAAAAGGACACTGACAAATGACCATGTTCAGTCCAAGCTCATGGATACTGAAGGGGGCAGGCAAAAGCACCTTGGCCCAAGTACTGCCATTTTGATTTCAGACTCCATTTTACCTGCAGGGTGAAATAAAGTTCAGGTTCCCAAGCCCTAGGGGAGCTGAGAACTTTCCACTGGCTGATCAACCTCCTCCCTAAACTATAGTCATTATACATCTTTAGTTCTCTAGAAACATTATGGCTGTTCCTAACAACAGAAAGAACAGATGAATCTGATTAGTTGTACTGAAAAGCTTGCATTGTATATTGGTTAACAATGATGGAACATTCAAGGAAGCCCCTAATCTCTAAATCCTGATTGGTGAAAATTATAGCTGTAACTTGGCAACAAATATTTGTGAATTTTATGCTTACAAACCCCGCTCCTGTCCCTGCTTGGGGCTGTCACAAGAATAAAGCTCCCGAGTCCTTGTCCTGAAGCCCTGATAGATCAGTGACCCACTTATGTTGTGACTTAATAAAATCTTTGGAACCTGTAAGTATTGTCTCTCTCCTTCCTCATGGTGCATAATGGGCTAGGTGTAACAGATACAGTATTCACAATGAAGTGTATTCACTGATTATGTCCCTCAGCTTTCTGTAATGTGACAGAAATACTACTTTCTGTCAAATAATAATTATCTTGAGATAATGACTTATTGGGAAGGAAGGTTTACTTGGGATCACAGCTTTAGAGTTTATAGACATGTTGTGGAATGTTATTTTAAGATGTGTTGCATTTGTTTATGCTGTGGGATATTTGTTTAATGATGCAAAGATGTGTTGCATTTTTTTATGTTGCATTTGTTTAACTCTGCAAAGCTGTGTCACTGTGCCTGTGTAAAACACCTGATTGGTCTAATAAAAAGCTGAATGGCCAATAGCAAGGCAGGAGGAAGGATAGGTGGGACTGACAGGCAGAGAGAATAAATAGGAGGAGAGATCTGGGAGGAGAAGATCAAGGAGTGAGAAAAGGAGAAGGAGAGAGGATGCCAGGGGCCAGCCACCCAGCTACACAGCAAACCATGGAGTAAGAAGGAAAGAAAGGTATATTGTAGCAGGAATCTTAGAGAGTCTTATCAATAAAATCAAACCTGAAGCCAAGTATTGGGGTGAAATGCTGGATGGTCAGAGAGACAGAACAAGCCACAGCTAACCTCACCTGGCCAACTTCTCAGCTGGTCTTGTTTCCTCAGACTGGAAGCCTCTGTGTCCTCATATCCGAATGGCTCTCAGATGAACTGTGCTGCTCAAAACCTAAAAGCTTAACCAGCCAAATGCTTCTAGTTTCTGGCCCTCACGTCTTATATACCTTTCTGCTTTCTGCCATCACTCCCTGGGATTAAAGGCTCACTTTCTGGGATTAAAGGCGTGAGTCACCATGCTTGGCTGTATCCTTGAACAGATGGATTTCTGCCTCTGGAATGCTAGGATTAAAGGCGTGTGCTACCACTGCCTATCCTAATTATCTAGTGGCTTTTCTGTTCTCTGACCCCAGATAAGTTTATTAGGGTACACAATATTTTGGGGAACACAATACCACCACAGTATATAGAATGGAGAAAGATAAAAACCCAAAGACAAAGGTAGATGAGGTAATTTAAGTTAAGAACAGCTGGCTAGAAATAAGCCAAGCTAAGGCTGGGTATTCATAAGAAAGAATTAGACTCCATGTGATTATTTGGGAGCTGGGTGGTGGGCCCCTCAAATAGCAAAGAGTAAAGAGTTAAAAAAAAAAACTACAGCAGTCCATGGTAGTCTGTGGTTGCAGTATCAGAATAAGTCATACAAAACATAGCAAGTAGGCTTGTTCACTTTATGAAGGCCAGGAAGCAGAGAAAAGGGACCAAGATCCCAGGACCCCCTTGGGCACACCTCTTAGTGACCTAGCTCCTTCCAACCAAGGTCTCCACCTTCCCATAGAGTTGCAGGCCAGAGAACAAACATTTAACATCTGGGTTTTCAGGAGACACTTCAGAGCCAGCTAAACCACGGCACTATTTATCACGTTAAGCAGACTTCCCTAAAACATGTATAAATACTCTTGAATTGTGAGAAACCAAGCCACATTAGGTGTCCAGGGACAGAATATCTGTGGTGATAACTGAGACAAAAGAGCTGGCAACTTACTTAAAAGAACAAATTAAACCAGTTGCCAAAAGAACAGTTATTGCACAATATAGAAATGGTAAACTCTAGGATTTATTAAATAAAAATGGTGATCAAATGAAGGTTCAGGATAAATTAAAGTTTCCTTAAGGCCAAATGGATACTACTCACCAATTCCTATCATCGAGAGCGTTGTTGAATAGGTTACACTGAAAGCAAGATAATCATTTAAAGAGGAAAGACCTTGACAGCTGAGATGAGTGAACTTTTGGAAGCCACCAAAAAGAAAGCATAGACTGACATCAGGTAGATGATAATTTGAATACACTAAAAAAAATGACAACACAAATATATTTTAAGTGGAGCATCTTTAAAACATATCTGGGGCTGGAGAGATGGCTCAGTAGTTAAGAGCATTGGCTTCTCTTCCAGTGGACCCGAGTTCAATTCCCAGCACCCACATGGCAGCTCACAATTGTCTGTAACTACAGTTCCAGGGGATCTGACATCTTCACACCAATGCACACAAAATAAATTAAAAAAAAAAAGATAAAAAGAAAAAAACGTAAGATCTGAAAAAATTGTATGTGACGTTTTATAATATTTGATACCCCCCTCTCACCCTACAAGCTCTGAAAAACACATGAACATGACTGGAAAATCTTGAACGGCAAATTCAGTAAGCAAGCATTATTCACATGCTGTGGGGGAAAACATGAGCACTCCTCTCCTCCCTGGAGTGTGTGTGATGTCAGAGGTCTTCTGAAGTCTGTATGAGAGGTCTGTGCAGCAGAGACAAACCTGGCACCAGCTGGAAGAGACAGGACTACGGGACTGTCACTAGATGGGGGATTACTCAGGTCTGCAGGAAGGGACAGGCTCGCCACCCCAGGGGCACTTGGCTTCTGTATTGAGCCACAGCTGTACATTCGCTCCCATGCTTTCAGTCTTGGTTGGTTCTGTTCCTATGCTCTGGAGTCTTCCCAATTCTCGGAATGCATCTCATTGCTGAACTTCCTTGAAGACCACCACCTCTGGCTCCAGTCTCCAGCTGTAGAATTTGGAACCAGCTGTGTGTGATACATCCTGCCTACTGCCCACTCCTGGGAAAAGGCATATTACTATTCCTAGATGTCCCTGCCAGTCAGGAGTCCCTGCCTGGTGAGGCTGAAATCTTCCCTTAAAGGGTGTGTAACTTTTCCTAGGGAGACAGGAAAAATGTCTATTAAGCTCAGAGAGGGCACTGATGACAGACTGAAGAAATGATTCTACCCAAGTCTAGCTTGGCGAAGCATGAGATTATTGGGTCACATGGAGAGGA
Organism: Peromyscus maniculatus bairdii; assembly: GCF_049852395.1. Classification (NCBI taxonomy): domain Eukaryota; kingdom Metazoa; phylum Chordata; class Mammalia; order Rodentia; family Cricetidae; genus Peromyscus; species Peromyscus maniculatus. The sequence goes on along the minus strand of NC_134852.1, from coordinate 184,828,701 downwards.
ATGGGTAGACCCAAAGGCAGCTGCGTCACCAGAAAGCCACCACAGCGTGGGTGATGGCTCAGGAAACTGCATCCTGGGGCACCCTGCCCAACTGGCAGGCTACTCCTAGGGTGTTGTTGCTGCCACTGGGCCACTACACATCACTTTCCCCCCACCCTTATAGGCTCAGTGCTGAGCTAAATTGAGCTGCTGTCTGGCCTGCCAAGAAGGCACAGGCTTTGCTGGAGCTGGTTCCCATCTCTGACAGGCTCCAGGCCGGCACTGTGATCCTTGCCTTTCCATTGGTCACACTTGGTGCTGAAAGGGCCCTGGACGAACAATCTCTACAGCCGGTATACTTTCTTCCAGGGAGAAATGAACACATCATAATGGGGGTCGGGATAATTACCCACCCTAGAACATCTTAATCTTCTTTTGTATGAACGTCTCATTAGGTCATCCCTGCTTGGGTTTTAAACATTCCTAAAAGCTGGCGAGCACTGTAATCATTCTTCTGCTAATTTTTTCTTCTTGAACCCTGGCTCAACATAAACCTTGCTATATTTGAGAAAGAATAAACCTAGACAGACATCTTTGTCTGTTTTGACCAAGAGAACCTCATCTTCTCTTGGTTGTTTTGGTACCATACAAACCCAATTTATATCCCAGTCCAAATCAGCCAGATCTATCAAAACCTTTCCTACCTTGTAAAGATCACATCTCACCATGGGACATAGCAGAGCCCCTAAAGGCCCCCAGCAGTCCCAAGGCCCCTCCTGAATCAACTTCACTTTCAACTATTGTGTGCACGTGATGCTGTTGGACTCAGTAAACTGGGCAACAGACGTCAAATCACTCATGCTTACTCTCCAGGGATGCCTGTCCGTTGTCTATCGTGGCAGTTCTCAACCTGTGGGTCACAACTCCTTTGGCACACCCCATCTCCAAAAATATTTACATTATGATTCATAACAGTAGCAAAATTATAGTTATGAAGTCGCAATGAAAATAATTTTATGGTGGAGGGTCACCACAACATGAGGAACTGTATTAAAGGATTGCAGCATTAGGGAGGTTGAGAACTACTGAGACAATAGAATCTTTTGTTTTCCAGGCCCTGATATTTGGGGGAACCTCAGATGGTGATAACCAAGTGTTTCCAATGGTTCATATTTGTCAGTCCATCAGGGGCTGATCTCCCTCTCAGTACCTCCGGTTATACAGCCTTTGTCTCAAGGAGAGATGGGTAGTTTCATGACTCAGTTTCTATTTTCACAGCTCACGGATCCCATCCGCCATGTTACAGTTCCACAAGCCAGGCAGTCAGAGGCTCTGTCCCCTATTCCAGGATTTCAGATGCAGGGTTTCTCCTGAGCACTTCGGCTTCCTGGGCTGGGCCAGGCGATTATGAAAACCTCCAGTTGCGTACTGAAGCATGGATTTTCCCTTCCTCACCTGAGAGGCACCTACTATCATTTCTACTTGTCTCTTCCTCCTCAGTATCATTTCTACTTGTCTCTTCCTCCTTGGTATCTAATTCTCCCCATGGATTCCCAGTTTCAGGATCCCAGAAAGGGCTCTTTAGTACAGATACAATTCGATTACTGTTGTTTATAAGCCACCCAGCCTTGTCTTTACAGCAGGGCTCTCTCCATCCTGCTTTCTACAGAACTTCCAAAGGACATTCAAAGAGCTCATCTGTTGCCAAGACTTTGCCTACCCCCAGGATGCTAGAAATCCCAAGTCTGTATCTTTAGATACCCAAATGCCTAGTATTGATGGTCCTCTCCAACTATTGAAACAGCACAAGCCAGACGGAATTGACCCTCTTGTCTTTGCCCCTCCCCCACTTCCTCTCGTCCTCTCCCCTGGGCACTAACTCATACGGCTGCTTGTCATCTGAGGAGTCATCCTCACACGCTCCACTCTCCTTTCAAAAGGTATCAACTTATTTCTAAATCTTCTCACCAAATTCAGCCAATTATTTTCCACGCACCCAGCTCCTTAGCCGGTTGCTCCCAGGAGCCTTCCCAACACCTTTCAAAGTGGATTCAGTGTCTCTCACCCAAAGTAAGTTTCCCTTGCTTCAAATCTTACAGTAGACCGGGTGGCTTTCAGAGCAATGCCGCGGACTTCATGAAGAAGCACAAGCTACCGCTGTCAGCCTCTCTGACTGCTCCCTTCCTGTTTGTTTTATTAAGCTTCCCAGGCTCACTTCAAACTGGTGTTGATCCTGTTTCAGCCTCCCAGCGCAGGATTATGGGTACATGGCATGCTAGGCCCTTCTTTTGACAGTCACATGAACCCCATTCTTCTTTCTAGAACAGGATATTCCTTTTGATGCTTCTAAACCTTGGCCAGAGTTCTCCTTGCTTAGAATGTTCTTGCTCCCTGTTCATTTGTTTATTCATTTACTAAGTAAACATGTGGCTTACAGGTTACAGCCAGGCCTCAGTCACCCTTCCCACCCACAGACTCACTGCACAACTTCCTCTTCTTACCCCACGGGATCTTGATTGGCCTCATAGCTGATTTCTCCACCTTACCTAGTTTTTCCTTGTGGAAAATAAAGATTCCTAGGGCTCCAGATAAGAAACTCTAATTCAGCTGGTATGGTAATATTTTATTTGTGCTGAAATGTGATATTTTATTTGTGTGTTAATAAATAAGGTTTGCCTGGAGATCAGAGGTCATAGTGAGCCATAAACAGAAGCCAGACAGTGGTAGCACACGCCCTTAGTCCAATCACACGGCAGGCAGAGTCTCTGTGTGGTCAAGAACATAGCCAAGCATGGTGACACATGCCTTTAATCCCAGTACCAACCATAGATACCTGGAGGTCTGTATAGACAGGCAGTGATGAGGAAGTGATGTGGCTGGGCTTAGAGCCAATGAGAAGGCAGAACAGGAAGGCAATAAAGGCACAGGATAGACAGGAAGAAGCTCTCTTGGGAAGCTATGGAGAGGTGGTGAGCTAAGGTTAGTTGGCGGCTATTGCTCTGATCTCTATGGCTTGCACCTCTGTATTTGGCTCTGTGTTTCTTATTTAATAAGACTGTTTAGAAATTCGTCTACAAGCTGGTGAGAAGTAGAAGCTAAGGACCGTAGGAGGATTTTATTGCTTAAACAACAACAGAGTATCTCAAGACAAGCAATTTCAGTGCTCAGGCAGGTCTAGGAAAGACTAGCCAATTGTCCAAACGTAGGTCACAAACAGTTGTTTTTAGGGTTTCTCTGCTCACACCTGCCTTTGAATTCATGTGCCTGGAATACTATTGGACTCCAAATTTAGCAAACATAGGGCTAGAGAGATGTCTCAGCAGTTAGAAACACTTGCTGTACAATCATGAGGCCTAGAGGTCAGACCCTGACACCTTCTAACAAAGCAGGCATCCTGCAAACACATATAACTGAGGCTCCAGTTGGAGGAATATGGAAGGAGTTGGAAGGGAAAGTGAGGAGTAGATATGATCTTATTTCATTGTATTCACATATAAAATTCTGAAAAATAAACACATTATTTTTAAAGATGCATTTATTTTTATTTTATGTGTATGAGTGTTTTGTCTTCATGTATGTATGTGCACCATGTAGATGCCTGGTGCCTGTGGAGGCCAGAAGAGGGCATCAGATCCCCTGGAACTGAAATTACAGACAGTTGTAAGCTGACACTTGGGTGCTGGGGACAGAACCCAGGTCTGGACCACCAAGACATCTCTCCAGCCCAAGAAATGTTTTTAAAGTATATGTAGTTATAGACTTGAATACAGTTTATGGCTAAAAGCCTGACAAAGTTGATTTATATGTGCCCAAACTCAGAAAGGGAACACATCAAATGCTGAAATATTTATGTAGAAATTACACTTCAATTAAGCTGCTGGTAGTGCATTGTATCAAATAGATAATAATAAGCCAATTTTAAACTTAAGAAAAGAATATATTAAATTCTGATGAGACTATTATTGTTTAATCACCACTTAATCCTGGCTAGTCACCACTTCTTACTGAAGTGACTTGTTTAGCAGTTGAATTCTTTACTTACATTAAGTAAGTTGACCGCTTACAACCCTCAATAAGGTACTATTAGTTACATTATCTTTTCATATGTGTGATCTTGTGTTTACACTTTGGTTATATGAATCAAACTTTTTAAAAAGCTATTTTATTCCTTTAAAGTTAAAAAAAACTTTTTTATTAAGCACCAGTGATTGTGGTGCCAAGAGTTGCGGGTTGGAGCTTCAGAAAGTAGCCCAGACACATGCCGCCTAAGGCCACCTCTGAATTTTTCCATTATACCAGTAGTAAGTACTCAGCAAACACTGTTGAGACTGGGTGATTAAAAACACCAAGTCACTAGTTAAAGTTGCCAGGCTAAAAAAATAATATAATATGTTCACTGTGCTATTTGACACTAACAAAACTGTTAATTTATCTGGAACTCAAATTTATCTAGACATTGCTGTATCTTAGCTAGCATCCTAGTAAGGGTTAACCTCGCAGAAAATAAGGCCTGGTCTTACCCTGTATTACAGACACACACCATCTGAACACTGCAGATGTTTTCCTCTCTGCTTTGTTCACCTGTGTTTTTATGTCACTGATAAAATTCTCCCTTTAGGAATTGATTTCATAGGAATGTCTTTCTCCTCTGATGGTAATTTGTTCTTGGTTTCAATCTTTTTAGTGCTAAAAAAAAAAAAAAGGAAAATAAAAACAGCAGCGTTAGGGGAGAGCAATCTCTCTGGTCTTTGGCGTTTACTTTTCTACAGTTTGTTTTGAAATTGCAGACATAATAGTCTTTTGAAGTTTAGCTGACTTCCTCCAAGACCTGATAGCTGATGTTGAGCATACTGAGCTTCTACACATGGCCTTGAAATCAGTTGCGAACTGGCTTGTTGGCCAGGAGGTAAATGAATGGGCTATGGGGTCTGCGAAGATGTGTGAGTTGGGTGTGAATGGGGCTGAAGGGAAGAGAATGGGACCTCACACTCCAGAACCACCGAATTCGGATTTTCTATTGGGCAGCCTCCCCCTCTGCCAACCAATGAGTAGAGATCCCCCACCCCCATCCTGGTTTTGGAAATCTGCCATTCCCCTTCTGGCTGGCACAACTCACAGATTCTAGAGTGGGAAGGAGCGTGTGAAAGGAAAGGACAATGTTCTACAGAGGGCAGCCTGCACGTTTTTAATAAACTGCTCAGAGAAAAACAATCTGTACATATATACCTAATTACCTGTGTCACTCATGTTTTTCCCCCAACTAGACTGGAAGGTCTCAAAAATTACTCCTTATTTTCCAGATGAGGAAGCGAGGAGCATGATGCCCTCTGGGCTAGCAAACATGTAGCTCGTGGTAGGAGGAGGTGTGGGCTTCTGAAGGGGGAAGGCACTGGGGTGCCTCACACACTCTTGTCACTGCACAGCCAATGGGGCATTGGCAGAGCCAGCAAAGTTCTGGTTTGTTTTGAAATGTTCTGAAATGCCCAGGGAACGACGCAAGAGCAGAGCGCCTCATATCATACAGGGAATGCAATTGAAAATGATGACGCATGCACACCCCTTCATTTCTACCCCAGAGGCTTCTCTGGACGCCCTCTCCTTCTCCTGTAGTTCCTACCTGGATGTGTCTCTGGAGAAAACGGCAGGAAACACGCTTTTGTGAAGACTTTATAGATAGAGCAAAGCGAAACAAAATGGAGCTTGGCATTTCTTTTCCTGTAAGCATTAAAAAGAAAGTGCTACATGGGTCAAGGGGGTTCCTCAGTCAAGAAAACAAAAGTAAAACAAAAATGACCTCAGGGTTCCTCATTCTCCACGTGGTAAAAATGGAACCAAAATGGAGGGAGCCAAAGATACCACAGCCCGAAGACATGCCAACCTCCTGTCGGGAGCCAATTCAACTTTTAGATATGCTTTGTATAGGGGAAGCCTTGCCCGAGTCTGCGAAGGATTTCTTGGGATTCAGATGTATCCGATGTTAAACATATGGAGCCACTTGGGAGCCCTTCCCTGAACAGAAGACTTGACTCTGGGACAAGGCTTTAGTGCCCAGGCTAAAGATGAGTCCTTGGAAGCTGGGTTTATCTCCCAGCTTCCCAAATCCCTACACTCGGATCCTTTACACAGAGCAAAGGGAGAAAGTTGGGCATGGTGGCTCATGCCTGTAATCTTAACACCCAGCTGAGACAGGATTGTGGTGAGTTTGAGGCCAATTTGGTCTACAGAGTGAGACATGGTGAAGGATCCAAAGTGAACCACCCAAATCAAAACAAAGAAGCAGGCAAAAAGGATGGACTAACAGCAAGAAGCCCCCTGTCAATCAACAGGAAGCTGAGGAAATAAATCATGACGTCCACACAATGGACTACTACACAACAATGACAACAAACAAGGGACACACCTGTTAAGGACAGATGTTACAGATGTGTCACTACAAGAGGATACTCACAGAACATGCACTCTAAGATTGCATTTATCTACACCTCATAAACAGCCCACGCAAATAATCCATAGAGCTCAAACAGTGGCTGACATCCTCAGCATCTGACAACTACAGTGAACAAATCATACATGAATGGGGCAGTAGCTCCCTGGGGACTCTGAAGTAGTCTTAGGAGGTGGCTACATTCCTACCTGAAAAATATGGCTTTCCTCTGAGACTTCACCTGAAATAATAGCCTGCTCTATTATCTAACAGGATTTAAACCACACATTCTATGACTGTGTTCGTACCCGCAAATGAGAGAAAACTTTCTAACAATAGTTATTCTCTAGTCCATACAGAGATCTAGCTCCCAAGAGTGAAGAATAGGAATTAACAGCAATAGCATCACAACACATTCAAACGGGATTAACCCAGTGCTCTGCCTTCAGTCTTCATTGATCACAAAATTAAATCATTGAGCAAGTCTATTTTGCTGCATTTTGTTGACATGTCCTGACACAATACAGTTGTAAATAGACCAAAAAGGCTGTGTGGGCTGCAGGTCAACTTTATTCTTCTCTGCTAGTACCTGGTAGACAAAAGCTATTGCATCTAAATAAATGGAAGAAGCCTGAAATAGCTTGTAATGATACCCTGGGTTTAAACCCTTGTAAACCCTGGGTTTAAACCTTCACAAATCCACACACATCAAAGACAAAACATTTTCAATCACAAGCCTGCAGGCGCATGGAGCAGCCACCTTGCTCTCTACTGCAAATTCACACTGCTGTACTCCAGTCTGTTGTAGAATATTATTTTATGGTGCGTTACTTTTGTTTATGTTGTATTTGTTTAACTCTGTAAAGCAGTGTTACTGTGCCTGTCTAAAATACCTGATGGGCTAATAAAATTCTGAACAGCCAATAGCAAGGCAGGAGAAAGGATAGGCAGGGCTGGCAGGCAGAGAGAATAAATAGGAGGAGAGATCTGGGAGGAGAGATTGAGGAGCAAGAGAAAGAGGAGGACTCCAGGGGCCAGGCACCCAGCTACACAGCAAACCACAGAGTAAGAAACAAAGAAAAGTATACAGGAACAGAAAAGGAAAAGCCCGGAGGCAAAAGATAGATGGGTTAAACTTAAGAAAAATCTGGCAAGAAACAAGCCAAGCTAAGGCCAGGCATTTATAAGTAAGAATAAGCTTCCATGTGTGATTTACTTGAGAGGTGGGTGGCAGGCCCCCACAAAGACCAAAAATAAACAGCACCACCAGTCTGGTGGCAGAAGCCTCGTAAGCCAAGGCACAGTCCCTTGCACTTACAGTGAGACCACAGTATCAGAAAACACACTTGTGGGCTCCTGTGGGTCTGGGTCTAGATCACAGATGAGCAGCTACACACCTTGAAACACTCAGGCCTATCCTCAGAACCCACAGGGAAAGCACAAATGATATCTATGAGCTTTGAGTCCTCTGCTTTCAATCCTGAATGGAGGGGAGAGACCTCCAGACACTTTGGCTTTAGTGGCTCAGGTCTACTTCAGAACTTCTCAAACTGACTGTGATTTCCTACATGCCCTTTCCTCTAATGGTTCCTGCCAGTCACCATACCACCCAGGGAGGATAAAGAGAAGCATTCTTACCAGTCCCACCTCTAAAATCCACAGCGTCTACAACTTCATTGGAGGCCGATGGCTTGACACCAGAGGTGGGAACTTTCTTCACTTTTATATGCTTGGTTATAGGAGCATTTTCTTTCTTTCTTTTTTTGAAACATTTTTGAATGCCGTATTTCATATCTTTATGTCTAATAAAATGATTTTAAAGACTTAATCCTAAAATTCCAATAATTCCTATGGATTTGAGGTGGAAAATCTTCCCAGAATGAACTTGTTTTTTTTAACTTGAAAAATGTTACCTCTTGACCAGTACTAGTAAAACAGGTGTGTGACTCCAGACTGTGGAAAGAGGAGAGAGTGTACTATCCTTTGTTCTTCTGTAGACTGAGGCTCAGGCTATCCCGGCCAGCCTGAAGTACAGACCTTTTCTTGGACAAATATCAAAATGGAAAACAGATATGGCAAGCGATATTTTCATTTCCCCTCCCATCTCCCTCCTCCCTCTTTCTTATCTTTGTTCTGTAATGAATAAGGCATTTATTAATAGAAATATAAACCTGAGTTTCACCGAGTAGACAAGATAAAAATATCACTTAAAAAGCATGAGACATTTATACTACCCCCCCCATTATTTACATAAATGTCAAGTTTTTCCGAATGCCTGATCAAATATGCATGTCACGAAGACAACAGATAGAGAATTAAACTGGATAACCCAGACCTGAAGGGTAAAACTTCACGCCAGTTCTTTTAGGTGCAGCAGTATAGTTGGTTATTGACAGGTATGAAATAAAACTTTATTAGCAGCCAGAAGCTTTACAGCCAGCCCTCCCATCATCCCTATAGAAAACAGAGAGTTTTTGAATGGTCATGAAGGACCACTTTAATTTTAAACTAAAATATGATGGTTCAGATTACTAGTGTTTCAATCCATAATCTAAATGAAAACTCGCCACAAATGAGAAAGATGAATTGCATCAACACTTCACATATCACTTTCTTCAGCCTTCTCCCTGTGATGTTTCTGTGTTTTCTTGGTGGTGGGGACATGAGGATAAGACATGGGCCCAATAAGCTGGTTTTGTCAGCCATTTCACCATGCCCCAGAAAGCCTGGTATAGTTCCCTCACAACAGCTCCATACTGGAAACCACCCAAATGTCTATCAACCTGTAAATTGACCCCCCAGAAAAGGTCTGTCTATACAAAGGGATCCTACTCCACCATAAAAAGGAAGGAGGTGCTGACTCCTGACTGACTCTGTGTGTTGAGCCTTGAAGACGTGCTAAGACAGACACAGAAGACCACGTAGTCTATCATTCCACTAGTGGGAAAGGAAACTATCTGGAAATGAAAACACTGGCAGTTTCTTGGGTCTTAGGGCAGGAATGGGAACAATTGCACACGGGTCTGGGGACTTGGGGTGTGGTAGACAGGTTCTGAAATCCAGGAAGCAGCTGTGCAACCCAGCAACTTTTCTAGGGATCTTTGGATTTTCTAGTTAAAATGGTGTGAAAATTACCCCTCGGTGAAGCTGTCTTTAAGAAAAGTCCCGCCCGGTGTTGGGGAGAGAACTCCACTGGTAAATCAGTTGCTGCAAAAGCACAAGGACCCGAGTTCGGATCCCCAGCACCTTCATTAAAAGTCAGTTGGGGCGATGCCTGTAACCCCGGGCTAGGAGGTGGAGGCTGGAGCACCGGCGGCTTGCTGGCTGGTTAGTGGAGCTCAGTTGGTGAGCTTGCTTCAGGTTCAGTAATAGACTCTGTCTCAAACACTCAGTGGAGAGCAACTGAGGAAGACACTGGATGCTGACCCCTGGCTTTCACATGCCTATGAACCCACGTGCACTTACAGGAGCATGTACACAAATGCATGGTACACACAAGTGGGGACTGCCATCCTAGGGGGCTGGAGAAACGTCTCAGCAGGTAAAGTTCTTGGTATGCAAACGTGAAGAGCCAAGTTTATTTCTCAGCACTCCTGTAAAAAAGCCAGGCATAGGGCACATGCCTGTCAGCCCACAGCTGGGGAGGCAGAGGCAGGAGGATCTCCAGGGCTTGCTGGCCAGCCCATCGGGCCAAGTCAGCATTCTCCAGGTTCGGCGAGAGAGCCTGTCTCGCTTCTAGCCTCCATGTGCACATGCACACACGTGTAGACACACAAACATGGACACACCACACACACTGTCACATGCATGTGGGCGAGAGAGGCCCTTTCATGCTGTGATGGAAAGCCTGTGAGACTAGCTTATTTCTCTATTTAGAATCTCTCCTAAATTCTTAGAACCGCCCTCAACTCTGAAATTTTGACTATGACAACAATTCATTTTCACTCTAACACTTACTCTCACCGTTAGGACACCTCTCATTGGAAAACCTTCTGTCTTGATGCAGGGATCTTATAAGACCCGTGCTAGCCTCAGTCTGGCAATATTCCGTCCTCTGCCTCCCAAGTACTGGGATTACAGGTGTGCGCCACCATGCCTGGTTGCCTGGTAATCTAACGTCTGTGTAAGTGTGAGTTCAAGAATTTCAAAGCCATATCTAGATTTCACAGTGTCCGTGAGTGTACGTTAGGCTCTAGGAAATACACAGGTAAATAAGTAGAATAATATTCACGTGATGGAAGACGCCACTGCCTTGTGCCTCCATCTCAGCACTGGCTGTGTTTGGGCCTGACCATTCTTGTTTGTGTTGTAGGATGGTCAGAAGCAGCCTCTTGCCTAGCCCGTTTGGGAAGGTTATAAGGTCCAAACATTAGCATCTCCCCCAACGTGGGGCAAAATCAGTCCAGCTGAGAACCAGTGATAGGGACAGACAGATCCTGACCACCCACAAGCAATACGTGTAACACAGCTGCATGAGTATAACAGGAGGCAAAAGGAGACACCCACAGAAGAGTCTGCAAAGTTGAATTCTGTTTAAGAGTTCACAACGGTCGCGCTGATCAGGAGGAAGGCACCAGGGAGCTAGGAAGTGCGGTGCTTCCCCACGTGGGTGCTGGTCATACGCGCATGCTCACTTCACGAAAATTTAGTGAGCAGTATACTTAATGTTCACATATTTTACTCATGTATATTATCTTTAAATAAAAAGCCATAAAATACGGGTCATTGGTGCTACAAAAACAGGGCATTTCAAGGTGACCCAGGAGGGTCTTAACACCTTCCTAACAGGGTGCCAATTCATCCCTTAGTAGACCCACCATGGCTCCCACTGGCCCACCCCAAACTGTGAAACAGAAACCCACTGTATTCCACCGATGAATGAAAGCTTGTTCCTGCCACACACTTCGTTAGCCAGGTGCCAGAGCCAAGACTGAACCTCCAATCCCAGTTTTCAGTTCAGACTCGCAAAGCACAGGCTTCAAATGGATTTCAGTGCGACACTGAGCTAGACCGGGAACAAACGTGGAGACACACTCCAGTGAGAAAGGACACCATGGTGCCACTTCCCAAACCTGGGAGCCTAACAAAGGCCCCTTGGGGAATGTCACAGCTGAGTGTTAGTAGTCAGAAGGGATTGTGCTGACTCATTCACATTCTTAATCTCAGTAGACCAAAAGCATGCCCTGACAATAGTGGGCCAGATAGGAAAATGGAATTTGTGACCATAGTGACCTTTGATCCCATCTGAGTTAGAGATGCAAGATCCAAGGCTAGTCATCTAAGGCTAGTCATCTAATCAATAACAAATAGATACACACCCCATGCAACTTGGCTGAGAGCCTTAAAGTACCCAGTTACTTTTAGCCTCTAAGCTTTACCTGCATTTGTGGATGTCTGTATGTGAATGTACTTATTTACAAGCAGGAGATGGACAGTGATTCTCACAAGCATATTGTGTCTCCGCACATAGTGTGAGCGGGGCTAACTGACACTCTGTCTTTTCAGAGTTCAGGTTCAGGCTGAGGCTGGAGTTCAGGTTCAGGCTGAGGCTGGATTTAGGACTTCTCTCCTGAAATGAGTTCACTGTTTACGCAGGCATGTGAATGTTATGTTCATGCTACCTCTGGGGAGGCTGCAGACAAAGAAAGGACATATGTGTGGGCGGTCATCATGCTTGCCAGGCCACAAGCAAGAAAGTCTAATGTTTCTGACCCAGAAACCTCGTGTTTTCTGCTAGCATCCACCAGACTATGACAAGTTAATTGGAAAAGGGGTAAAAATCTCAGCTCCCTGCCTTGTCTTTGCCAAACTCCTTGCTACCTATAGACGGAGGGAAAGGAGGAATCTGTGCCTTCAGTTATATACTCACTGGTGACCCCGTCAGTTTCCAGTGCATAGTCCCCATCCAATGACCTCAGAAATGGCCCCGGTTACACTAAATGGATCACAAAACCAAACCAAAAGCCATAAATCTGGGAAAGGGACGGGTAGGCAGCTGGGATTGAAAGAGGAGGGAAGAAGACAAATGGTGAGGAGGAGCCTACATTAGAGACATGTCAGAAATTGTCAAAGAACAACCTGATTTTCAAATAAAACCCCGAGACCACGCAACATTCCTGACTGCATATATAATCTTTGTCTTGGTTTCTCCAATTTCCTTATAAATATATATAAAAGTTATTTACATGTATGTTTCTTTTTTCTTTTGTTTTTCGTTTTTTAACCCTAGGACGTTTATTATAAAGGTAAACCCTGATCCTTGAGATGGGCTTATCGGTAGGATTTCTGGTATCGAGCACGGGCAACAGGAACTCCGAACTTTTTGGATTCACAGCCACGTGGATCGGCTACAAGCAGGGTCCGGTCATATTGGATGAGGATATCTTTGATCTCCTTCTTAGAGGCCTCATCCACATACTTTTGGTAATAAGACACCAGGGCTTTGGAGATGGACTGTCGGATAGCATAAATTTGGGCCACATGACCACCACCCTTCACACGGACCCGGATATCCACACCAGCAAATCGTTCCTTGCCCAGCAGCAGAACGGGCTCCAGTAACTTGTACTGCAGCGTGCGCGGCTCGATCATCTGCAGGGGACGTCCGTTCACCTTGATGAGCCCGTTTCCCTGTTTACAGTGCGCCACGGCTGTGGCCGTCTTCTTGCGTCCGAAGACCTGCACGGACTGCAGCGGACCCTTGGACGGCATACCTGAGAGTGTGAACACGAGCTCCTCACCGCGCGGTGCCGCCTCCTTTTTTTTTTTTTTTTTTTTGAGGCAGGTTTTCTCTGTGTAGCCCTGGCTGTCTTGGAACTCGCTCAGTAGACCAGGCTGGCTTCGAACTCACAGAGACCCGCCCACCTGTCTCTGCCTCCCATGTGCTTGGCATAAGTTTCTTTCCTCTACATATTTTTTAAATTTTCTTTGAAGAGTAAATCTACACACATCACTCTCTTTGATGGAAGTAATAATACAATTGGTTTAATCCATATCTTTCTAGAGATATTCTATGGATTTATAAATGTATTTTCTTTCTTTGTCCAAAATGTTAAATTGACTGTAAGTATCATTTTACACCTTAGTAAATAAAATGCTTGGCCAGCCAACAGCATTGGTGTATTACCCCAGGGAATCATTTTTAATAATTTTAAATCAACCCATGCCAGGCATATATTGTCACAGTATGTAGTGCAACCTTCCTGTTCACTGAAGTTGACTTGGCTTCCAACATTTTGTCATTATGTGATGTCAAAGACGTCCTTGCATGTCATCAAACAGCGACAACCGGAGGACAACTTATGTGCAAGATCTTTATTAAAAAGTGAGCACTAGAATTTGCGTTGCTAGCTTAAAGAACACACACATAATCATCTAAATTTTGACAAGCTCTGGCCAATTTTTGTGGAGGCTGTACTGATATACCTCTCTGCTTGGGTGTGTCCCATGCTCCCCTCAAACCCTCCCCTGTATGACACACTGGCAAAAGCCTTGACCTTTGCCTATTGAGAAACAAAAAGCAAATCTTTTCCTTTTAGCTTCATTTCTTATAATACATGAGACTGGATACTCTTCATGCATTTGGAGCCACTTTTAACTTCTAAAGCTTTTATTTTCCTTAATTTAAAAAAATGTATACATCATTGTTTATTTACTTTTGAGATGAGGTTTTTGCAGTGTGGCCCAGGCTCACCACAAATTCGCAGTGACCTGTCCTTCTTCAGTCTCCTGAGTGGGTGTGGGGCACCACACTCCATTATTTAGATCTTCCCACACTTTAGTTTGCATAGTTTAGAAAGCATTGGCTTAAAGGGCTTTTGGTATTTTTGGGAAATAACCCATGTCTTCTATGAGCTGCATATTACTTGCCAAGGTACCTATCTTTTGGTTTGGTTTAGAATTGTTAATATTCCAAACTTTTTCATTGCACTCGGCTGTTTTTAAGCGTGTCAGAGCACAGCTTGAAGGAGTCAGTTCTCTCTTCCCAAAATGTGTGTCCCGGGGTAAAACTCAGGTTGTCAGGTTTGGCAGCAAGTGCCCTTACTCTGAGTCATCTCACCGGCTTCTAAAATATTTTCATATTAAAAACATGTGACGGCGTCTGAGTGTATGTCATCACCGCTCTGAGGCTATAGGCACATTTTCTCCTTGCAGTACTGTGTTGTTTTAGTGCTTGGCTTTTTTTTTTTTCCCTCTAGCAAACTTTGTTTTTAAATCAATTCTGAAAATGCTTATCTTTATTTACAAGGCTAAGCATATCTTTAAAACCAGATAATTTTCTCAGCTCAATGGATGTGTTTTCTAACCTTCATCTTTCGATTGTTACTGACCTTTGCAAAGCCTTAGAGACTGCATAGCTCAAAATCTGACCCACAAGTACACACTCAGTACTAACCTCCTGGAGTGAATGTTGTTAACCTATGGAGACAGCAGATAATCCTCCCGGGTAACCTTATTTTTCTTGTAGTTCCTGAAGAGTGAACCTAGGGCTCATGATAGGTGATGGCCTCTGCCACTGAACTGTCTCCCCAGATTTCCAGTAAAAACTCTAAAGAGAACTTTTACCATACAAAAATAAAACAAGTGAAATTATACTGCTTACAGCAAGGAATATGATCCAGAGAAGACAGAGCTTCCCTGGGGAGGCAATTTACTTAGTTATTTGTGTTGGTTCTGCACAGAGCTGTGAAGAAGCTTGGCAAAGAACTGCTTTTCTTTTATCCACCAAGCCATATTTCACCTCTCATTTCTGGTCCCAAGTATCTGATATTTATTTTCCATTCCGAGAGTTATACAGGAAAACGAAAGAGAAAGCACAAATCTTAAATTTAATGTACACATTTGTTTTTCAAACTAGTATAACTAATTTCACTTCAAAATAATATGAGAGGGAAAAGAAAGTAACAGAAGACTGTTGCCCACCCTCTAATGCAAATAACCATACAGAGCAGAAAACCCACCAGTAAGAACTGATGGCACAGTGGTTAGAAGTGCTTGCTGTTCTTCCTGAGGACCAGAGTTCAATTCCTGGCTCCAACCTTCGGCAACAGCTCCATGATCTGCAACTCGAGCTCTAAGGTATGACGCCTCTTCTGGCCTCCATTGTCTCTCTTACATACACACACACACACACACACACACACACACACACACACACACACACGAAAATAAATATTTAAAAACATTTTGCTCTAAGTTTGAATTTTCTAATCTGAGTAAACCTGAATAGCCACACCACATACCTGCCTTTTGGTTTACTCATACACTGAGAGTCAATAACTTTTATGAGGATTACAGTTATATAAGTTAACATTTTAATTTTTAAACCTCATGGAATAATTTAACAACTGTGATCAGTTAAAACAATACCAGGCATCTACTAGTTTGGATGAAAAGGTACAAAGATTATAAATTAATTTTATTCACTGTATCTAATTTTAGATGATAAGTATTAGGCATAAAGTGAGTAATATTTCTGCCCTTGAGGTACTTACATGTTTTTTTTCCCCCCTTAGGAATGCCAAAATTAAACCAACTCATAGCGGAAAAACAAGCTTGCCTCTGGAAGATTCTTCCAGTGTGGTCATTAACATTCAATTCTGCTGGATGTGCAAAGAGAATTCTTCCCAATTCATTCCCATCCTAACATTGAAGGGTCAATAGTGAGATCTTGCCCGCTACATTATAAATAGTCACAGCTACTCACTTAAGCCACTTTTAACTGTCACAGAAGAACAGAGAAGTTTACAGGGAAAGACTCAAGGACAGCTGATGAGGAAAGACTGCCTTCGGTCATGGTAAGACAGGGTGGGAAGGGCCAGCTTGGGAAAGCGCCAGACGGGTGTTTAGTTTGACATCTTTTGTGAGGAATGTGGTGACTGCAGAGGCCTGCATCAGCTGGCGAATGGCCTGAGAGATTTGGGGAGGGAAAAGAGGCATTCTGAGGCGGAGAGAAGCCACTGGCTACTGCCTAGCTGGGCCCTGGCCTGTCATGGAGCATTCCTTTTCTGTGAGGAGTCAAGCCAGGCTGGACTGAGGAACTTCCTCATCAGCTTTTAAAGACCATCACTTTGCTCCAACACAGGCCAGTCCTGTCAGATGCCCTGGGAATGGGACCCAGATTTGGTAGGATTGAGGAAGACAGGCCATAACCTCTGCTCCCATCCAGATCTCAGTAAAGTAAGAGACGCATCAGATAACCAGCACAATGAATAGTCACA
Organism: Peromyscus maniculatus bairdii; assembly: GCF_049852395.1. NCBI lineage: Eukaryota > Metazoa > Chordata > Mammalia > Rodentia > Cricetidae > Peromyscus > Peromyscus maniculatus. Next base: position 184,812,078 of record NC_134852.1, on the reverse strand, counting down.
AGAAAGCACGAAACCCATCAGGTAGATGCACTTTCTAACCTATGTCCATAACACATAAAGATGAGCAGACAGTTATATTCTCAGATAAACCTTGGCTTCTTTGTACATGAGTAATAAATATACTTGACTGAATACTGGCCCAGAATGGCATGAAAGGCATTAGTATGCTACCTAATGATCTGCACTACCATTCATACTTCTTCTCAATCCCATCCCAAATCTAAGAAATACATGCATGCATGGCATATTTTGAAAATCCAAAACAGAAATACTTTTAATACAAACTATAATTCAGTGTGAAATGATAGGTGTCTACCCGGAAAGTATTGAGGGGATTGTGCCAAAGGGGAGAAAGAGGTAATATGAGACAATTGCTACCAATAGCACCAAAACTATGACTGTGAATGAAGGCAATATAAGTCAACTCCCATAAGGAAATCATGTGGATGAGGCTTTAAAAAGTAAGTAAGGGCCCGGAGAGCTGGCTCAGTGGCTAAGAGCACTGACTGCTCTTCCAGAGGATGTAGGTTTGATTTCCAGCACCCACATGATGTTTCACAACCATCTGTAACATGAGTTCTAGGGGATCCAGTGCCCTCTTCTGGATTCCACAGGCACTGCAGTCATGTGGTGCACAGACACACAGGCAGGCAACACATCCATACACATAAAATAAAGTATTTTTTTTTAAGTAAATAAAACTCTCCCTCATATGGCTTATCATGAATTTTAGCAAGTAGAGCAAGGGGTTTTAAAATGCAGACTCAAGATGATGGCCTTCCCAGGGGGTTCTGTGAACCCCTGAAACCACATATAAAGCACATGCATGCCCACATGTTTGAATGCACATTTACACAAACATTTCTATTTTTTGAATCAGGAATTCCTTTGGGAGGTGGGAGTGGTGGCGTGTATCTGTAATCCAGCACTGGGCGGTGCGGACTGAGGCCGGTGTGTCTCTTTGGTTTGAAGCTAGCCTGGGAGATAAAATAAGACCCTCTCAGATAAAATTTAAAAAATGAAAAATAAGTCTTTGTTAGCCTAGGACCCCTTCTTAGAAAAATAAAAGTTTTTAAGTGCATAAAGCACAAAGGATTGCAACAAACAAAAACTGAATTACAATTATCAAAGTACTTTAAGTTCTAGCCCGGTAATAAACGTACTTATTTATCAGCATTCAATGATGAGATCTAGCTGTCTATAGAGAGAGCTATAGCAACAGTCTTAACTCTGTAGTGATAAAGAGCTCAGATATGCTCTAGTATCTGCGACAGCATATAAAAGTGATGTGATGTGCAAACACCTGTGGTTTCTATTGGCAACATGGCTGTAAATACTATCAACATTGCTGCAGTTTGTCTCTGCTTGCAATGTGTTGAATTTCAATTAAAGGTATAAGATACCCAGTTCCTCTTTTAAATCCGAAACTCTGAACTCTCTGGAGTCTAGTGAGGAACCTCCGACCTATGTCATGAGCCCTGTTGAAAAGCCTCCAGGAGGGTGGGGGACTCAGCCATCAGTGCTCAGTAACTCCGTGTACTGGTCTCTGACCCTGCAGATAGCTACAGAACCCTGGGTAGGTCCAAATAAAACCCAGAAAGCAAAGGGCTCTTGGACATAGGACAGCAATGGAAGGCTCTGCGAAGCCCTGTAACTAGAATTCAAAGGCATTTATTGTTATTCATTTTGTACACTTTTAGTGTTCTGCATAATTCCTTAGAAATGCACAGCAAAGTCCATAAATCAGAAAGGAGGAAAAGAAAAGAAAACCAAGCCAGGGCTATAAAACGAAGTGTCACTGAAGTTCACAAACACAGAAAAGTGAAGTAAGCCACAGTTCTGGGCAGCAGTCGGCATGCATCTGAAAGTCACAGAATTCAGTGAAACATTAACCTCTTAATTAAGATCGACCCCACCCCCATGGATCTTTATAGAAATAGTGCTTTGTAAAATGGGCTAGCAAGATGTCTCAGTGGTCAAAGGTGTCCGTCACCAAGCCTAATGACTTGAGTTCGAGTCCCAGGACAGACACAGTGGAAGGAGTGAACTACCACAAGTTGTCCTCTGACCCCCCACATATGGCAAAGAACTGCATGCCCCCCATAAGCAAATGACAATTAAATAAAATAAATGTACTTAAAAAAGACAACCCCACGGATCTTTACAAAGAGAATATTGAAATTAATGAACCTCAACAATACTAGTAGGAAACAGGAAAAAGTCTCACAAAAATTTTGAAGCAGCATGTATCTTTTTTAAAAACAAAACAAAACAATGGCAATATAGCAAGCTCTTCTGCATGGCTGGTAAAGCACAGCTCTGCCCTCAGCTCTCCGAAGGCAGATGCCTCCAGCTGAGCACTAATGGCCTGTAAGGCCTCATCATCAGAACTGAACACAGAACCCCCAGCAGTCCACAGCAGGAGGTAGCAAACTTTTCTCGAGGGCTCCAATAACATATATCCTGAGCTTTGCAGGAATCACAGATTCGGTGACCAACCGCTTGGAGAGCAGCTGTGGCCATCACAAAATGAGCATCCTGTGCACCGACGACGACGACGAGGTTTATTTATGGACATGGACACTTCAATTTCTTACTTGTTTCATATGACATGAATCATGTAGGAAGTCCCTCTTTGATTTTAACTTAAACCTTCTAAAAATAAAGAAACAATGCTTATTTTACCAAAGGAAGCAAGGGACTGGATTTGATCCATATAAAAATACGCACCATTAGGTGAATCGACTCACATGTTTATAACAGTTTGTAACACCCAGTGTTTCTAAAGGAAACAAGGCCATTTCGTGGTTGACTTCACAATGAACTTAAGTACTGGTAAGAAGGGCCCTTCATTAGAAACGCTATTCAGATATCTATCTCCAGCTTCTCTGTGTCTGAGAGGAAGTGTAGGCTTGAAGTTTCCTCCACTATCTGTCGACTGACCGTTTGCTTCATCTTTTTATTTTAGTGTCCTCATCTATGGCAAGTGATCTTGCAGTGAACCCTTTATAGAGAGCTGCGGGGTAACTAACACACTGCATGAATAAAGCTTTGACAAGCATGATGAAATAAAGAATCAAAGATACCCAGAGGAACCCCGCTCTAATACAAGGTGACAATTAGCCTCGTGGAAACACAATACACATCTAACTGAGGCCCCTGAAATGTGTGACTCCCTCTGCACGGAGGACTCAATGGGGGTCACAGTGGCCCCCAAACCTCGCCCTGCTGCTCTTCTGCTGCAGGCTGTGCTGTGTTACCTCTGTTTTTTTTTTTTTTTCAATTGGTTCTATTAATCAGGCTGTGTACACGTCACGGGCTCCTTGAACTACACAAGATTAAAACTCTTTGCTGAGCCAGGGAAATGCCAATGTAACCCCTAGTACATCCCAGAGCAGGCCCAGAGCTTGTTGGCCTTTGGGACCTTGTAACTCATGAATGCTCAACTGTGAAGTACTTACATAATGAACAAGGCAAGGTCTAGAGTTACATGTAAGTTGCAGCAGTTATTTCTAAGTACACTTACTCTTGAGTACATGCATTCACTCCCTAGAACAATAAAGCCTTGTACTATTAAGGTGAAAGTTGGGTTTGAGTCCAAGGACTACTGTTTCTAAACCTAGCCACAGGGCTGTATCCAAGCTAACATTTATTGCCTATTAATGACATTTGCTAGGATCCACATCTTCTAAAGTTTATACAGCTTTCCAAACAGTCCCTCAGGAAAATAATTTTCAATGTGACCCTATCTTTTAAATTACTTCACTTCATTAATGTGCATCCACAAAGACAAAATTAAAACATGTGTTTAAATAACCAAATACTCTCCGTTCTCACAATTATAATATCTTTTCCATTTATCCTATTAACTGGGAGGACTGGGCTTGTTGAAAACAGGGCAAATGAATTGAAGAATGCCAAGTACTCCACAGATTACGGTGAGGAAGAGCTGGGGCACTTTATGGAAAGGCCCTGTTACCTCTCTTCTTCCACTTGGTGAACCCCATCAGATTTACAGTGTGCCGTTCTGAATCCCCAGGGAGTTTACATTATCAATGAGAATTAATAACACAAGGGGTGCTCACAGCACTTTGTTTCAACACTGAGGAAAAAAATGAAAGAATAGAGGTGTGTATGGGGACCCACGTTTCCTCATTCATTTAATGTGGCTATACTGAGATGATGCATCCTTCCGGTAGACTTTCATGTTCCATTGTGAAGTCATGGGCAGTGAAAGTCCCTGTTTACACAGTGACCACTATCCCTTTTGTTTAAACAGTACAATTCTTCTCCAGTAAAAACTCCAGTTTTAGTCCCCGCGATGTACCCAGCCACTTCTCTCCTCCATAACAAACATGGACTCCAGGCTCTGACACAGGGGGCGGCAAGGGGTGGGAACCCAGACCTTCTTAGCACCCACCTGTGATACCGATGCAGCATTGACAAAACACTTAACTTCCCTGTACTATGCTAGAAGCAAGCGATTCCCCCAAATTTCTCTTGCAAACATTACATCAGAAGCCTTTTACAACCCCATGACTTCAAGTAACTCTTCACCATTTCCTGGTGAAATGGAAATAGATCTGGTGGCCCAAACTCTCAAGCCTTGCATTCCAGTGAGTCAAATTTTTATTGTAAAAAATCCACTGGTGGTCTAGTTTCTAGTTTCCTTATATCATCTATAAATTACTCTTGGCTCACATATTGCCAGCTTTCATGGAAACAAACCATTCTGTCCATATCCACTGAATACTAGCAAAGTAGTAAGGCTAAGCCATAAAAGTTACTGCCCGTGAAGGAAAAGGCATTCACTCTGTCACCCTGAGAAAGGAGATGTGTCTGATCGTGGGAACAGAATATATCCACTCATTTATACCGATTGCTCATTTACATTTTAAAAAAGTGCTGAGGGATGCCTCTAATTCGAATTCATTATTATTGTCTTGAGATATTAGTGGTAGAGAGCTGCCAAATAATTGTGCAAATGAAGTGGTAACATATCATGAGTTATCTGAGCCAACTGGGCTTGCTACTTGGCTTTAAGCCTCTCTCCCTCTGTGACATCAACAACTTAATTAGGGAGAAGCCAGCAGGCCTTCAGCTGCTTCTGTGAGTGACTCTTAAAGTCTCACTTCAGCTGAATAAGCTCCCTCCGGACTGTTGGTCATACACTTGCTGGTGACTTAGTAAGGACTGAACGAGCTAATGTGTAGGATACCCCAGTATTCACGCCAGGTAAATAAGTACTCAGTAAACACTGGTTAAAAAAAAAATAGATCACAGCAGAGGAGAATTTTGTATTGTAACAAAACATGTTCTAAAAAGTGAAACTCCAGATAAACATGCAGATTCCACGGTTAGGACTTTACCAGCCAGGTTTTATTTGCATGGCTCATTTAAACCCAGGGATGAATATGAATGTTTTTCTTATTTTCCAGTAACCACTCAAAACACTGTGGTAATAGGGACCCAGTGGACTGAGAGCTGTAATTACTGATACAAATGAGGGGGAAAATACTCTTTGGGGATTCAGTGAGCTAAGCAGATGTGCTCAGGGGCCTTGTGACCACTGCCATCAACTTCCTGATGCTTCACGGACTTGGGAAACAACAGCCGTGGATGGATGAACAGATAACACTCCTCTGAGGTTTGAGCATGTAACTGAACCCAGTTCAGCTTTTGCCTAGTATGATTTTATCTGTATTGCCCATGGGGCAATTCTCTCTCCCTCCACTGGTCCCCCTCCTTCAGTCTCTGACAGGGTCCCAAGTATCCCAGGCTGGCCTCTTGCTGAGGATGACCTTGAGCTTTCCATCCTCCTGCCTCCACTCCTGAGAGCTGTGATTGCAAGCTTTTTAGCACCAAGCCTTGTTTGGCAGCACTGACTGGGACCTAAAGGAGAGTTTCCTAAAGCTCAGCAAGCGCTCCAGCAACTGAATTTCACCGCCAGCCCCGAGAGCATTTGTTTTTAGATTAAAAAAAACAAAAAAACAAAAAACAACTCAATGATTTGGGAGGGTTCAAGGAAGAGTGAAAACACTTTCCTAAAGACAAACTGGCTGGAATATTTTGGAAGTGCCAAACTACATCTTTCAAAAACTGCTCTTGGGTCTGTGTTTCTATCTCCAGAAGATTAGAATGAAGTGCTAAGCTTGAGTTGGGACTGTGGTGTGACTCACTGACTGATAAACCAATTAGGAGGTAATTGTTATTTATATAAAAAAAAATTCTTGGGGAATAGAAGTCAAGCTGCAGGGAAATCGTAGGGCCATTTTCAAAGGATATACAATAGAAAGAAAAGTGCTAGGTATAAACTGTGGAGTCAGGACTGCAGTCTAACAGGGGTGTCACCAAGATGGCTCCAGCACCCAGCAAAGCTTTCCATTGCTGTTTATCAGCTGTAGTAAAGGCATTAGAGGCGTGGGTTCTTAATTTTCTGCAATTACTATTCCTTGAAAACACACACACACACACACACACACACACACACACACAAACAAACACACAAACGCGCACGTACACTTAGAGTAGAGATAGCTTAAGTTTTTTTTTTTAGAAGCACAGTCTGAGCAGATTAGTGAGCTTCTGTCTCAAAAGATGAGAAAAGAGAGTTGGTGATAAAACTTAGTAGTGGGATTTTTGTTTCCTTACCCTGCACAAGGCACTGGAATCAACCCTCAATGTCACACATGTTAAAATTAACTTAGTAGAAGAAAGGGTTAAATATATAAAGAAAGTCAGTTGGAAATTTTATTGCTTTTGGTTCAAGGCCACTGCAAGACTCATGAGGCAGAAGGCTTATAGGACATAAAGATTGTGGGTGGGTAGGGTACAGGCACCTCATTTAGAAAAAAAGGAAATGCTGTGTTTAAAGTAGACTTAAGCCGTTTGAATGGACTAAAATCTATAAATAAGGAATGTAGAGCCTCAGTAGCCAGACTCCACTGTGGCAAGTGGAGTGCCTGACTTAGGCATTCAATACATATTTGCCTAGTCAGCAGACAAACACATAAATGAGGACCTTGACAGGAACTTAAAAGGACAGGATATAGACCTTGGGAGAAGAGGGGGATCCATATACAGAGGACTCTTCAGCAGGGAACTTGAAAGGCTATTCAGGCTTTCAAAAGCTAGATGCCATATGAAAATAAAGAAAATCACTATTTTTCTCCCTTTTTTTTTTTTTTTTTTTTTGTTTTTCGAGACAGGGTTTCTCTGTGTAGCTTTGCTCTTTTCCTGGAACTCACTTGGTAGACCAGGCTGGCCTTGAACTCACAGAGATCCGCCTGGCTCTGCCTCCCGAGTGCTGGGATTAAAGGCGTGCGCCACCACCGCCCGGCTTTTTCTCCCTTTCTAAAAAACATTATTTTGATGTGTGTGTGTGTGTGCGTGTGCGTGTGTGTGTGTGTGTGTGTGTGTGTGTGTGTGTGTGAGACATGAGCATAGTTGTCCATGGAGCAGAAGGCATTGGGTGCCGTGGAGCTGAAGTTACAGGCTGTTGTGAGGCACCTGACATGGCTGCTGGGAACAGAAACTGGGTCTTCTGGAAGAGCAGCAAGAATTTCTAACAGCTGAGCCACTGCATCTCCAGCCCCTTCAGTAACTATGTCGATCAGGCTGGCCTTAAACTTACAGCAATCCACCTGCCTCTGCCTCTGCCTGCATAGTGCTGGGATTAAAAGTGTGCACCAACATGGCAGGCAAAATCAAGATATTAATAATGAAATATGTAAATCAGATATTAACTAGTTAATTAAAGCTAGTGCTAATCCCGCATAAAAATTAACATTATGGATGAAGCAGCATTTAGATAACTATTTTAGGAATGTTTTATAGCAGACTATAGGCTATATATTTTTATTACCAACATTAATATTTGTACTAGACAGATTGCGTTTGTTATGTTTAGACTATAGTTGCACTTTCACAGTGCTGGTTATTGGAAACCAACTTCAGCAGTAAACTTTACAAACACCGGAAGAGTTGCCGCAGCCACCAGGACACACTACATACACCAGGCATCGTCAGGGGCTAGCTACATATCTTGCACTTTTGCAGGGAAAGAGAAGAAAATTTTTTATTGGGTACCTATTTATCCTAAATTGGGGAAAGTAGTGATTATGAAGCAAGATTATGAAGGAAGAGCAAATGTAGTGGGTAGCCATTCCAGCTTTGACCTGGAAGTTCCAATCCCCATTGAGGCTTCGGTAATGGTCACGCCTACAAGGCGGGGCCAAGAGAGGACCCTGAAGACCCGAGATCCGGATGTGCTGTCTCTCTTGGTTCCTGGACCCTGGATGCTAGAGGTAGACAGAGCAGAATTCTCCAGAGAACACTGCTGGACTGTGCCACACCTTTCCCAGACCCTGCAACCTACCTGTCCCTTCAGTTGTAAGTTATCCCACAAAGTAAACCTCCCTTTTAACTACAGTGGAGTGGCCCTAATAATTTCACCAATAAGCAAATTTGTAACAAAACCCAGGCTTATGACAAACCAGGCAGCCCTCTGGGAAGGTTTTGTTTAATCATTATTAGGAGAGAGGCAAAGGGCGCTTGAGGACCAGGTGCCTCGGGGAGGGAGCGGAGCTGGTCTCCTCTGCCAGGCTAAGCGGAGAGGGAGACCGTGGAGCTTCACGGATGCTGAAGGGTTAGGGCATTGCAGTGTTTCTGATCTCACAGGGAAGAGTCCTAGCTGAACCTCAGCAGTCCCTAGTGCTCCTCAAAGTCCCAGCATGGCCCCAACGGAGCAGAAACTGCCACCCGCACTCCTGAGCATGGTGTGGAAATGTCAAGGAACTTACCCAGCTCTGCCTGTTTTTCCCTAGAGTCCCAGGGCTGCACCGGAACCGGACAACAATGTTACAGGCTTGGAGAGGAGAGGTGTTGAAGCTGAAGGGGCCTTTCTCAGATGAGAAACAGATCAACACAGAGGGTATGTCAGGGCATCCTCATCTCTAAGGATAAAGACCACCAAGACTTGATGGGCAGCCCCTACCTCCAGGAGGAAAGAGAATTCAGTTTCCAATTTCTGACCACGGAGCTGACTCAAGTTCTCTTGGTCACGGAGCACTCCCTTTTAAGAATGGCACAGGGGTGCTGGGAAAATGACTCATTGGTTAAGAGTACTTGCTGCTCTTGCAGAGGACCAGAGGTTGGTTCCCAACACTCACATCATGAAGCTCACCACTGCCTGTAACTCCAGTTCCAGGGACCCTGACATTCTTTTCTGGACTGCACATCCATGTGGCACATGCTCACACAGGGACACTCATATACACAGAAATAAAAATAAAATCAACCTTTTGCTTGTCTTAAGACTGACACAGGTATGGTCAGATTCATGCAGGACATGACGTGTTAGTGATAATAGGAGCTGAGAAGAGCCCGCAGGGGCTTGGGTCTCCAGCAGGGATGAGTTAGCTGTCAGGTTTCAAACCTGGGGCAAATGGCTGAGGTGCCTATTCAACGTGTCAAAGCAGATGCTGACTTGCCAGGTTCTTCCCGCATCCCTCAGCCCTACCTGTAACAGGGTCTTCCTGGCTGGCACCCGGCTCCCCACCTCTCCAGCCGAGGGGCTGCTCTTCCCTATGTAACCCAACCGTTTTGGTTACCCACTTTTTGTACCTTGGGCCTCCTGGCTGCCCTGGTTTGCCTCTCTCTCCTCTCTCACCCCTCCTCACATGGCCCAGTTCAGTCTGGTCATGTTCACTCTGGACTCTCCCAAATGTCCTTGCCTCTGACTACACTCTCCCACATATCTACATTTCTCCTCCATCATGCCTAGGAGCAGCCATGTTCCTTTCATGTTTCCTTTCCTCTGTAATTTTTTCATTCATTAGCCTTCTACAGATAATAACTAAAAGCGCTTGTTATAGTGCAAAACACTCTAATTAAAAACAGCGTATAGCTATGGAATGGAAAGAAACTATCAGGCTGAAATTTGGAACAAAATGAGAACCCAAAGAGCAAGTGTGTGGGCACTTTTTTCCTTATGGGGCATATTTGCTGGTGGGAACATATTTGCACTAATTGCAGCAGCCTCGTTAGTAGAAATAGAACAGAAATCAAAGTGGAGAGCACACACACGAGATCCTTTTCCTATTGTGCAGGGCCCTGAAAATAAGGGCGAACCAGAACAAGGCCACCTTCTAGTCCTGGTGTATGAAGGGCGTGTGAGGGTGGGTGAAACTTCCTGAAAAGGCTGCATCCACACGGTACGTTTTAGGGACAAACTCAAATTCCTACCACTTGGGTGGTACTTAAAACAGGGTGAGGTTAAGTCCTAAGGATCGCACACCTGGAGTGAAGCCAGGATAAAAATCAAGGCCTTCCTGGAAAAGGCCACTCAGCCTCAAAGTATCCCAGTAAATAATTCTTAGGGGGCAATAATGACAAATCCCTAGTCAAAAATAAGCAAACACACAAGAACTAAGAGGGTCAAGTATGGCATCTACTAAATGGGCACATTTTAAGTCGAGGCCCTGATGAACTCTGTAGCTGTGAGTCCAGTCATTCATTCTGCACGTCTCGGGCACTTCCTCTGGGCCAGGCAGTGCAGCAGGTGCTGAGCACACATGCTTTTTCCGCTGTCACCTGAACAAGTGGCCTCAGCACTCAGTGTCTGCTGCCCTGCCATCCTGTTGAAGCTTATTTACCTTTCCTTCCTGGGGTCTCTAAAGAGTTCCAATCACAGTCTAATGAGTGCCCTCACTGTTTAATAGCAGATTTTGAAATACGCAGCTGTCTCTCCAGACTGAAGTTGACATCACTGATTCCTTTCTCCGAATCTCATTCCCTGAAGGTTCCATGGTTGAGCTAAGCCTAATTATTCCTGAAGAAAACCATGGAACCACGCATATTAGCAGGAAGGTGATAAAAGACAAAGATAGCTATCTCAGAGACATAAACCTCAAGGGTAAATATCTCTAACTTTGTGAAGGCCCAAAGAGGTGACTTATTATGGGGAGTCATAGCATGAACTGGAAAACATTGATTTTTAAGGTACATCTGGAAATAGTCAAAGGCATAGGAAGGGTGGAGGAAAGTTAGACCAATATTTAGTTATACGTGGACTGCTTGTCTTCACCAATGTGCTAGCAAAAGTATCAGTAGTACAAATTTGGATTACCGAGGTGTGTTTGTCTACCCAGTTTTTCATGGGGAGTATTCAAACTGTCTCCTCCATAATTCTGCATTTGTTTTCTCTTATTAAACATTCTAGCAGTTGTCATTTACTCAGCCTCCAGTAACCCATGCTTTCTTAGTTATGCCAAACGACAACAGTACAGTGCAATAATAACAAAGATAGGAGTCAGTCACGAAGGTGGCACAGGCCAGTAATCCCAGCATTCAGGAAGTGGAGCTGAGAGGATTGTGAGTTTGAGACCAGCCCGGGCTACACAATAAGATGGAGTCTCAAATGGTAAGAATAATTAAGTCGCTCTTATCCCATTTTACACATGAGAAGACAATAGTCGAGAAGGTCACTTCCCCAGGCAGGTGCAGAGGAGCGTTGAGTATTAGTTTTACCGGTTCAACAGACCTGAAGTTAAACTGTGCTCTGCCCACATTTCTCCTCTCCTGAGGATGAGGCTCAGTAACTTTCCAAGGTGGGGGTGCTGTGGGGATAAGAGGAAGCCTAGCTCATCGGAGCACACAGCTCTAGCAAGGACCAGCCATTCCCTCCACCCGGAGATGCTTCTTCTACACATTCTTGTCTTGACTTAGGCAGTGTCTTCAACTGGTTTTAAAAGTAGCTACTTCCAAGAAAATAAAGTACCACTTTTAGAATAATGAAAATGTGATCATTGCTAGAGCCACCGAGAGCCCTCAGGGTTTTAGTGTCCCTTCCAAGCATTCCCAACACCAACTTGTTCACCCTTTAGAAGGCATCGTAATAGCGCAGTCTTAATTTTGAGTTGGCTGTCTCCGGAACATCGTAATGTAATCTCTGGGTCTTGAAAACTGCCAACTCAGGAAACAGTGCAAGAAGAGAGACCCAGCTTTGCTTTCCCTTCTTTGCTGGCCTCTCAGACAGCCTGCCTTTCCTTCCCCAGGTATCTGTGTGCATAGGGGAGAGGGCAGAAGGTTAGCAATGACTAGAGTTAGGTCAAGGGTAGAAGAGAGATGTGACTGACCGCTGTTTTTTGCTTCTCCAGGGTAAAGATGGCTAACACAGAAGGGGCGTACTACTTTTCTTTATTAAAAGAACATTGATTTTTTTCCCTAGAACTTATGAATCATCTTCATGCAATCTTTCATTTAGTCTTTGTCATTTACTGGTCCTAGAATGGTGTAATATAAAAGTCTATATTCACTCAGTAAATAGATAGAAACCTTGAAGAAAAGAAATTTTGCTGTTGACAAAAATGTGCTAATGCAATATTCAGGTTATGTTGTTACAACCTTACTAGTCATCAGCCCATGCCTTCCACCCAGGTTTCCACACTCACTGCCATCAGACACACAGAAGGGGACACACACGCATCTGAAGTTATGGGGATGGCTGCTATATGAATCGACTGACTGTCCTCTACTGACCAGGCAGAAGGCAACATAAAGGTCTCTTCAAGTCCAAGATAGAAAGCCCTTACCTAGGCTGCCTTCTGGGACAGCAAGACCAGCTTCTTAAGTAACTCATGAGTTCATGTGTGCGGAAAAGTTTGTTTTGTTCTGTAGGGTGTCAAGACCCATTTTGAGTTAACACTGACAGTTTGAGTGATTTTACATGCACTCACAGCCAGCCTGTTACAGGACTAACAATAAGTCCCTGGCCCTTCTTTGGGAACTTGGGATGGTTGTTGGAAAATAATTGTTAGGCTAAGGAAAAGTTAGGAAGTTCTGCTCTTAGGGTATTAAGTGATCACTGCCCTAGAATGAAGAAGGAAGACGAGGAGAAAGGGAGGAGGAGGAGGAGGAGGAGGAGAAACAACAGCAGAAAATAAACTAAAAGTTTCAAATTTTGTAAACACAAAAACCAAACGCTGGTTCTGAGATTCTCACTGGTAACTGGAGCCTCTGGGATGGACCTTTAAGGCCCTGCCCTCAGCCCTGTACTTCACAGACTCCCTCTAACTAGAGACATGAAAAGGAGAATTCACTTTCTGACTGATGCTTCACAAAGCTCCCTCCAGGAACTGGAAATTCTTAATGCAAGTGAGGAGGTGAGACTAAAATGCTACCAACATTAAAAAAATGGTGCCTACAGTAGAAAACACCACCTAACACCTAATAGAACTTGATCAAATGATATAGGAGTACAAGTGATAGTCATAAAACTCATTACATATGTTACTGGGGGTCCTTTGAAGTTACCCATCAGAGGCATCTGGACTCCAAGTGTTGTCCCATCACATAGTGACACCACCTTCCTCCTGGACACTGCTGCTGATCAAGAGTGACCCCCTCCTCCCAGGACACAGGATACCCATATTTTCCGATGGTCACACCTCCAGTTCCAGGATGACTCCTCCACTCTTTCCTTGTGGCTTCTCCAGCCCTCAGCAACACTGTATTCCTCAAAGTACACCAACAAGTAGCAGATGATAACAAACATTTATTGAGCACCTACTATGTGCCAAGAATATGTTTAATTCTTTGAGAGGTCTTCCCATTTACTCACCGCCACAATCATTTGAGGCACGCAATGGTGGTGGTTAGGGGCCAGTGTTCAGCAGCCGGTTAGCTGGGTGGGATTTTTATTTAAGGCTCGTAGACCACATCTGAGGTGACCCAAATACTGTCTGTGAGCTTCCTTCTAACGCAGAGCCTATGATTACTACTGTTTTCCCTCCACCTTTATTGGGACATAGTGTCATTTTTAAGAATGCAAATTTTATAAGAGCCAGAGTTGTTATGGGGAAAGAAACTTAAACATACCTTCATCTTTCCCATTGAAAGCGGGGACTGCCCAGACTCGCTGTGGAGAAAACTGCAGCCTCTGGAAACCCTCCCCTTATCTTAGTTATCAAACGGAGCTCCCCCCCCCCCCCCACCGCGTGCCAATAGGGAGGGAATCACGCTGGAGGGTTAGAGCCTGCCGGTATGAAATCCTCCAATTAGCCCAGATAATTGCAGCTCTGTGAAACTCTATCATTAAAGTCCACTCCAAGAAGGGTCCCAAGGTTAGAAGAACCCCGGTGGCTGTCGCTGACGTGTGGCCAGCGATCAGACCCGGCCGATGCTCAGCCCACCACCCACTGCGCTCGCGGAGGTCCTGCGGGAGACAGGGCGGGTGGACGGAGACTGCAGGAAGAGGGACTTTCCTGTCGGGTCCTGTTTTCTGGTTGGGACCCACTTCGTAAGCTCGGGAGGACTCTGGCCGACAGGACCCCCAGGGATTGGAGCTCTCCCAAGAGGTACCGGGCAGCGAGGGGCTCCCCGAGCGTGGCCCGGGGAAGGGGAACGCGGACTTAGCCCCATGTCCCTGCGTGTCACCGGGCACCCGTGTCTTCCCTCCCGGCACCGAGTCCCGCGCCAGAGCCTCCCGGAGAGGGCGGGACCCACTGCGGGTCGGCCGGGCGGGAGGGGACGGCCAGGCAGGCGGCTGGCAGCCTACCGTCTTCTGCTGCTTGACCCCCGACATGCTGCGGCTGTGGCGGAGCCCGGGTCCAGGGCGCAGAGACGCGGATGGCGGCGGTGGCTGCCGGGCTCCCGGGAAGGAGGTATAAAAAGGCTCCTCAGACACGTCGCACTTCCCTTGACCGGCCCCCTTCTCCTACTCCTCCTCCCGCCGCTCTCCTCTCCGCCCCGTCGGCTCCGCCAGCAGCGCCCAGCCCCGGGGACCCGGCAGCCGCCAGGGCGGGTTCCTCGTTGGCGTCCTGCCAGCTCAGGTCTAGGACAAGCTCTAGACCCCGGGAGGGAGCATCCTTCACAGCTCACCCCATCTCGCATCCCACAAGAATCTCCGAGACCCTAGAGTGTACTGAGTTAAGGGCAAGCACATTTGAGGCCACCAGGCCAGCTGATGTGGACCTCAGAGCACCTAGAGCCTATGCTGTATTTAAACCTATGGATGCTTACTCTGCACTCCCGTGAACCCTGCCTTATTCCTCATAAGCTACCATCGTGGCCTGGCTTTTCTCTCCGTTTGGCAAATGGGGTCATTGAGACACTTCGGGTTTCCTCCAGATTATATTATAAGAGAGGGGATTCAAACCTGGCCTGTTAGTGCAAAGTGTGACCCTCCAGCATCATTACAGCAAAAAGAATAGAAAACCCGAAGTTTGCGAATTTAACTGCACTTTGCGCCTGGCATCGTGGTCAGGGCACAGACAGATCAGAGGACTTACTGTTACATGTTACTAAAAAGTCAAGTCTGCAGTGCCAGACCCGGAGGCTGGGCAATGGGAGACCTGACACGTTGCTGTTCATTCCAAACATTTCCCTACAAGTAGCGCTTCTGTGGGTGGGATGGGCCGGGAGGAGGAAGCCATACCAGTTGAGGAGGATTGTGGCTTTTAGGTTTGGTGAGACGCCACTCTCTGGAAGGATCCAGGTGTCAGGGACGAGTAATTCGGGATCAGGCGCTGAGTTTCCTGGACCCTGACTCCTTGCCCGAGGACACAAAAAGGCCTGTAGAACAGCTCCCCCAGAGGAATCAAGAAGGCCCACGGGGTCCCTGCTTCTCCAAGCCCACCTTCTGTGAAAGGGCTGGAGAAGTTTTCTCCAGAGGCGAGGGATGGAATTTTTCTTTCACATCTAATTTACTTCTAAAAGATGTTCCGTTTTCTTTACGTCTGATGAGTTATTTACTGATGTCCCTTCTGCACGGGAAAATGGCAAAGAACAACAGCCCCAAGGGTCATACTTTAAAAGGCAGCCTGTGTGTCCGTAGTCTGGAGGGCCGGTCTACTCATTTTTTATTCATTTTGAGGAAATTGCAAGCACCCTTCATGGCAAAGTGACAGACACTTGGGCTTGAGACCCTGTTCTATACACAAGGTAGCAGATATTAATTTATTATATATGAGGTTTAAACAGCAACATCCTGCCGGTATTCCATTGGGGGAAAATCCTTTTATACCAGATTCAACTGTATCTTGCTTGGATCTTGTTAGTCTTGCCCTAAGAGAAGGTAAATAAAGTGCAGACTGAGAAATCATGCAATTTGTGTGACAGTTGTGTGTGTGTGTGTGTGTGTGTGTGTGTGTGTGTGTGTTTCCTATTTCATAAAGAAATTTCTGAGTTCTTCAGACAAAGATGGAAGTTAAGGTAAATCCTAAAGGCTACTTCCTGGAAAAGAAATCTTCGTTGTCCTAGATGTACGAGATCATTTACCTAGTTTTTCTATCTCTAGCAGTGTACATCTGACGCTCAGAAAAAGAAAATAACTGGACTTTGATCCCTAGTTAGGAGCAGGGTTGGGACTCAAATCCAGGACTCCTCAAATGATCTGACACCTAAGTCACTAAGATGGCTAGGGCAACCATTTTGACACCCCATGATAACCTAAGTTTTCCCCTGAAGAGTCAATCAATTTTCAAGTACTGCTTTTGAACATACATTTTGTTAATCTTCAGAAGATGTAGTATTGGAGGTCTCAGCTCCCTTGGATTCAAGAGGTGGTTATGACCCTTTAAGGTCATAGATTATTGGTTAGTAAGTTAGTGGCAACTTACTTTAAAAAAGAAAGAAAGAAAGAAAGGAAGGAAGGAAGGAAGGAAGGAAGGAAGGAAGGAAGGAAGGAAGGAAGGACGAAACTTACTTTCCAAAGTCTGTCTTTAAGGCAAGGCCTTGAATTCCTTTTCATCTCGCTCCTTTTTTTCTCCTATAAGACAGAAGTTCTGTTGAGAAAAGAAGGGTAGCCAGAGCTTAAGTTACGGTCAATGTTCTGGAGAGACTCTGTGGGCAGTGAAGGTTTGCATCGGATTATCTGGCAGATGAGCACATTTTCACAGCTCCCGTGCGAACATCCTTTCCAAGACTGTGTTCTGTTCTGTGTTCTCGATACCACCCACAACATTCACCCACTGGAGGGGCCCAGTTTGCCCATTTTCTTTTCTTTCTAGAAACTGGTGAGGCTTGAGTAACCTAAAAAGATGGCGCTGGCTAGCTGATCCTTTTATTGTTTAGAAACGTTGTAATCAGTCAATTCCTCCAAACCACCAGGGGATACACAAAGAATTCCAGTAGGTGAGTATTTATGCCACAGGCTCCTCAACATATTTTAGGGGTACTCAACGTGTTTTAGTTGAGGATCTAACAAGGAGGCACCACCCATGCATGGTCATGACAAAGGAATTCAATCGGGCTGCCCCCTAGTGGCTGTAATGCATTAGTGTTTGGGGAAAAACTGAATTGTTGAAACTCCTCATACAAATATAGGTAGCATTCCATTCATAAAGTAGTCCTGTCCTGTGGCTTCTGAACAGGCTTCCCGGAAGCAGGCAACAGCCAGGCAAGATGCTTATAATCCACTGAAAGAAATGGATCCTCTCTGGTCACTTCAGCTAACATATGTTTGGAACAGGTTGAAAGTGATAGAGCATGCCTTATCTGTTGTTCTTTGACTTAAAGCACAGACTTGTCAAAACTACTTTGGAAGGCTGTGGGCTTCTGTCATGGTGTGGGGTCTGCTGATGGCTGTTTACATCCTACCCCCATTAAATATTTACAATAATTTCCAAGTTGGAGTTTTGTAAACTGGAGCTTCTAATTAAGAGCATTTGTTCCTGAAAACATGGATCTGTAGGTGACTCCAGCTCCAGGGAATCTCGTGTTCTCCTCTCACCTCATTGAGCAGCCCCCACCACATATGCATAAGTGAAATGATACTAATAATGCTAATAAAAATCCTTTTAAAAAATAACAGCATTTGAAAATCCATCTGAGAGGCAACAACAGTCTTTTTCCCTTCAAGAGATAGCAACATTTCTTCACTTATATTTGTCTGTTGGCTGGTCCTGTGGGAACACACAGGAAGGACAGTACAGACAAATTGCCAAGGTTTCCTTGGGGAAACTCCAAGGAAAAATGACCCGGGACTTGAAGAACTGGTAGGGCTGTGTGAGCCCTCCCTTCTCCAAAGTGGGTGGTATGAAAATTTTAGAAATTAAAGGCAGAGAGATGCATGAAATCATATGGTACGTTCAGCAGATTACAAAGCTCGGCACTGCTGACTTTAGAAGATGAAACAGAAGAAGAGAGGAGGTTGGAATAGAGAACACGCTGTTCCGATCAGGCAGCGACATGAATGTGTGTGTTTTCCCATCGTGCCCAGCACGTGTGTTAGCTGGGTGGCAGGTCTTCAGGGGGTCTGTGGGACACTTCTGAGGTGCAACGGTGAGAATTTTCTGTCCTAAGGTATCCAAAGTCTGGTGAGGGAAGTGTGTGTGTGTGTGTGTGTGTGTGTGTGTGTGTGTGTGTGTGTGTGCGTGCCCAAGGAAATATCTTTTTTCTTCTTCTCACGATATGTGGATATGTGCATGTGGTGTGTATGCATGTTTCATGTGTGCACACGTGCATGCGGAGGCTCAAGGTTAATATAGAGAATCTTTCTCAATTGCTCTTCCACCTTATTCTTTAAATTAGAGTTTCTCAACCAGACGTAGAATTCACCAATTCAGCCTTGATAGCCAGCTTGCTCTGGAAATCCATTCCTGCACACCAAAATTGGAATTACAGGTAGACCACCATCCCCACCCATTATTTCCCTGGGTCTCAGGGGAGTCTGAACTCCGGGCCATTTACACTTTAACTGCTAGCCATTTCTCCAGCACCTAGGAAAATGTCTTAAGAACTGGTCTAGTTGGGTCTGGTGCCACAGGCTTGTCCTTCCAGCTACTTGAGAGACTGAAGAGGGAGGATGGAAAGTTTAAGACCTATTTGGGCCACAGAGATGGGAATAAATGGATATTTGGAGGAACATAGGAAGTACAAGAACAAAAACCTAGAAACCAGGGCAATGGCTGCAGACTTTGAAAACATTCGTATTTGATCTGAGTTTCCAAGGGTACAAGGAGGCTGTAATAGGGGTGACATGCCACCTACTGACTGGCAGCTGAGGCTGCCTTGGGCTGTTCGATATGTTCATTTCCTGTACTCATGTTCCTGGGTCTCCTTTCTGAAGAAACCCAGCCTGTCACTACAGGTATTCAGCACAGTCTACAGAGAAAAACTAGACATAGTACACCAATAACAGACCCGGCCACTCAACAGCTGCCTCAAGAGAAAGTAGTATATATAACCCAGGCAAAAGGAATGTTCTTCTCCCATTTCTCAGGTAGAATCCAGTCCAAAGGTATTGTGTAGTCTTTGTATTAATCTACAGAGATGGCTGAGTGGGTAAAGGCAATTGATGCAAAGCAAGCCACAGTTTGATCCCCAGAGCCCATATGGTGGAGGCTAGAATCAACTACTCCAAGTTGTCCTTGGGTCTTTACATATATATAGTGTTAAGTGCACATGAGCGGGCGCGCGCGCACACACACACACACAATGTAAAAACAAAACAAAACAAGTACACTTTTTAGTATGATCACATGCTACATATAATACAAACAGGTCATTATAGAAATTTCAAGTTTCAAGAAAGTTCAATGAAAACGACAGCTGCATTTGTCTAGTGTCAGGTAAACCAATGACTTCAGCTCATTCAATGACTGAATTTCTCAGCTTTAAACAGATTCTTTGAAAAGATGTTTAGCAAAGTGGCATGACACTTAGTTCATGATACTTAGAAATCTAAATGATGGGAAAAGTATCCAACTCAATTTAAGTTATTAAGTCATTCAACTATTGGTTTATTTAAATAATGTGTTAAATGTAAATTTTTAGTAATCATAGTTTAAAGAAAGGAAGAAAAAAGGGGGAGAGGAGTACCATTTAGACTAAAATTGAGCAGATAGGTCAAAACATGGCTTTTGAAGAAATTAAAGTGTGAAAAAAGAAATTTGTCTTGCATGATGGAAGGATAGAATGTCAGTCAGGCTGGCCTCAATCACACTGTGAGCCAAAGCTGGCCTTGAACTCCCAATCTTCCTGCCTATATCTCACAAGTGCTAAGTCTGTGGGCTTTCACCAACATGACAAGCACTATCTCACTTTGACACACAAATAATATTAATAATGATCCACATCTCATAGGCATTCAGGCTCCTGAAAGCTTCATAAAAGTTATATAAATCCTACACATTTTCTTTAAAAAAAAAAATAGTTCTACATATGCACTAGTATTATCTAAATGCTTTTAGGTGCTATGGAAGAAGAACTCATAGTCACTTAAAACGTTATCAAATTCTTGGTTTTCATGAAACATTTCTATCACTGAATATTAAAAATACAACTATAGTCATAGAGATATACTTGTTCTCTCAAAGATTGGATACTATTGCCTGAAATCCTAGCACTTGAAAGGCAGGAGAATCTTGAGTTTGAGAACAGTCTGGGTATACAAGACCATTTCATAACAAAAAAAATGCCAAATAGAAACATAAATAGTGGTCAAAACTGTTATCAATGTCACTAATCATAAATTTGCATAAACCTTAAAATCCAACTAGTTACAGAATCCTGTGTTGTCCTCATCAAAACACACATTTCTTTATGCGCTTTTAGTTTAGAGACAGACAAATTTGCCCTGGATTGGGGAAGTTCTTTGAAGACTCATGGGCTCTCAAATTTTGTGCATAATTTTGTGTATATTATGATTATCTAGGGCAGTGGTTCTCAACCTGTGGATCATGACCACTTTAGAGGTTCTAGATCAAATATCCTGCATATCAGATATTTACATTATGATTCACAATGGTAGCAAAATACAGGTATGAAGTAGCAACAAAGTAATTGTATTGTTGGTGGTGACCACAACATGAGGAACTGCATTAAAGGGCCACAGCAGTAGGAAGGTTGAGAACCACTCACTAATCTAAGGAACGGTGCACCTAATTAAATAAAAAAAGGATGGAGTATCAGCACTTTACAATTTTTCTTTTAGAGAATTATTGGTTCTTGGGAGTTAGTCTGGGTCCCCACAAGGAGGACTTGGTAAACTGCGGGTCCCTGCTCCTCCCCAACCACTGACTGCCTGGGGGTCTCATCTAGCAGGTGGAGAGGAGGAGAATGGATCTACATTTCCAGCAATTTCCCAAGTTACACAAGTGAGACTGACCAAGGACCACACTCGGAAGACCTCTGCCCTCCCTGTAGCTCCTCCACACCCTGTTTTTATAGTACATCCAGAAGTACGGGAGAAAGAGATCACTATGTGCGTGGGAGGGAACACTGAATAAATACTATTCTAGTAATTTATGTCTCCAGTTTTCTTTTTTTTTTTTTTTTTTTTTTTTTTAAGACAGGGTTTCTTTGTGTAGCTTTGGCTGTCCTGGAACTAGCTGTGTAGACCAGGCCTCGAACTCATAAAGATCCTCCCGCATCTGCCTTCCAGTGCTGGGACTGAAGGCGTGAACGCAGAATGGCCATTAGGAAAGGAGAGGACCAACGAGGGGGATGTAGATGGGGGAGTATGAGCAAGGTGGACACTGATGAGGTTAATTCCCAGGAATACAGTGTGCTGGTCATTGTGATGGCCTGAGAAGCGTAAAACAAACAAGCAAAGAACCCAAACAACCCTGCTGCCTAGACTTTGCCTTCCCCCAGATGTGCAGCTCCCTGGGTGGATACGGCACACCCTGGAATGGTTCTGCAGTACAGCCGGCTGGGAACCACAAAGGTAGCCACGGCTCTCCAACCGTAGTGCTAGTGCGTGCAGAAATCCCCTAGAGTGCTTACAAATGCACGCATTCCTGACTCTCACCCTGGCGTTCCTCTGCAAGGTCATTTAGCTCTAATTATCATGGAGGACTTTTTCATTAGGCTGGGTTCTCTTTCTCCAAATGCTTTGTTTAGTCTGCACCCTCAGAGTTTTTAGATTTATAACACCATCACAAGTTGACGCTGCTCTCTCTGTTTACTATTCTGAGACCAGAATGTTCTTGCTTGAATGGTGGTGAGTATAGGGAAAAGGGAACAGTAAGTACAAAAATCCATTAATGTTGTTAAAATATTGTCATTATGTGCTTTTAGAATTTTTTAAATTAAGTTTTAGTCAGTATACAAAATAATAGATTTCATTAAGATGTTTCACATTATACACCAAAAAATAAATGCAACCAAGGAAGTGAAAGACCCCTATAATGAGAAGTTAAAACGGTGAAGGAAAAACCTGAAGCCACCAGACAATGGGAAGGGCTCCCATGCTCATGGATAGGGAGAACTAAGATTGTGAAAATGGCCATACTGCCTATGTATACCTAGTTCATATTCCCCATGTTCCCTCTTCCCTCAAATGGTTCCTCTTCTGCTTTCACTATATATATGTGTGTGTGTGTGTGTGTGTGTGTGTGTGTCTGTGTGTCTGTGTATACACATACATATATATGTGTATATATGTATATACATAATTTTGTGTATATGTGTGTGTATATATACATATATATACACACATATGTGTATATATACGTATATATATAATTTTAAATTAAAGTTAAAAAACATAATATTTTAAAATATAGATTAGCATATGAGAGAAAAAATGTGATTCTAGTTTATCTAGTTCTGACTTATCTTGTTTAAAATTATGATCACCAATTTCATTCATTTTTCTTCAAGTGACATAAATTCTTTCTTATATCTGAATAAAATTCCATTGTCTAGACACACCAATTTTCTTTATCCATTCAACTGTTAATGGGCATCTAGTCTGGTTCTGTATCTTGGCTATTATGAATAATGTAGCAATAAGCAAATATCTCTACAGCAGGCTTGCTTATAGTTCGTCAGGTAAGGATGTAGGCATGGTATATCTGGATAATACAGTAGGCCCACTTTTTGTTTTTGGAGGACCCTTCTCACCAATTTCACAGTGGTTGACCAGTTTATTTCTCCATTAGCAGTCAGTGAGGGCCCCTCCTCACACTCTCACCAGTTTTTGTTGTCATTGGCTTACGTGATGATGCCCCTTCTGACTGGGGTGGGATGGAGTTTGCATTTTCCCAATGGCTAAAGATGTTGAACACCACCCCGACCCCAACCCCACGAAGTCTTTACTGGACACTTGTATTTCTTCTTGTGAGAACTGTCTCCTCAATTCACTGGCCCATTTGTTAATGAGTGCTTTTTATATTTAACTTTTTGAGTTCTTTATAGAGTCTAGATATTAATTCTCAGTAGATGTTACATTGGCAATGATTTCTTACCATTTTCTAGGTGGCCTCTTTTTTGCTGTTCAGAAGTCTTTTAATTCCATGCGATTGCACTTGTCAATTCTTGGAGTTATTTCCTGAGGCTAGAAAGTCGTTTTCAGAAAGTCTTTGCCTATGCCTGAATCTTCAAGTGTTCTTCCTGTTTCCCTGTGACAACTTCAGGGCTTGGGTCTTAAGACCACTGACCCCTTTTGAGTAGGCTTCTGTGAGACAGGGATTTTGAAGTATGTGGTGATATATTGTGTCCTCCCATATATTGTGTACCCTAATAAAGCTTATCTGAGGATCAGAGGAAAAAGCCAGCCACTGTAGTAAACACAGAGGTCAGGCAATGGTAGCACATGCCTTTAATCCTAGTATTCGGGAGGCAGAGATCCATCCAGCTCTCTGTGAGTTCAAGGCCACACTGGGAACAGAGCCAGGCATGGTGGCATATACCTTTAATCCCAGCACTAGCCATAGAGGTCTGGAGGTCTGTACTGACAGAAAGAGGAAGTGATGTAGCTGGGAGAAGAGAGGAAATGAGATGGCAGAACAGAAAGGCATATAGGCGTGGGTGTACAGGAAGTGGGTCTCTCTGGAAGCTGAGGAGTTGGTGAGGTGAGGTTGGTGGTGGCTTGTCTTAATCCTCTGTTCTCTCAGTTTTAACCCCAATATCTGGCTGTGGTTTATTTATTTATTTATTTATTTATTTATTTATTTATTTATTTATTTATTTATTTTTATTAACAAGACCATTTAGCAATTCATCTTACAGAAGTGAGTGTGGAAGAGACTGTCTTTTCTCCAATTGTATGTTTTAATGTTTCTGTTAAAAAACTGATGGCTGCAATTGTATAGGTTGATATTTTTCCCCAGCTCTATTTCAATGACCCATGTGTCGTCTTTATGCTGGTGGCATTACTATAGCTCTGTGGCATCATTTGAGAGTGGTGTATATTATACTTCCAGCATTCTCTGCTTTTGCTGCTTGGCATCTTCTGAGATCCCATATGAATTTTGAGATCTCTTTTTCTAGTTCTATGAAGAATACTATTGAAAGTTTAATGAAGATTGCATTAAATTAATATGTCATTTTTGGTAACGTAGCCATTTTCACAATATCAAATTGTAAAGCACATCTGATTGAAAATATTAGTAATTGTAATGGTATAGTAAATTGAACATGCATCTAAGAAGAGCAGGTTTCCTCTGCCACATGTCTCTATTCAGGTTTCTTATACTCATATTGCAGCAATTCCTGTGGCATTACAAACATTCCACATTGCTATTATCATTCTTGCTTTTGAAGAATGCTACAGATTTTGAGGAGAACTCTATATGTTTAATCTACTAAACTTCACCAGTTAGTAAAAGAATAAGGCTTTTCCTCCCGTTGCAAACATGACTGTCATGACACCCTGAGAAACAATGAGGTGAAAATGGAATTAGAGGCCAGTGGGGTGGTTTGCTTCCATGAGTGGTGGCCCAGAAATGGCTCTTCTCTGAGAGATGGCACCAAGGTAGGCCAGATCCTCTAAAAGGTTACATACAGGACATACCAAAAGAATCCTAGGCTTGGAAGCAGACGACCCACCTTTATAACGTTTTCTTCCCTTCTCTGTTCCCTGACAGTGGGCAGGGACCACAGCCCCAGGAGGACCTAGGGCCAGGTCAAAGTCAGCTTAAGGTCTAGAATATAGATGGCTTGACTCCTCCTTAAAATGTGCAGACCCTCTATGATAGAGACGTTTTCAGGACGTCAAGCAAGTAGCTTTAGGCTGGTTTTGTGTGAACTGTCAGCCCCCTTTCCCTTGCTGCTACAGGCAGTGAAGACATTGCCTTTTGCACAGGTCACACATTTTTACTTGTGAAGGTCTCCCCCACCCGTCTTGTGCACCGTGGGAATAAGGGCGCCCCAACACTAATGATGCAAAACTGGCACCAAAATAAATCTGCACAAGTAAGCCTTACTAAAGAGACCTTCAACCAGCTTCCCCCTCAATTTAATACAACATAGAAGTTCTCCCACCTAATGGCTACTGGGAAAGTCTCTTATCTTCTAGGAAGACCTTCTCCCTACATTCATGTGAGATAAACCTTTGAACTTATTATTCTGTCTCTAGCTAGTTTGACTCTAAGACCCACCCTCTAAACCTAAGAGAGTAGACACAAATGTTTTGTTTTGTTGTGTTTTCCTTCCCTAATACTAGAAAGTTCCCCCAACATCTGCACCATCAAGTCCTCAGGACTTCACCATGCTCAAAAGTTCCCCCCAATTATCATTGCCTCAAGCTCTCTGCCATATCCAGTCAATCGTGGAGTCAATGGGGTAAACAGACATATGTGTAGTCATTTACTAATTCTGTCAGATACTTACATTATTGTAAATGCAACATAGCCAGTTGATACGTTTTCCCTAATTTCTGGCAATTTCTTGAATCCATAGCCAGCTGAGAGGTGTAATTCAAACATGATTTAACAAATGGGAATGTGCCCTGATCTACTCCTGCTCCCCCCAATAATTTATTATCAGCAGGTCAATGGAACTATTTCCCACTCTATATAAATTATACTCACTAAAGTGAACCTTCGTCCACCTTCCGCTCGGCTAGAGCTTCACACGTTCATCAATGTCATGGACAACTTCTTTCCTGAGTGTTAGCTTTGTGGACTGGAGGTATATATAGTTCAGTTGTAAAGGGCTGGATCAGCATATGCAAATCCTGGCTTCTGCATGCCCCTCCTCTGCCCCCCCAACAACAATAACAGTCAACAATTGCTTTTGAATAGTGGAAGAATTTCTTCAGTTTTCTGTGCTATGTTTTTGTTTTTTGAATTTTTTTTTTGTTTGATTTTGTTTTTTTCAAGACAGGGTTTCTCTGTGTAGTCCTGGCCATCCTGGAACTCGCTCTGTAGACAAGGCTGGACTTGAACTCTGAGATTTGCCTGCCTCTGCCTCCTGAGTGCTGGGCTTAAAGGCATGTACCACCACTGCCCAGCTTCTGTGCTATTTTTAATATAACATTCACAAACATGACCCATCTTTAAATTAATATTCACTATTCTATAACATCTTTTTTCTTTTTATAAAAGGTTTATTATTTTGATGATTTTTAGTTATTTGAGACAGGTTCTCTCTATGGCCTTGAACTCATAGAGATCTACCTGCCTCTGCCTCCTGAGTGCTGAGGTCAAAGGCGTGCGCCACTACATCCAGCTACTTTTGTTATTTTTAAGTTATGTTATACATGTGTCCATAATTGCTAGTGCCCGAGGAGGCCGGTGTTATTAGATCTCCCTAGAACTGGAGTTACAGGTGGTTGTGAGTCACCCAATGTGGGGTGCTGGAAATGGAGCTGGGGTCCTCTGTAAGAACAATACATGTTCTTAACTGCTGAGCCATCTATCCAGCCCTTCTCTGATTTTTCTCCTGTCTTAGATTTTACTTTGCATGTGTCTGGGGGATACACACACACACACACACACACACACACACACACACACACACACACACATACACACACACACACACGTGGAGGTCAGAGGACCATTGGCAGAAGTTGATCCTCTCCTACCATGCAAGTTCCTGGGATTGAATTTAGATTGTTGGTTTTGGCCTTTGTCTACTGAGACATCTCACTGGCCAACAAAACATTTCCTGAAACAGCAAAAACTCTAGCAATGAGTTGAGTTTCTGACTTAATGTATCAAGCACAGAACAGTTCAAGAATGATACATTATAGGCCATAGTCAGCTGTCTTTAATTTTTGAGAGGAGGCAATTGCTGCCAGGAACTTTTAACCCTGAGAACTGCTTTCTGGGATTGGTGCCAGAGATGAGGAAGGACACAAAGCTGTGACTATGGGACAGCCCCTGAGGTAACTCATATTGTCCCCATTTCCTGCTGTCTCACCTTGGGAATGGGCTAGATTGCTGACTGGCTTTCGAAGGATGGTAATATGACATGATCAGGTCACAAAAGACAGGCTTCCTATTGCCCTGTTGTCCCTCTCCTGGCTGCCTCTCCACCTCACTCAGCACCTCGTCCTCTGGCTGCTGTGTTCTGAGCTGCCCTGGAATTAGATCCACTTGGGAAGGTGTGGGAGCCCGTTTTCGGGTTCCTCGTGGCTTTACCCAGCAGGTCCGCATAGAGGATGATTAGGACCATGGGCCTGAGTACAGGTGTCTGAGATGGTCTGCACTTGGCTGTGCTGGGGGAGGAGGTCTTTTGCTCCACCCCTTGGCGTCTCTATAAATACCCTGGGGCAGAGACAGTCAGGGCCTGTTGGAAAAGGTTCCAGGCCCTCTCGAGGCTATCCTTTATTTTCTATCTATCTCCACAATATTCTCAGCAATATAAATCCTTTTAACTAATATTTCCTGCTGCTCACACTCAAGAAAACTCTGGGGAGGTGTGGGGTTGGTGGGTAAACGCCCACAGGAAGGAAACAGATGCCTGTACTTAGAACCAGTGATGCCCAAGGCTGGTCAATAGCCACACACGTGAGTTTGGAAATAATCTTCCTTTAGTCGGTCCCTGGGATGAAGAGTCACATGCCACCAGGTCATTAAATGCAATATCTGTCCCCTGAGTGAGACACCTATAGCTTTGAGGCATGGGGGCCCAGCTAAGTCATGACCTATATAAACAGAGATTATAAATGCTGTTTTAGACCACTCTTTCTAATATACATAGGTATCTGATACATATTGGAAATGAGTAGGATGCTAATTGGTCCCCTTGGCAGACAATCCTAAGAGCTCTAAGTGGTCAACTTCCCTGAGTTTGTACTGCCCAGGTACAAAGGGCCCAGCAGGGACTCTGGGAGGCCTCTGCCCTCACCTTCGCTCCAGCTGCCACAGCTGAATGGCCCTTCTGCTTCCCTTGGGACATTCTGGTAATGACGAGCAACCCACCAAATCTTCATCGGATCAAGTACAACCTCCACTCGTTAAAGGCTCAACCAATAACTTGCTTCTGCTTCTCGAGCAAGCTGTTATCTCCACTCTGCTACACCTGCACTGCTCACAGTTTTGTTTGCATGGTCCCTGAGGACACCCAGGTATTCAAGGCTTAGAATGAGAACGTAGACCTTTTCTTTTGCTTTTTCTTCTGGGAGAGTCACCATTCACATTTTGCTGGGCTAGGAACCAAAGTTATTTCTGTTTTTTTTTTTTTAAATAAACTTTTATTAATTCATTGAGAATTTCATACAAGGTATCTTGATAATATTCATCCTATCTTCTCCATCCCCTCCCAGATCCACTCCCACCTCCCTCCCCACCTTCATATCCTGTGTTGAAAAAAAAAAAATACTAACTTGTGCTGCTCAAATACTCTGGGGTTTGAGGTCTACCATGGAGCTTGGTTGACTTAACCAGGTCACAACTTTAAAGAAAACTGACTCTCTCTTAGCAGCTAACAATTGCCAATAGTTCCTCAGTTAGAGGCGGGGCTTCATAATCATTTTTCTCTGGCTTGAGCTCTCACGAGTCTTGTGCATGCTATTCTAACCACTGTGAGTTCATATGAGCAACTGCTGCATTGTGTCTTGAAAATACCATTTCCTTGTGGTCATATACTGCCCGTGGCTCTTATCATCCCCTTTTCTGTGAAAATCCCTGAGCCTTGCACAGAGGAATGTGATGTGGACATCCCATTTGGGGATGAGCACTCTCCAGACTCTTGTACTCTCCACATTGACCAGTTATCATCTACTACAAGAAGAAGCAGTGGTGGCACACGCCTTTAATCCCAGCACTTGGGAGGCAGAGGCAGTTGGATCTCTGTTTGTAGCCAGCCTGGGCTACAAAGGGAGGTCCAGGAAAGTACAAAGCTACACAAAGAAACCCTGTCTCGAAAAAGCAAAAAAAAAAAAAAAAAAAGAAGAAGCTTCTCTAATGAAGGTTGAGAGATACCCTAACCTATAGGTATGGCTAAAATATGTCATTAGGAGTCACTTTAATACTATATCCATTTAGCAGAACAATAATAATAGGCTCTTCTCTTGTACTGTCTAGCCAAAGGTTCTTGGCCCCAAGAACAGTGCTAGGTATAGCTTCCATCATGTAGAGCAGGTCTTAAGTCCAATCAGAAAATGTTTGGTCATGCCCATGACATTTGTGCCACAAACTTCTAATATAATCCACGGTCTTAACCCATGTTTAGTAAGAATAAACTTTATAGGCTGAAGGGGAGTGGGGGCATCTGTAGCAGTCATTCTTTTCTGAGGTGTTATTGCACCATAAAGTGTTGAAAGAGCCCCAGAGGGAACTTGCCAAGGCTCCAGTGCTCCTGTTTTTTTTTTACTGGTACAATTTCCCCAGGTGGTATATATTTGTGACAGGAAGTTGTTAGTGTTTGCTGGCTTAGGCCTAATGCAGAGTTGGCAATCCAGATAGTGGAGCTGATGGCCAGAGCACTGGGCGCTATTG
This sequence comes from Peromyscus maniculatus bairdii, assembly GCF_049852395.1. Taxonomy (NCBI): domain Eukaryota; kingdom Metazoa; phylum Chordata; class Mammalia; order Rodentia; family Cricetidae; genus Peromyscus; species Peromyscus maniculatus. The sequence goes on along the minus strand of NC_134852.1, from coordinate 184,782,460 downwards.
AAAGTGCGTTGGTGGTTGAGAGAAAGTGGCCCCCAAAGAGAGTGGCACTGTTAGAGGTGTGGCTTTGTTGGAGTTTGTGTGGCCTTGTTGGAGGAAGTGTGTCACTGTGGAGGTGGGCTTTGAGGACTTCTTTGCTCAAGCTATGCTCAGTGTGACTCAGAGTTGCTTGGGCTGCCTGGGGATCAAAATGTAGAGTTCTCAGCTCCTTCTCCAGCACCATGTCTGCTTGCATGCCACCCGCCATGATGATAATAGATCAAACCTCTGAAGCTATAAGCCAGCTCCAATGAAAGGTTTTCCTTTACAGGAGTTCCTGTGGTCATGGTGTCTCTTCACAGCAGTAGAAATCTTAACTAAGGCAGTGCTTTATATTTATTAGGGAATTTAAAGCACTCTACAGGTGATGTTGCTTTCCCACTTCATGAAGGAGGAAATGAGGTAAGAAAAGGTTAAGGGACTAAGTAAAGGACACACCAAGATTCCAACTCGGAGTCAGGCTCCTCAGTCAACACTCATCACTGCTAGGCAAGCCTCCTGTCCTGCCTCTCTGCATGCACTATGTTGGAAATATTTGAAGTGGAATAAAATGATCATTAACTTGCATATATTTATAGAAAAGTAATTCTGCATAAAAGAAGGAAAAATTTAGGTGTCTGTAGAAAACACACCAATTTTTAAGTCTTTGATGATTTAAAGGAAATTGTTTTATGATTTTTATTTTGGTATACCTCTAACAACAGGAGTTTACTCTCAGACCTGAAATGTTTCCTGATAGACAGCCTGCTGGAGGAGCATAATGTCTGTGTTTAACCATTTCAGGGACTGCCAGACTGTTTCTCAAGGTGGTTGAACCAGAATCCCATCAGCCAGTGTAGGAGGGTTCTGATTTCTCCAGGTCTTATTCATCATTGTCTACCTTAAAACAAAGTGTACCTCCAATGAACATAAAGTGGTCTCTTGTGTTGTTTCCTTTAACCCTCCCGCCCCGATTATTGATGTTAAATGTCTTTGTGTGTGTGTGTGTGTGTGTGTGTGTGTGTGTGTGTGTGTGTGTGTGTGTTTTGGCCATTTGTATTGCTTCTTTGGAGAGCTTTCTGTCTATCACTTTATTTCTTTCCTGATTCAATTGCTCCTCTGGTGGGAAAAGCCATCGCAACTCAATCCGTCGCTGGTTTCACTTACATCATTGCAGTTCGTAATCTCCAGGAAATGGTAAAACGAGTTTGTGAAGCATGTGACCTTTGCACTATTAACAACTTAGTTTTCAGAGTTCATAACTTCAATAAAGACTTTGAGGACTCAAAGTTCATTGCAGATGGACTGGTCTTAGATCTAAGAGGATTTACGTATGTATCCAAGATACAATTGAACATTTGGGGCTTTATTCTAGGGCTGGAACTCAGGATCAGTCACAAAATATCAGATGAAGGATCTAGAATTAAAAAAAAATCAAAATAGTGGAACTCAAGGCCTTTCAAAACCTCCAAAGGTTAACCAACCAACATGGGTTGCCTTGATCTGTCCTGGTTTTCTCTGATTGTTCTGGAAAATACCAGAGTCCCGGTAAAAGAAGTCTGCCAGCCACCTAGCCCTATCTCATGCTCCCAGGTATGAGATGACAGAGCTGTGAATAAGTAAGCCATGAAGGGCATTGGCTGAATTCTCAGACTGTGCCAACCTCATGGCTTTGAACTCGACACTGGCTATTTATTTTCAGTTTATGAATCTTGGCATTCACTTTACCTCTGTGAACCTCAGGCAAGCTCAGGTGAGATACAGAAGGGTTCAGATCTAATGTGAATCATGGTAAAAGTGGGTTTCTAAGGGTGGAATTCATATATTGTCAATAGTAACCTTGAAAATTCTTCAAGTTCAAAAGCAAGCACATCCCAAGTATATAGTTTAATGCAGATAATGCCAAACACTGTTTCCTCAGATGCCCCAAAGCTTTGTTCATTATCCTCAATGCACCAGCTCCTTGCCTTTTTCTGTGAACACTCTCATACTTCTGGCAGAAACGAAGGGCTCATTTTGGGGAGTCAAACCTTTGCAATCACTTTTCCAATCTTTCTAAAGATTTCAACCCACAAGTGAGGCTGATCTCAAGTATGGCTGTATCTACTGCTCATCTCTGACTCATTGGGTGACTTGTAAGGCATTCCTTATAATACTTTAATTCTTTCTCTTTTTTCCCTAAGTACTCATGTCGAATTCTTACAGGTTAAGTATATGTTGTATGCTGGTTTTCTACTGTGGAGAAGCCACTTAGCAGAGCACTTAGCAAGCCCTCTTCTCTCATAAAAGACCTTCAACACATGCCCAAGATGTCAAAGTACCCCAAACTAAGCTGCTTTGTTGACTGAGGTGGTAACTTCCAAGACTTCTCTTCTGAGAGAAGAACTGGGTGCCCCAAGTCAAAGTCTAGTGCCCAGCTCTGCTGGCCCAGTTTATATGGAGGCCTCTCCTGCAGGCCCTGTTCTGGAAGCTTTTCCAGGTCTGTTCTACCTAGCCTATCATTCAATACACACAGTACAGTGGTCAAGCCAGAGGTCAGCTGGTGCCTGGGAGAAGAGTTCATTTAAACCAAGTTAGACCCAGAGCTTCAACATCTACTCTCAGCAGTAGCAATGGTGAGAGGCAAGAATATAATACTGTCCTCCGGGAGCAAGGAGAGTGTAAATGAGGGCATTTGGAACTTGACTGGGAATACAAAGTGGCACCTTGCCATTATTGTGGCTTATCCACTGGGAAGCTCCTCACAAAAGGGGAAGCAGAAAGGCCTTACCAGTGTGAGAGTAAGCGCCAGAAGAGTGAGTTGGCTCGGTGGGTAAAGGTGTTTGCCTCACAAGCCTGGGAGCTAAAGTTCTACCCCCAGAGCCCACATAAAGATTAAAGGAGCAAACTGAATCCAACAAACATATGCCCTGGTATGCTTGCACACCACACACACACACACACACACACACACACTCACACACACATACTAAAAAGACTGCATCAGTTAACTATTCATCAGTATATAAGTGGTTAAGGCAATTATGGTATATCTGGCATATCTCCACAATAGAATTTCTGTTTTAGTACAGGACAGACTCTGGGACCTATTGCCAAGTGGGGAAAAAAGCAAGATGCAAGAAAGATAGAAAAGGGAATGGAGGTTGTAGTAATAAGTACAATCCTTCTTTATATTTGTTTTGCAGAGCTCTTGAAAGATACACAAAATATAATCAGCAGCTGTTGTTTTCATAAAGGAAGACATACTCCTTTATACTGTTTAAATACTTTGTGTGCTTGTATCAAATTTGTAAAAAAAAAAACCACCAACAACAACATAATATTAAAATCCAACTATAAGGAAACCTAAAAAAGAAAAATCCACCTCTTGTATCTTTCCTTTATCTTACTAGCAGAGCAGCATGTAATAGAATTTCTACTGCTCTGGCCTTTTCTGGCAAAAGGGTTTTACAATCAAATAATCCAAGGTTGAGTTGGATCGCTTCCACATACTAAACACAGAAATGTACAGTCATCTTTCAAAGATCAAGTGTAACTAAGATGATGATAGCACATGGGCCAGAGCAGGGCTGTGCTTGTTTGTGTTAACCCAATACACATCCTCACAGGACTCAGAAAACGAATATGTATTTCCTTTTATATAGGAGGAGAACTGATTCCCTCTCACTGTGTTCAAATTTCTATGAATATATAGGGCATGGCGAGTCGTGTCTATCATACTAGCATTGGAAAGGCTGAGGCAGGAGGAGTGTGTGTTTGAGTCCAGCCTGAAGCCTGGACTGGAGGGTGAGATAGTGTCAGAGAGGAGAGGAGAGGAGAGGAGAGAGAGACAGAGACAGAGACAGAGAGAGACAGAGAGACTGAGACAGAGACAGAGAGGAGGTGAGGAGGGAGGAAACATGAGTTTTCTCATGTGAAATTTAAGTTTTTGTTTGATGAAAAGGTAGAAGTTTGCTTTGTTCCTTCATTAATTCCATACATTTTCATCAGAAAATGGCATGCATGGTGCAAAGTGCTAGGGCCGAATACGGGAGCACAGCTGCCATTTTTCTCCATAGAATCCATGTTCTGCAGTTGGAATTCTCTTTGGGCTGCCAGCTAGCTCCCAAAGACACGGAGACTTACTATTAGTTATAAATGCTCGGCCTTAGTTTAGGCTTGTTCCACTAGCTCTTTAAACTTAATTTAACCTGTTTCTGTTCATCTATATTTTGCCTCAGGGCTTTTGACCTTTCTTTAATTCTATAGTTCTTACTTTCCTGCTTCCTCTGTATCTGGCTGACTGGCCCCTGGCATCTCCCTGGTGTCTCTTTCTTTATTCCCTGAGCCTAAATTCCTCCTCCTACTTACTCTCCCTACCCAGAAGTCCCACCTATACCTCCTCCCTTGCTATTGGCTGTTCAACTTTTTATTAGGTCAATCAGGTGCCTTAGACAGGCAAGGTAAAACTGCAACACATCTTTACATAGTTAAACAAATGCAACACATCTTTGCATAGTTAAACAAATGCAGCACATCTTTACATAGTTAAACAAATATCCCACAGCAACGTCATCCTTTCCTAGTGGCATCACCTGATTTTCCTTTGGATAAGCACCTGTACCCTTGCTCTTGGTTCAGGTGGTTTTTTCATGGGAAGCCTCACAATTGAGACACTCCACCATAACCACTGGCAACCTTGGGAGGAGGGCAGATACCTGGTATCTTCTAAGTCCTGGTCCTAATACTATAAATAGGAGCCAAGAAAAGAAATCCTAGGACTTTTGTGAAACGCTTGACAAGGAATGATTACCCTCAGTGGAGGCTGACACCAGGAAGATGTGCCCTTGAGGCTCTAGTAACTAGAAAAAGCAGACAATTGAAATGAAAGTTATGTGGGGGGAGACAGATTTTGGGGAGGTGGCACGAAGTAAACTGTAAATCCTGCTCCTCCCCAAAGGAATCTACCTCTGAATCTTATAGTTTGAGAGTTCATATTAATTTCCATTTTTTTTTGCCCAATGAACTTAGCAATATTCTTTTTCAAAATTCATTTATTTGATGCTCATTTCTCACCTACATTTGTCACTCCAAACTAGACTGTTCCCAATAAATATAAAAGATGTAAGATGAATCATGCATGAGAAATGCCCCTTTCCCTTCAGGAGAGGCAGGCATGGGATTGAAAAATCACTTTTCTTGTGATAGATGACTGGACACATCCCACACCTGGTGCTTGGAGGTCACTGAAAGCTAAGGATAATGGGGTATGATGTCTTAGAGTTGTGAAGGAACCTGGAGTTAATCTGTGCCTACCACCTCATTCAAATCTAGACTCTGAAGTCAGACTCACTCCAAATCACTAGGAATAGTTCTGAACTGTACTTTACCTGTGTTGCATAAAGGTAGTTTTAGCAAAACAATAATAAAAGAAAGGCCAACGGATGAGATCAAAGTCACTCATAATGTCCATCATCTAAAGAACCCTAAGGCTCTCTTTCTATGAATTGTCTTTTAATTGTAGTGAAGTCATGCTGTTTACGATCTGTTCCTTAACTTAACTTGGTATCATAGCATTTCCCCACATTATCAAATACTCCTCTATGAAATTTTCATTGGCTGAATGACGTACGTTTCCCCCTTCTCAGATGGCTAGGCTATTTCCAATTGTTTAGCTTTCTATACAGTTCAGAGATGAAATTTTTTTTTTTTTTTTTTTTTTTTTTTTTTTTTTTTTTTTTTTTTTGGTTTTTCGAGACAGGGTTTCTCTGTGTAGCTTTGCGCCTTTCCTGAGACTCACTTGGTAGCCCAGGCTGGCCTCGAACTCACAGAGATCCGCCTGGCTCTGCCTCCCGAGTGCTGGGATTAAAGGCGTGCGCCACCACCGCCCGGCCAGAGATGAAATTTTTAATAGATAAATCCTTGTGGCCATCTTGTTTCTTGACACAAGTTCCCAGCCACTGAGTTGTTAAAGAGTATCAAACATTTTACGACTCAAACTCGCATTGCACTTTTTAGGCAGCACTCATAGACACTTCACAGTGCAACACTCAAGTTTCATTAGCAGGGGCAAAAACTTCAAGTCAGCTGCCTGCAAGAAGCAGCAGGTATCAGGATAGTAGAGGTTATCTCGTGATGCAGCCAGGAAGCATACATCCTGAGAGGAGGGTGTGATATGGTTTTGTTTTTTTTTTTCAGTGCTCTTGCCCCCAAGGAAAAGTCACAACACACGACAGAATCCACTAACAAGAGTTTCATCAAGACAAAGCAAAAGGGATAGACGTGATCAGGCCTGTGGAAGGACATGTGTGAGAAAGAGGCTGGAGGAACATGGGACCCGCCTTATAAAGGCCGGGACGCACCTGCACACACAGGCCCACGTGGCTGTTCCACGCATGCACATAGATCACGTGGTCACATCCGCGCTGGCTACTTGACCATGTAACCATAGGGCATGGGTCACGCAGGACATATGGCCCGGAAATGACTAGGTAGAGATGACTAAGTGTCCCGCCGGGCATGCATGAACATGGAGGCGTGGTTGGAATTCCTATCGGGGTATGGCTGCGAAGCTTGTGTTTATTAATGTTTGAGGTCTCATTAAGCCTAAGCAGTGTGTTAGAGAAGAAAAATTAAAAGCACAAAAGAGTTATCTGCCTTCAAACTCTCTTTAAATCCTTAAATCCATTTATTATATTGCCTTCCCCCAGAATCACGGCTGCCAAGCCCAGCCTGAACATTCCTGTCTTTAGTCAGACTCTCAAATGTCTTTCTGACTAAAACCATAGAAACCTTCAAATCTCATGATGTAAGCTATATTCTAATAAGCTGTATTCTGAAAGCCATCTTTCTGGTTGCTTGTCCCAATGAATCTGCTCCCACAGACAAAGTCTCTGTTTGCTGAGGGTGATCTACATGATCACATGAGTCTAAAACCACTTCTCTCCCATCTCTACCCATTGAATCCTGGCATCATCACACCTCAAATGCTACCATTTCTTCCAATCTGCCATGCCTGCCAAGCAGATCTTTCCTCACAAAGTTTTTTTTTTTTTTAAATCAGTCATCTCTGCCTCCTGCTCACAAGTCGCTAAATAAATGTCTGCCAACTAGCATTTTGCAGGCTTTAAATTGCGTGAAGTGGCGCAAAGGTAAATAATACTGTGAGATCATGCTTGATGGCGATCCCTTTCCTCCGCATGTAACTGTGTTGGCCATCCTTTTCTGCTCCCAACTTTCCTAAGCAATCTGTAGGAGGCTCATTCTTGGTGAATATTACCAGTTTGTCCTGAATTTTTGGGTTGAAATGCAACCTTTCAGCATTTATGTGGGGTAGAAAGTCTACTTTTTTTTCTTGGGGAGATTCTGGAAACTGATTTGAAAATTGGACATTATTGTTTATTAAAAAGAAAACACAAACTACATCAGTATTCATAGAGAAGGAAAGGGTTCACGAGCACTCACCCTTAACTGAGAAGCGATGGTCAGGTGGATTCTAGTGGAGGGAGAATCAGTTTTACTTAAGGATGTGGCCCTTGTTAGAGTGGCCATCTGGTGGATGGTCCCACGATCAGGATTATATGGGCAGCTAGGAGAAGCACAATTAGACTCAATGGATTGATTGTTTGTTTGTTTTTTAAAGGAGGAAGAGGAGGAGAAGAAGAAGATGGAGACACGAAGCTGGGAGATAAGGAGGTGGGCATAAATCTAGGAGGAATTAGGATTAAGTGTCAGAGTGGCTATGATAAAAATACATGGAATGAAATTCACAAAGGATTGATAAATACATTTTTTTTTTAAGAAAAAGAAGAAAAGAAGTGTAGTAGCACATGCTTTTAATTTCAGCACTCATGAGGCCGGGCCAGGTGGATCTCTGTGAGTCTGAGGCCTGCCAGGGTTACACAGTGGGACCCTGTCGCAAAGAAAGAAAACAGTTTGCTAAGCATGAGCCTGAACCTGAGCCAGCATCATCCATGGTTTCTGCTTCAAGTTCATGCTGGAGCTCCTGTCCTGGCTTCCCTCTGGGGTGGGCTGCAACCTCTAAGATGAAATAAACCCTTCCTCCCCAGCGTATAGTAAAATAATACACTACACGATGTACTAAATAAACACGTTTCTGTTCCTTCAGCCCCCACCCCACCCCCGGCGTCCTCGCCCCCCAAAGCACACATAAACACCCGTGTGTCAAATGCAGTCCTTCCCTTAACAGTGCTCCATGAAATGAGTCTCTGGTATACAAGGGACACAGAAGTTTTGAAAAGGTTTCAGAACAGCTTGTCCCGGCACCGGGACCCACACAACAGAGCCTTGTCCCTCTGCTGAATTGCTCTTTGCTATGACTGAGTCAGCTTAAGAATACTGTCCATGGTTATTTGGACATGCTGTGGGTTGGCATGTGTAAGGCTGATACCAGGTAACTGCCAACAAAATATTTTCCAGTACATTTTCTAGACTGTCTCAGAATGCACGATATGCCTAGATGCCAACATAGTCAGAAATGATCTTGGAAAAGCATTGCCCTTTCCCGCTCTTCCACAAAGAGCAAGTCGTCCGTGAGACACCCGAGAGCTTCTTTCGCAGGCCACGTGTGTTCTAGCGCCACCTGTTTAGGTCTGAGATGGACTGAGGAGAGAGAGGCACAAGGGTCATTTGTCACCCCTGCTCTGGGATGCGGATGGTGCAGAGGGCAAGTGGGTCTGTGTATAGACCGCGGGAGTCCTTGTGCAATGTGCAATAACAAAACCACAGAACAGAAACAGAGAAAAGCCGGGGGAGGTCTCTGGGGCCACCAAATAATAGACTTCACAGACGTCACAAAGCGTGTGGCATGTGAGTGTGGAAAGGATCAACAAAGCTTTGCTAATGGACAGGGCAAAGGACAAAACAGGCAGATGGAGAGCTGTGTACAGAGGCACAGCTGTGTGAAGAACCCTGCTCCCTCTGTAGAGAATTTCCAGTGCCTGGGGAACTACTACAGAGACATACAGGGGAAGGTGAGGGAGAGACCCCAGAGGGGCTAATGAGAAAGGTGTGACTGTGCTGGACCACTTCCTCCTCACCACCCGAGACAAAAAGTTCCCAAACTGGGAGTACCTAACACTTTAGGGTTGTATTGTGCAAATGTCTCTTGGGAAAGTTCCTCTTGATGTTTGGAAATCCTGAATTGACCCTCCAGACCAGATGCCTGCTGTGCCCCTGCCCTTGGGACTGCTGGCCTCTGTGGTCAACGTCCCGGGTTCCCTTTCAATTGACTTCAGGTGGTAGACATTAGCTGGAAACCAGAAAAATCAGAGAGGGACCAGGGAAGATCCTTGGTAGCTCTTTAATAGAGCAAGGAGAGAGGGATGGTGAAGAGGAGAGGGGAGAGAAGAGGGGGAAGGAAGGGAATGAGAGGGAGAGGAGAGGTGAGGAGAAAGAAGAGAGGGGTTGGGGGAAGTGAGGAGAGGAGAGAGAATATGGGAGGAAATGGGGGGGCAGAGGAAGGAAGAAGAGGGGAGATTTTTTTTTGTTGTTGTTAAGCAATTACCTCTTCAAAATGTGGATCCTGGAAGTCTGTTCCAGGCTACTAAAGATCCAGAAAATAGATGGCCATGGTGCCTCCTTGCAGGAACTTTCTCCTCCCACACTTCTGGTTGGTTATCCAAGCACTTACACCAGTGTCATGTGCTTTATTCAAATGTACTGATGTAAGTGTCATCACAGGGCTGGAAAGATGGCTCAGCTGTTAAGAGCACCTGCTCCTCTTGCAGAGGACTCAAGATCAGTTCCCAACACCCAAATGGTACTTCACAGCCATCTGAAACTCCAGTCCCGGGAACCTTCTGACCTCTGAGGGCACCAGGTATGTATGTGGTACACAGATATTCACGCAGGCAAAACACTCACGCATCAAATAAATAAATCTAAAAATTGAATAAATATCAATTACACTCATAAATGCCTTAATTGGCAGCATTAAGTCCAAATACAGTGTTTGGGGGAAACTCTGGCTCCCATGCTTAGCCAAATTGACACACAGTGCTAACCAGGGCATGCTTATCACATCTGACCCCCTTCCTTCCTGCCAGGCTGCAGGTTGGTACTGGCCACACACTGAGTGGGGCCTGGCCTGCTCCAGGGTTCTACTTTCAGCCCTCTGTTGTTGTGAACTGCTGTGCCCATCATCTGTTTCTCTCAGCCCTGCCCACATCTTAGTCTACCTCACCCAGATGATCAGACTTCAGTATTTTAATTCTTTCCTCTCAGAGTTGATAACCTGAAGAAAAAAAAAAGGAAGAAAGAAAGAAAGAAAGAAAGAAGGAAAGAAAGAAAGAAAGAAAGAAAGAAAGAAAGAAAGAAAGAAAGAAAGAAAGAAAGAAAGAAAGAAAGAAAGAAAGACTGTGCTGCCAGTCCTTTGGTTCACATGGCTCATTATGGCCATGATCTGTGTGCTAATATATATAGAGGATAATCAAAAAACATTAAATGAATAAATGGACCCATTTTATCCCACCCATAAGAAAACTGACTTAAAAAAGTTCAACAAGATGGGTCAGTGGGTAAGGGCACTTGCTGCAAAGGCTGATAACCTGAGTTCCATCCCCAAAACTCATGTGGTGGAAAGAGAGACTCCCTCTGCCCTACATAGGCACACTGTGACACACACACACTAAATATACAAATAAATGCAATAGAAAAATTTAAAGTTCACAGGAAGCTAAATTATTAATCCTTGGTCAGAGATTCTCAAAGGGAATGTGTTTCTCAGAGACGGAAGTTTCTAAATGTAAAAATAATAAATGTAAAACTTTGATGAGTTCAGTGAGAATAAAATTAATTTTCTTGCTTGTTGTGCCAGGCTGAGGATTTGAGTTTGAATCCCCAGCACTCACATGAATATCCAGGCATGTTGGTGTACACTTGTAATCACAGCATGGGAGAGGTGGACACAAGAAGATCCTTGGAGCTCACTGATGCAATCTGAAGTTTTCTTGGGTCCTGCCTGCCCTCTCCCCTCCCACACTCCTGCAGATGCTTATAAAATAATCATTCAGAGGCTTAATATTATTTATAACTGCTTGACCATTAGCTCAGGCTTATTACTGACTAGCTCTTACACATAAATTAGCCCATAATTCTTATTTATGTTTAGCCATGTGGCTTGGTACCTTTTCTAAGTTCTGCCTTGTCATCTTGCTTCCTCTGTGTCTGTCTGGCTACTCCTGACTCTGCTCTTCTTCTTCCCAGAATTCTCCTAGTCTACTTGCCCTGCCGCCTATACATCCTGCCTGGCTACTGGCCAATCAGTGTTTTATTAAACCACTGTACCAAAGCATTATCCCACAGCATTTCCCCTTTTCTATCTAATCAAAAAGGAAGGTTTTAACTTTAACATAGTAAAATTTCATATAACAAAGAGTTATCAAGCAAGAATTATAGTTATATCTAATCTATTTGTATTTGGCAAAATTAAAGAAAATATTCTATCATCTATTCTATATTTGTGAGTCTAAAGTTTCATATATAATTTTCTTTTATCATAACCAAGGAAAATTATAACTATAACTATTTAGTATTCAATTACATCAAAGACCTCAGAAGGATATAATATTACCTAAGGAAACAGGAAATGAATTGTAAGCAACTTTCAAAATTCTGGAAATGACAGAGACAGCTGCCTGCCTGGACAGTCATCCAAATTTCCTCTGCAATGTTGGGGCATCCATTCTTTAGCCTATAAGCCTAGAGTCTCTCAATCACTTCTCTGTGCCCTGTAGAATGTCTGGCAGTTTCTTCTGTGAAGCAGGAACCTGAAGGACCATCTCACCTTGCAAAGTTCAGTGGTCGTCTTCCTATGGGTCCCACATGTCCTATTTATACAACATACTGTCAATCAGTCAATGCAAGGGCACTTTTTTGCCCAGTGGCTAGCTTTTGCTACAAAGAAAGCAAACTCTATAATGAGTTTATTCAATGCCATCATTCTCCTTGAAGTAATTGGTGCTGCCAGGAGCAGATGTATCTCATTATCCAGAAAAGTCTAAGTTTTTAAAACATTTTAAATGCCATATTCTGTAGGTCTTTCAAGTATTTGAATATTACCTACCTAATTGATATATATCTATGTATACCTAGAAAACTTAACTAACATGACTGTAAGTTTGGTTATCATAGATGACTAGTTATTGATCTGTATTTCTAAATTATACATTACAATTTTAAATGAGCTGCACAAACATAATACCTTAAACAAGAGTAGAAATATAAAGTATAACAAAATTATCTTTAATTCGTAATAAACTAAAATCTATAGCAATGTAAAATATTTTAAACAAGTTGTTGCTGTTTAAAAGATTCAATAATCTACCTTTTATCCTCTCATATCTATGTTATCTCCTTTTCTTCTTTAGAAAGAGATTGCATTTATAATCAACCCCCTTTAAATAAAAATAAATATTTATAAACAATATTTTGGGAATTTGGGCATAGCTTCTCCTACTACTTCCTGCTGATAGGGGCACTGGTAATCTTATGGGGATCCTGAGAAAATTAAGGATTATAGTTAAATCTTGGCTGTAGTATCTGTGAGGATGGATCATCTCAGCCAGTTGCTTTGAAGCTGATTTTAGATGTTGGATGATCTGAACCATGGTGTCATTGGAGACCTTTCAGGGGGTCTTGGCTGATCAAACCATGTAAGTCTAGAAGCAATCCATAGGTTCTCATCTTCTGTGGAAACAAAAGCAGAACCTATTTTCCAAAGCAACGTATCCTTAGACACAAATTTTGATGTCAAGATACTTTTAAAATATACATATTGGGCCGGCAGTGGTGGTGCACGCCTTTAATCCCAGCACTTGGGAGGCAGAGCCAGGTGGATCTCTGTGAGTTCAAGGCCAGCCTGGGCTACCAAGTGAGTTCCAGGAAAGGCACAAAGCTGCACAGAGAAACCCTGTCTTGAAAAAAAGGCACAAAGCTGCACAGAGAAACCCTGTCTCGAAAAACCAATATATATATTTAACTTAGTAGCCTTTACAATCAAATGTTTCTCTGCAGCTAAAAATCCCAAAGACAATATAATCCAGACTCTGTGATTTCCATCTTTACATGGCTTATTTTTATATTACTTTTACTGTCTTTTTAAAGACTTTATTTTTTGAGACTATCTATTTCTTTATATAACTGTCTATATTCATTTTTCTCTATTTTCCAAGCCTACATACATTTCTACACACACTGTAAACTATTTAAAGTCTTATTCCATCTGATTCTGCCTTATTGTGAATCTATTGCTTTAAACTGCAGTGGCTAGTACTGAAGCAGCAGCCTATAGACGAATTTCTAAATGGTCTTATTAAATAAAAAACACAGAGCCAAATATAGGGGTGAAAACCCGAGAGAGATCAGAGGAATAGGAACAGCCACATGTAACCTCACCTCACTAACTCTACAGCTTCAAAAATCAAGCTACTTCCTGTCTACCCACATCTATATGCCTTGCTGTTCTGCCATCTGATTTGCTCTCTCTGTCCAGCTACATCACTTCCTCTTCCTGCCCACCTCTGTCACTTCCTGTCTGTCTGTACAGACCTCCAGACCTTCATGGTTAACCACGCCTGGCTCTGTTCCCAGTGTGGCCTTGAACTCACATAGATCCAGAGAGATCCCTGCCTCTCAAGTGACAGAATTAAAGGCATGTGCTAACATTGCATGACTTTTGTTTACTTTAGTGGTTGGCTTTTTCCTCTGATCCTCAGTTAATTTTTATTGGAGGACTTAATACATTACCACATATCCCCTTTTTTGTCTAATAAAAAATTTTAAAAAATCAAAAAAACAAAAAAGTTATAACCAGTGTAAGAAAAACTATCTGCAATAAGTACAATAACTATATACAATATATACAAGCAATAAATACACCAACCATGTCTAATCTGTTTGCATTTGACAAATTCAGAGAAAATATTCCATTATCTGTCCTATTTTGGTGAGTCCAAAATGTACTTAATTTACTTTCTATCCTAACTTATATTACCAAGAGAAAACTATCTTATGATGTCTTTCACACTTACACACTTAGCACCTCTTAGTGAGTTTCTTTTCTGAATTTCTTAACAAGAAAAACTATAACTAGTCTTCAACTCCCTCAGAGACCCAAGAAGGAAATAATATTACCTAGTAAAACAGGAAGTATAAACAAGCAACTTCAAAAATATGTGAGTTATGACAGAAACAGCCAGCTTCCTGGACAGTCACCCAAGGTTCTTCTGCACATGGGGCATCATCTTCAGCCTACAGGCTTAGCATATCCGAAAGACTCATTTGTGAAGTAGGATGTTCACAAGGCCTACAGCTCGACCTCAAATTTGATGCGAGTATTCCATGTACCAGATAAACCTGAATTCCACCAGTGTCCTGTCATGATTCAGGATTTTAAATTCTGGAAATTGCTGGTGATTTTGGAATTCAGCTTCCCATTCTTCTCGGCTTGTGGATGGCTTCATCTCCTTTATTAAATGCCAGTCTACCATTGAAAGGCCAGACTTCATCAGGCTAGTTACTCCTCCAGGAATAACTATTCCAGCTACTATTCCACTGCCCACCAGGAGCCATTGGTCCACTGCCTGTTCAGCTGCCTTTGAAGGAAGGGGCACTGTACTTTTTCCAGATTGCAAAGCCACTTCAGTGATGGTGCCATATTGCCCTGGCCTCAGAGGACACCTGTTGCCAAAAGCTGCAACCACATTTGTCTTGGCAAGGATCAGTAATCCTTTTGTGTGTGTGTGTGTGTGTGTGTGTGTGTGTGTGTGTGTGTGTGTGTCCTGCTTGTCCATTTTGGATAGCATAATGTCAGCAGTTGATGCAAGGGCACTTTCTTGCCCAGTGGCTAACTTTTGCCACAGTGAAAATAACTCCATGTGGAGATTCTTCAATGCCCATATCTTCTCTGAAGTAGGTTGGTGCTGCCAGGAGCAGGCATGTCTCATAATCATAAAATTATATATGTTATTAAAACATCTTAAATGCCATATTCTATAGATCTCTGAAGGGTTTGAAGATGACCTGTCTATCTAAAATATATCTCTGCTTGACCTTGAAAACCTAATAGGACTACAAGTTCTATTATGTCTAACTACTAACTTTCATTTTTTTATATCCTAATAGTTGGTAATAATAACATTAAAGGATTAGCAAATTGCATTACATTGTTAAATGAACTGTATAGGTACAATATCTTGAACAAGATTAGAAATATATGTACAATATATCAATCTCAATTGATATCAATACACATAGTTTGTATATAATATACAAAAATCCAATCCAATGTTAAACATTTAAAACTAGTGGTTGCCTTTTAAAAAGTAGATTCAATAATCTACCTTTTTATCTATATCATATCTATATCCTCTCTTTTTTCTTTTCATAGTAGATTCAATAATCTACCCTTTATTCTATCATCTCTATATCTTTTTTTCAGAGTGGATTCAATAATCTACCTCTTATCTATATCCTCTTTTTTTCTTTTTTGTTCAAAGAAAGAACCTTAAACCTAATCTCCTTTATTTAGTCTTTTTCCTGACCATTAACAATAACAACTTGTAACCAACCATCCTAAACAATGACAATTATCCATAACCCATTGAAAGACCAAAAGACACCTGCCCCACCTCTTGGGAATGTGGGTGTCATGTTCTTAAAATTGATTCCTGCTGTTTGGGGATGAAGGCATCTTCAGGGGATCCTGAAAAGAAAAATTTGGGGTTAATTGTCAAGTCCTGGGAATAGTAGCTATATCATTTGTTGTCTAGTCTCTGCATAATGCAAAAATGCAAGGCTTATCTCAAGTCCTCAATCGAATAGTCTGTGAGGCTGGATCATCTCAGCTAGCCATCTCAAAATTGTCCTGAGCAGTTTGTAGTCCAAAGATGATCTTTGAGTGATGTTTGTCAGCTTAGTGGTATTGTTATTGTCCATGTGGAATTGTCATTGTGGGGCCCCATCATCTTTTTGGAGACTTCTAATTTGCTGTTAGGCCTGGTTATGATTCCCTGCAGAAAACTGATAGAGACTCCAACTCAAAAAACATGTATATGCAGCTAAATGAAGTCTTTTTTCTAGAATTAGTTAGTACTCTGTATGACCATTAATATCATAACAAAAGTTTAAAATATATATATGCTGCTAGCTACAGGAAAATGTAATGGAATTCAGCTACTATCACAAAAGCTACTACTTGGAAAAGTCAAGGACTTCTCCAAAGGTCAAGCCATAGCTTAAGAAGTCTTGGTGATATTTTAGCTTATATATATATATATATATATATATATATATATATATATATATTAATTAGCTTGTTCCTAAAATGATTTTCTTGTGTGATTCCAAGAACTCCTAACAGTGTATTTTTCTAAAATGTCTATCAAGCATCTAAGGCCAAATGAAACAGCACCTGTCTCCTAGGTCAGGAGGATAGCTTTATTTCTTGTGCAATTTAGGGTGAGACCCTCCTTACTTACAGCCTTACTAATAGACTCCTAATTTCTTACCTAACCACTTCTAGGAATGTAGATTGAGCACATAAATTTCCTTCTTGATACACTAAGTGATCATTAGCTCTCTATTGACCTCCTCCTTTACCACTCCCCTTTTGGGTTGTAAAAGAAGGCCTGGTGGTCACTGCCTGAGGAAAATTCTTACCTGCCTTTATGACCCCCATAAGAATTCAAGCCTCATGACCTTGCTCTGGCAAACGATCACTACTGCTTGGGTTTTATAACTGAACACCTCAGAGCCTTGGGGGAACTGAGAGGTATAAGGAGAGAGAGGAGGATTTTTGGAGAGAGAACTTGAAGATGAGACAGAGAATAGACAAGAGAACAGAAGAACTAGATGGGTAAGAACTGGAGATGAACAAACTAGATGGGAAGAACTAGACTGAAGGTCTAAAAGAGAGTACTAGAGGAACAAGATGGAAGATGAGGAAGAGCCAGATAGGGAAGAACAAGATGAAAAAGAACAAGATGAGACAGAAGGAGATGGGAGAGGAGCTGATATGGGAAAGAACTAGATGGATGAGAACCTAGATGGGGTAGAACCAAGATGAAGAAATTAAGATAGAACTTAGAGGGGCAGCAGATAGATGTAGAGAGAAATCAAACAAGAAAGGAGCTGGGCTTGAGAGCAGAATAGAAGCTTGTAGAGAGAGAACTGACACAGAATGATAAAGTGTATGGACTAAGGAGTTTCGTGTACATAGATTCATTTCTTTTCATCAAAGATTAATTATCAGCTGGTTGTAGATTCTTCCTGGACCCTAGGAGGGGACTATCGAGGGGCTGGACCCCCATAGTCCCCAATATTTATATATATAAAATCTTATAAATTTTGATATAAAATTCATACCTCAATGATGGGGGAATATCTTTTTGTATGCTGTGAATATATGTTGTTCTGATTCGTTGATAAATAAAGCCGTTTGGCCTATGGCAAGGCAGCTTAGAAGCAGGTGGGAAATTCAAAGAGAGAGACAGGAAGAAGGCAGGGAGAGAAGCTAGCGAGCTGCTCA
The DNA here is from genome assembly GCF_049852395.1 of Peromyscus maniculatus bairdii. Lineage (NCBI taxonomy): Eukaryota > Metazoa > Chordata > Mammalia > Rodentia > Cricetidae > Peromyscus > Peromyscus maniculatus. The sequence goes on along the minus strand of NC_134852.1, from coordinate 184,764,918 downwards.
AGGAGCAACATGTAATAGGATGCAGGCAGGTAAAGCCACAGAACATGTGGCGATACATAGATTAATAAAAATGAGATAATTTAAAATATAAGAGCTAGCTAACAGAAGCTTGAGCCATAGGCCATCCAGTTCATAATTAACATAAGCCTGTGTGTGTCTATTTGGGTCTGAGCAACTCCAGGACTGGTGGGTGAGAGAGATTTGTCCCCACTGCTGGCAGGCTGGGACACAGAAAAGCTCCGACTACAACCCACAGCCAGACATTATGCAAAAAGTGAAAGACCTTGGAACACTGAGCCCTAAGTGAGATGTCTCAATCAAATCTCTCCCCTCAAGACTCAGAGGAACCTGTAGAAGAGGAGGCAGATAAATAGTAAGACCCAGAAGGGATGGAGGACACCAAGAAAACAAGCCCCTCTAAATTGACAGAGTCAATGCACATATGAACTCAGAGAGCCTGGAACAACATTCACAGGGCTGTAAGGATCTGCACCTATGGCTGAAAGGAGAAGTGGACGTGTCCCCATCCCTAAATCAGAAGCTATCTCCAATTGATAAACACTTGCAAATGAAAATTTAGTTTCTTCCAAGGCAGTCTCACTGGGCAAACAAACTACTTTGAAGGGTGGGCTGCATGCCCAGCAGTAGACGGCCAACAGAAAATGACCCAATGACATCTTAGGAGGTTCCTTGTCTCATAAGGTCATTATTTTATTTTATTTTTTAAATTTTTATCTTATCTTAAATTTTAATTGATTTGATATTTTTCCCTTTTTATGTATACTATGGCTTTCAGTTTAGTGTTTTTATGGGATTCTATAGTGTACAAATGGATGGGTCTCAGCATCTATATATCTCTTGTGCCTTTTTCTGTCTGTCTGTTTCTTTCTGTTTTGTCTTATACCAATGTGATAGTTTTGTTTTATTTTATTATATACTATTATTCCATAGAAGCCTGTTTGTTTTCTTCTAATGAGAGGCAGAAAGGGGGTGTATTTGGATGAGAAGGGAGGAACTGGGAGGAGTAGAGGGAGGAGAAACCGTAACCAGGATATATTATGTAAGGGGGGGAAATCCATTTTCAATAAATGGGAAAAAAGAAAAAGAAAAAAATTCTTTCCCAGTCAGTATGATTCATCAGGGCAACTCGGTTAAATGGTGCTAATATATAAAACCCCATTCAAAAAGTATTCAACCCAGAAGCAGTCCTTAATTAGGTGCCCTGTCCAGCCTGGGGCAAGAACATGTCAGTGAGTTGGATGAAATCACATACTCATCAAGGCTATAGGTGGTAAAAGGTTTGTGTGGGGGGCCACATGATCACTAGAGAAAATGAAGGTTGACAAGAGGCTCTGTACGCTGAGCAGGAGGAGCTGAGGAGACGCTGCAAGGCATGGGCCACATGCAGGTCTTGTTTCTCAATGAGTTCAAACGTGTGGAAACAAGGCAGGTGGGCAGAACTTGCTGGGAGACAGTTCAAAGCTTAATGTGGTTGGTGATGGAATGAGATGCAGAATAAGCTTTCTGCCCCATGTTCGCACAAGTATTCAGGAAGCTGTGCCATTGAAGGTATTCTTTTCACCGTTTGGAAAGCTGGGCTAGCCGGGTTATATGCTTCCAGCTCAGAGAGTTGATTACCCCAATGAGGCACTCATATACTACCAAGGATATCACTCATCTCTAAGAGATGATTTCTTCTCCTCTTTCCTCAAAAATAATATATGCAGAATTTAAATGTTTATTTACAGTAACCTAACATTGTTAAAATTACTATCTTGGCATGAGAAGAATTTTCATTGTTTTACTCATTGTATCCAGTATAATATTGATTGAACATCTAATATCAACAATAATTTATAATGATAATAGTGAGCATGCATAGGTTAGGTGTAAGTCATTGGTCTCAGAACATAGTAGCCCATTTAAAAATAGTTACAGCCCTGTAAGCAAGTTTACAATATTATGCCTAATTTACAGACGAGGGAACAGAGTCACTGTGACATCAAGAGATTCACACAGGGACAGTGGTCGGTCTCAAACCTGGACAATTTGTATTTGGACTCAACACTCTCAACAACCATAGCAACTACTTGTTTCATGAAAAAAAAAACAGGCTTAGAACTGACTATATGTTAGGTACAATGCCTATAACCCACAATATTTTTAGGGACTGTCTTAGGGTGACTATTCCTGTAATGAAACACCATGACCAAAAGCAATTTGAGGAGGAAAGAGTTTATTTTCCTTACACCTCCACATCATAGTTCATTATCCATGGAGGTCAGGTCAGGGATTTCAAGCTAGAACCTGGAGGCAGGAGCTGATGCAGAGGCCATGGAGGAATGCTGCTTACTGGCTTGCTCCTTAGAGATTGCTCAGCCTGATGTCTTATAGAACTCAGAACCACCAGCTCAAGGATAGCCCCACCTGGGCTGGGCCCTCCCCATCAATCATTAATTGAGAAAGTGTCCCATAGGCTTGCCCACAGTCCAATCTTAAGGAGATATATTCCCTCCTTTCATATGACTCTAGCTTGTGTCAAGTTGACGTTAAAAACTAACCGGCACAGGGGCCTATGAAAATATTTAACTTCTCTTAAATTTAGGAGAAAAATGAAATCATGACATTTGCAAAAAAATGGATGAAGCTGGAAGTCATTATGTTAAGTGAAATAAACCATACCATAAAGATAAATACCACATGTTTTCTCTCATATGTAGATCCTAGATTTTAATGTGTGAGTCTGGGTCTGGGTCTGAATGTAAGTCATGAAACTAGAAAGGGGACTATGAGAGGGGAAGACGAGAACTTAAGTGAGGGTGTGTGTATAATGAATACAAGTGACATGAAAGCAGAAGAAGAGGGGTATGGGAAGAGAGGAAGAGAACCACGGGAAGAAGGGGGAGGGGGATGAATAACAAAGTATACATGAGAATTCCATCATGAAATCCATTACTTTGTATACTGACTGAAAAGAATAAACCTGGAGCTGAGGAAAATATTTTTATTTCTTTTGTTTTGGAAAAAACACAACCAAACACTGAAAACAAACCAATCTCTATTATGGTGAGAGAACCCGAGAGGCCGATATGTACCCAGGCAGCTCTACCAGAGAGAATTTCAAAATGGGTTTCTCAGAAAAGGTGGCGTTGCAAGTAGTAGGCTCTGGGGACAGCTGGCTCCTGTCGTCCTTTGCAGTGGCAGCAAAGGCATGGCAAGGCTGCCAGGGACCTTTCAGAGACGACAAGATCATTGTCAGCAGCAGCAGCAAGCAGGCAGATGGGAAACAATCGGTGCAACACGTGTGGCAGAGGAGAGTGTTGCCGGTGGGGATTTGCTGCCTCATTTGCCTGCTGGCGGATTCGACCTCTAGACAGCAGTAGGGGAAGCACCTTGAGTCAGGGCAGGAGTGCAAAAGCCACTTAATGCCGCAGGGTATACAGTCTCGTCTGGAAACAGAGTGACTCTGTGGAGAGCCACACAGAGGTCTGTGTGCCGAAGGTGTCCGACATGCTTGTCAGGGAAATAACATTTGCCCTCGGCTGCTAAGTGTGAAGGGGGCTGCTCTTTTGCAAGGCAGAACTAAAACACTTCTTAAAAATGGAAGTATGCAGGCAAGGAAGGCATCTTCCTTGGTGGAATTTGATCTGCTAGGTGGAAGAATATTCCAGATGCAGAATTTGCAGGGATAAAAGGCCCTAGTGTATCTAACCATAAAATGTGAAAGCTGACCAGAGTTAACTACTCAAGGATTAGAGATGAATTCCTTTATAGTGCAGGCTTCAAAAAAAAAAGTCTATTTTAGTAATACTCAGTTGTCCAGTTTAACAAGCATGGATTTGCTAAAACCCCAAGGATAGGGATATGTTATTATTAATACTCAATAAACACTCACAGCAAAGAATTTTGAAAGAAACATTTTCTTGTCAATAGTACCATACCTTGTTGATGCAAAGATATGAGAGACCTCTGCCCTAGCTCTATCCTTCCAAAATCCCACTCTGAAGCACTGTCCTTGAAGTCTCTCTTATTCTCACACTCAGACTGGAATCCACTTGAACTCAACTCCCTCATCTCTAGGGAGTGTTCTCTGTTCTCTATCCCATTCATCTGAGGTTGACCAGATGTCTCTAGGAAATGCAGACCCTGTAGCCTGACCCAGTTCAAGAAGGGTAGCCTGGGACTAGACAGATGATGCTCAAACATGAAGATCTGAGTTCAACATCAATTCTAACTTATGACTCTGGCACCAGAGCTTGCACCTGTAATCTCAGCTTTGGGGAGGCAGAGGCAGGAGGACCCAGGGACTTGCTTGGCAGCCAGTCTAGCCAAATCTACAAGCTCCAGGTTTAATGAGAGACTCTGTATGAAAAAGTCAGGTGGAGAGCAATTGAGAAAGATACCTGATATCAACCTCTACCATTCTCATGAAGATATAAACATGTACACACACACACATACACACACACACACACACACACACACACACACACACATACACACACACACACACACACACACACACACACACGGGTAGGGAGTGGACTGTATTGTTCTTTCTCAGGTTCCTTCATTCATCTAAAATATACTTCAGATAGTTTATATAAAAATATTTTCTGCTTCACAAGACCCTACCCCTAGGTGAAGAATATAGGCAATTGAAATTCTCCAACTTAGATGACAATGCTCCCCCATAAAAGCCATAGAGTAGCTAACCAAAACCCTATTCCAGGCACAAGAAGTCCCCTTTTGAGTTGTTGATCAGGGGAGTCCAAGAAACTTCTCAAACATTATAGGCTATTGCTATTGCCCTAGGTTGTCTTCCAGACATGAAGCTGCTGCTGCTGAAGACACGTGTATTCTGATACAAGACCCAGAGGATCTGAGCTGGGTTCTAACCTGAAAGCCTCCTTCCTCTCTCAGGTTTAACTTTCATGGAACTAGAAGTTGTCACAATTTTCCAAAGGAGGGAACCAATCAATAATCCTACCCAGATAGTATGCCTATGAACCACAATAACATCTAGCATGGCATGATAACTCTAGAATTGCAATAGTGGCACTCATATCTTGGCAGTAACCAACAACTGTCTAAATTGAACTTAAAGCTCCACTCAATAAGAGGGAGATCATGTCTGTGGGAGTCTGCTGGAGTCCAGCTCTGACCTGTTCTCACCTTTTGAAGGGTTCTTGGGTGGAGGAGAGAGGAATGAGGAAATACTAGGTAGAAAGATAGAAAGGGGCGATATGAAAGACAGAAACACAGGACAGCTTCGGGAGGGCCCTGGGTCAATACCCAGTCACCCAGAGCTTTATTCAAACAGGTTTTTAAAAATATGTCAAAGGGAGAGGCAAAAGACCTCCCCCTTGTTAGATCAAAGCACACCATACAGTCAAGTGTAGACACTTTAAAACACCTGGTACCCATGCCCGTGGTCAGATCATCCCATTATGCAGCCCTGCTGGATAAACCAAGTTCAGATTCTCTGACCTGAGCAATTTGGGCCCCCACAATGTCTGATACTGGAAACCTAGCCAACTACCTGGGGCTGGTGAGGTCATGAATCTTGGAGGAGAACCCACCACCATCACTTTACTCGGCCAGCGTAATTCCTCACGACATTCTAAATATTTATCCCTAGACCCACAGATGAATGTACCTTCCACCCCTCATCAGAGAAACTTCTCTTTGCAATAGATGGAGACCCTTACAGACAACCACAACTCATCAAACTGCACTGAACAAGTGTTGTGTGGTGCCCAGCCACAACTGGTATATCTACAACATACCTCCTGTACCTGAGACTCAGGGAACATTTAAGAAAAAGGAACAGAGGGCTGTTAAAAAAAAGAGCTATAAGCAATTGGTGACTGCTAAGTGAGGGAGAATTGGTCTTCTCTAGGGATGAGCCCCCTGATGGATTATCCAAGCTTACGTGATCCTCCCTAAATACATACGCATATGAACAACACTAAACAGACTCAGCAGGTTGTATTTATATATACATATGTGTGTATGTATATCAAGAAGAGGTTATGACGTTGAGAGAAAGTGGGGGGCATGGGAGGAGTTGGAGAGGGGGGACTATAGGGTGGAAACAGTGTAAATACAATATCCATTTATGAAATTCTCAAAAAATAGTAAGTATTGGAAAATACTTTCCCTGATCCTACATATTCCAGGAGTGTCTCTATTCACAGATAAGGAATATTTCTCAAAAGAAGTAAGAAGGGGAAGTCAGCTGAAACTCCACCAGACAGGAAGGAATTAATGATGTACAGTTTGGAACTATTTTGCACTGTAAAGTCATCCATGAATTATGAAGTTATTAAAACTGCTCCCCTAGAATCAGATAACTAAGAGGGTTGTTTAGAGTCAGGAATGTACCCTCTGGACCATTTCTTAGTAAGCCTATCCCTTGTGATATCATTGTTGGCAACATAGCACGGGCCTACTGTGTGCAGGTATTCCACTAAGTACTTTAAAACAGCGTTTCATTTATTCTAAGAATTTCAGAAAGTCATTACAATCACCCACGGTCTTGAATGTGCCCATGCGTGTCAATCCACCAAGTGGCACAGGATTAAAAGCCAGATAGTTAGTTGCCTCTGCCCTTGTTCAGAAGGCACTTGTGGATCTACTTGACTAGGGACTCCTTTGCCCCCTCTGGACTGCCTGCCAGCAATGGGTTCAGCTTTCTGCATGATCACAATGGCGGAATGCATATTCAAGATTCCCGTGTCCACCGGCTCCTGCGTTACATGTCAGCCATGGTAATCAGGCTTCTGGTTCCTTTCCTATGACAATACCATTGCCGGCTCCCCACTTTCAGGCACGGCACTGGAATTAGTTGCCCATCCCTCTACTCCTGCTGCACCCATACCTCTGATCCTGCTTCCAGTATATCAGATATTTCAGAACCAAGGCGCCTCTTCTTTCTCTTCCCCAGCTTTCAGGAACTTTGCTTTTAGGTTTTGTCTATTTGCATACTTCTAGACTCCCCTGAGTTTGTCCGCTGACCTAGGCTGACCTGGGCTTCCCCTCGTGCAGTACAGGGCTGAGCACTAGAGGTATGCTTATTCCAACTCCAGCCTTCCTCCTTCCAAACAAACCCTTCTTAGTCTCTCATCTCTTATGTTAAAAATAACAAATGTAGAGGTCTGGCAATATGGCTCAGTGGTTAAGAGCACTGGCTGATCTTCCAGAGGACCCAGGTTCAATTCCTAGCAGCCACATGACAGCTTACAACCACCTGTAACTTGAATTCCAGGGGACCTAGACCTCACACAGATACACCAATGTAGGCAAAATATCAATGCACATAAAAATAAACGAATCTTAAAAAAAGTGTAGACAATATTTCTTTAAAAGGACAGTTATGGTGATATTTTATTTGTGCTGAAATGTGATTTTATTTATATGTTAATAAATAAAGTTGCCTGGGGGTCAGAGCTAATAGCAAGCCATAGCAGAAGCCAGGTGGTGGTGGCAGCAGGGCACGCCTTTAATCCGATCACATGGCAGGCCGAGTCTGTGTGTTCAAGGACACAGCCAGCTTGGAGACACACGCCTTTAATCTCAATACCAACCATAGAGACCTGGAGGTCTGTATAGACAGGCAGTGACAAGGAGGTCATGTGGTTGGGTTTACAATCAATAAGAAGGCAGAACAGAAAGTCAATAAAAAGACAGACACACAGGAAGTAGGTCTCTTTCTCAGGGGAAGGACGGCAGCAGCAGCAGCAGCAGCAGCGAGGTGTAAGAAGGCAGTTTTAGTCTCAGCTCTCAGCTACTGCTCTGACCTCTTGAGCTTTTAACTCTGCATTTGGCTCCGTGTTTCTTATTTAATAAGACCGTTACATCTACAGACAGTGGCCACATGCCAAATGCTACCCTTGGTTATCTGCCTCTGCCCTCTCCAGTGTTGTTACACCCAGAGGGTTTTCCAAGGCAAGAGGGTTGTCCAAATGCTCCTCCTCAGCAAGAGGGCTTACTAGAAACCCATTCAGCTCCATTGGCTTGTGGACAGGCCACAGGCTGCAAAATAATACCAGGTTCTGTGAGACAATGGGGATAGAGTCTAGAAGTCTCAGAGTTGGCTTGGTTCTGAAAAACCTCCACTTAATCATCTGAAGCCAGCCCAACTTCCAGAGCATCAGGTCCCCCTCTCAGGGAACAGAGTTTCCTGAATTCTTAAGAACCTCCCAGCTCACAGGCAGAGTCTTTTTATGGGTCTGATTCACAGAGAAACTGGATCTTCATCAGGAAATTCCACTCCTGGAAAAGTCTTCGTGTTTTTAGCGAGCTAAAAATGACCATTTTCCCATGGCTCCTTGTCCCTCTGATTAAATGTTCCCTCTTCCTTGTATGTATCCCAACATTGTGCTACTAGAACACTTCTTTTTCTTTTCTAAAAAATATATTTTTAACTTCATGCATAGACATGTGCTTCTGTTGTGTGAATATTCACATGTGTGTAGGTGACCACAGAGGTCATAAGAGTGTTGGATCTCTGGGAGCTGGGCTTACTGATGTCTTTGAGTCACGTGATGTGGTTCTGAAAGAGTACCTAGTGCTTTTAACTGCTGAGTCGTCTCTCCAGCTAATGCCTCAAAGACACTTTATATTCATGGTTATCTCCTCTTCACTAGAGTAGATCTCTCTCTCTCTCTCTCTCTCTCTCTCTCTCTCTCTCTCTCTCTCTCATGTGTGCATGTGCGTGCGTGCGTGCGTGCGTGCGTGCGTGCGTGTGTGTGTGTGTGTGTGTGTGTGTGTATGTGTGTGTGTGTATATTTCCTAGCATCACCTCATTTGATGCAGTAACCATGTCAGTGAACGAACTGGAGCTCTGAAAGACAGACAAGGCTCGCAGGAATAAGACACCATCAGCATAAATGCCATTTATACTGGCTCACTGGTATTGTTATAAGAATTGTAGATTTGGAGAAACACGAGGTAAGAAGTATCATTGAATATGTGATACAGTGTGAAGAAATGCTTTATAAGGGGCAGCAAATGGTTCAAATTTTGGGGATTTCATTCATAATTTCTGCAATATATACCTTTAATTTAAAAAACTTAGTTATTTTGTATATGAATGTTTGCCTACATGTATGTATGCCTACCACATACATGCCTAGTGCCTGGACGGTCAGAAGAGAGTACTAGATCTCCTGGAACTGGAGTTTAATTTTTGAGCCACCGTGTGGGTACTGGGAAATGAATCCAGGTCGTTTACAAGAACAAGTGCTTTTAATGGCTGAGCCATCTCTCCAGCTCCCCAATCTACACCTTAAAAACAATTACAGTTAGGCAAAGGATACAGTGATTTGAACTTGTCCTTATAAAGGGGAGCAAGTTTTTATTAGGTTTTGTGGTTTGAAAGAAAATGGCTCCCAAAGGGAGTGGCGCAATCAGGAGGTGTGGCTTTGTTGGAGCCGGTTTGGTCTTGCTAAGTGTGTCACTGTGGGGGGAGGAGCTTTGAGGTCTCTTTTCTCAAGTTTCAGTCCGTGTGACCGTCAGTCACCTTCCTGTTGCCTGCCTATGAAGATGTAGGACTCTCAGCTCCAGCACCATGTTGCCTGCATGCAACCATTTCCCCCTCCATGCTGATAATGGACTGAACCTCCGACACCGTAAGTGAGCCCCTCATCTAAATGTCTTCCTTATAAGAGTTGCCATGGTCGTAGTGTCTCTTCACAGCAATAGAAACACAAACTCAAACACGTCTGTTAAAATATAGCCCTCATATTAGATTCTTTATTTGTATTAAAAAGTTTTTCCAGCCAGGTGGTGATGGCATGTGTCTTTAATCCCAGCACTTGGGAGGCAGAGGCAGGTGGATATCTGAGTTCCAGGCCAGCCTGGTCTACAGAGCAAGTTCCAGGACATCCAGGGCTACACAGAGAAATCCTGTCTCAAAAAACAAACAAACAAACAAAAGTTTTTTTTCTAGTATTTGTTTGTTTAGGAGTTTAATAGACAATGAACAAACAGTAAATGTCTGTCTATACATTCAGTTAAGCCTGTGTTACTAACATACCTGGTTGTAAAATTTGCACAAGGGTGATGAGACACCCTCACCTGCATGCAGTGTCCTCCAGAGGAACAACATGGATTGAAGACTCCCAAAGAGGAATTGATTTTAAGGAATCTTGGAGACTCAGAAGCCCAAAATGAAGCATACCTGGAGGGCATGCCCTCAAGTCAGGCTACAGACAGTTGTCCCAGTGAGCACAAGTGACTCTGGACTTAAAATGTTTAGAAAAGAAAATCAAAGAACACTCCATGGTCTACAGAAGCCCATGAGGAAAACACCCCCAAAGGATGCCTGGTGTTAGAATTACCAGATAAAAATGTAAAATGCTGGCAGAAATAAAAGTGATGTCGAAAGAAGAGGGGTCTAAAATGACCAGTTATGAAAAAGAACCAAATGAGCTCATTTTAAAATTGAAAAATATGAAAAGAAGCCAATCGAAATAGCAAACAGCAGTGTTTTCCTAACGGGTACCAAAAACGAAGAAGATGTGACTGCGAACAGGCAACTGACACGGAACCTGCTGTTCAGCAAGGAGATAGCAGCCATCTCTGGAGTTTAGCATACTATCGAAGGCAAGTGAGGACCCAGAAAAACTTCATAGCCACGAAGAGGGACGGCTCCAGCTGTCCCCTGACTGCATGGAGGCTGCTGCGGAAGGGCACTAGGGTTGGGCTAACTGACAGGATTAGATGCGCATCTGGTCTTCTCTGCTTGGTGCTCACAGGAAGCCAAGGCGAAAACTGCAAAGTTGACCAACCCTGAACAAGTCTTGACTGCTGGGGACAGAGCTCTGTAGAGGCTGTGGGAGGGACTCTGGGGTCTCACTTGGCTCAGAATTGTTAGGTGCTCTGGCCGTTGTCCTCAGGATACCCAGTCTCTTTCTGTGGATGATTCCACTGCTTAAATTCACCTTGAGAGTTAGGATTTCAAGACAGAAAGTTAGGGGGCGGGGACGTAAACATTCAGGCTACAGCAGTGTTATTTATATGCTCACTCATGTACGTTTGGTGAATTTAGAGCTATATATCATTTTGAAACAGTCCTAACATGAAGATTGAAACTATTTCCCACACTCTAAAAAACCCTTTTCTTTCCTTTTTTTTTCTTTTCTGCTGCTTGGGATTTGTTGGGCTTTTATGTCTGACTCATCTATTAATCCTGACAAACTTTCAGCTCTTATTTCTTTGAATATTTCATGTTGTCCTCCTCTCTCCCGCTTCATTCTAGAAATACAAACCTCCATGCCTCACCTGTTCTCGGCATCTCTTGGTCTTTTTGTCCACATTCTGAGTACTTTTTTATTTTACATATTGGTCTTCTACATTCACCAGATCTTCAAAGAAAGAGACTGGATATCCAAAGGACAAAGGTAGAAAGAAAAAATTTTCTTTCAATGAAAACAAATGCTTCCATTTAACATTTTCTTCCTTTCTCAATACGAACCTTTCTAACATGATTTGAGAAGCAATACAGTACAGGCAGCTATTTTACATTTTTGTTCATTTGGAAGGAAATTGGTAGGTGTCTAGTTACTATTTATTACATTGCAGTATAAGATTTAAAACAACAAAAGTTAGTATTTTTTTACACTTCTAGCAATAAAACTTCAGAATGATGAAAGCATTTCAAAAAATTAACTCACAAAGTAATCTTCTCGTACCATATATTTTTAATCCCAGCACTTAGGAGGCAGAGGCAGGTGTATCTCTGTGAATTCAAGGCCAACCTGGTCTACATATTGAGTTCCAGTACAGCCAGTACTATATAATAGGGACACTATGTCTCAAAGAAAACTCAAAAAGTAAAAACAAAAAACCAAACCAAATAAACAAACAAAAAAAAAAATCAAAAAGCAAAAGCAAAAATAAGGTCTTTGAAAGGAAGAATTTTATTGAGTTTTCCATCTCATCATTCATGTTGCAAAGAAAAAGAAAAGAAAGTAGGTAAGATCTCACTGTGAGTTCTCATGGATGGAAACTCACTAATTAGATCCCAGCCAGATATCATTTGTGACAGAAAATGATTATCAAAGTAGACAGTGATGGAATCTTTTGCATTTGGCTCATGAATATTTATTTGTGACTTATCTTTTCAGCTGCAACATACATTAAAAAAACAAGTATAGATGTATAGATCAGGGATGGGATTGAAAATCCAAAATTAAACTAACTTGTTTACAATACGTTGATTTTTGACAATAAACAGAATAACCCTATGTGGGGGTTGTTTTCAACAGTTGAGACAACTGGCCACACCTACTCAAAGAACTGAACTGAATCTCTGTCATATACGATGGGAAAATTAACTTCAAATGGATCAAGGACCAAAATGTATACATTGCTAAAACTTTCAGAAGAAAACACATATGCTGATCTTTGCAGTTTTGAATTAGGCGATAGTGTTTTAGATGCCACAAAAAGTAAGTATCAACCAAGAAAAATAATGAATAAACTGGACTTCATCAAAGTAAAAAAAAAAAAAATGAGGCTGGGTGTGATGGTGTACACCTGTAATCTAAGCATTTAGGAGGCTAAGGCAGGAGGATTGCTACAAGTTGAAGGCCATATAACAAGCAGTATTGTGATAGCCAGGGATAGATAACAAGACCCTGTCTCAAAAAATGTTTGTGAAAATTTCTAAGAAAGACTGTGGTTGGGGAAATGGCTCAGCAGTTAGAGCAGTGGTTGCTCTTCTAGAGGATCCAGGTTCGGTTCCCAGCACCCACATGGCAGCTCACAACCATCTGCAACTCCAGTTCCAGGAGATCCAATGCCCTCTTCTGACCTCTGAGGTCACCAGACACATACATAGCACATAGACATACACGCAAACAAAAGACTTATACACATAAAATAAAATAATTTTAAAAGGTTTGTGTTTAAAGTCCACTATGAAGAAAGTAAAAGCCACAGAACAACATAAATCATATCTGATAGGGTCTAGTATCCGAATTAGAGACTATACAAAGAACTCCAGCTACTTAATAGTATGAAAACTACTCAACCAAAAATTAGACAAAGAATTTGAGTGAGCATTTAACCAAAGATGTTAAACAAATTCCCAGGCACACGATAAGTTTCTCAAGGTCATTAGTAATTTGAGAAATAGACATCAAAACCACAATGAGATACCACTGACAACCATCAAGATGACAATAATCAAATAGTCAGATAATGACAGATGTTGACATGGATTTGGAGAAACTGGAGCCCTCATACATTGCTGGGGGGAGGGTTTATAAAAAGTTGCAGTCCCTTTGCAAAAAGCGTGGCAATTCCTTAAATGATTAAACATTCACTTAGTACATGGGCTAGCAATGCTACTCTTATGATAATACATAAAATAAATGAGAACAAAAATATTCAAATCACAATTATTCTTTATAGGTCCAAAGTAGAAGCAGCCCAAATTAATTGATTAAGAGGTGAATAACATGTGGTATATCCATTCACTGGAACATTATTTGGGCATGAAGAGGAATGAAGTACAGATACACACTACTATAACACAGATAAATCTTAATATGACATTAAAGAAGGATGACACATCTGTATCATTGCACTTGTATGAAATGTTCAGCAAACCCATAGAGACAGAAATGATGACTGGTCACTAGAGGCTGAGAGTGGAAGGGAGTGTGGGGTGACTACTCATGAGTGTGGGTTTCTTTTGAGGTTAAGAAAAATACTGTAAAATTTGGTAGTGATAATGTGGGTATAATTTTGTGAGTATAGAAAAAAACCACTGAAATAAAACCTTAATAAAATAAAAAATGGTATTATAATAAATCAAATTGGTCTAAACCAAATTTGGTCTTGAACCCAAGACTGATTTTTTTGAAGCAGTCTGTTTCATCATATTACTGTTTGCTAAAGGAGAGATGTTTGTGCTGACTCTAATTTAAATGGGCTTTTAAGATGGTATAATGTTTACCTTATCCTTTAAATGTGGCCTGCTCTCCAGTATACATAAATACTGTCATTTTATTTGTTTTTTATTTCTATTTAATTTTTCACACAGGGTCTCAAGTAACCGAGGCTGGCCACAAGCTCTCTGGATATCTGAGGATAACCTTGAACTCCTGATTCTTTTGCTACTACCTCCTGAGTACTATAATCATTGGTATGCACCTATAATTTTATGCAGTGCTGGAGGCTTAGGCCAGGGCTTCATGAAAGTTAGGCAAGCGCTCTACCATCTGATCTACATCTTGAGCCCCACATTTTATATAACATATAATATCCGTGAAACAATATAGCAATATAATTTCTAGTATATAGGAGATGCATGCATAAGGTTTCCCATTGATGGGAGATAAGAGCCACAAAAGGTTTGAGACCATTTTGCCAATATCTTATCAAGTGAGAGGAAAGATCATGGGGAGATTGCCATCAGCAGGGGCTAGTGACACACCAAATTTATCTCATAAATCCTGAGATAATTTATGTATATAATAAAAATAAATCTGAGTGTCTCTATTGAAAATTTTGTATGTGTATTTTATTAATTTGTCACTCGATTCAATTCATCCTGTGCTGACAGCTCAGTAAGTTTCCAGTCCCTCTTTCCACAGAGGAGGGTCACACCTCCCATACCATGTACTAAAATAAATCCTTTGAGAATAATGACGTGATAGTTTTCTTCAGCCATGTCGCTGACTGCTCGCCAGGTCCTGGCACCCTTTCCCAATTCAGCCTCAATCATAGACGTCGTTGTCTGGACCAATGTCTGGTTTCTTTCACCAGCTTGCCCTGGAAAAAGACACTGGTGTCCCTGTAGTCTGTGGTCTGTCTCCTCAAATGTTTGTCTGACCTCGTTATCCAGAACAGTCTCCAAGTGTAGCCGGCCTCACAGCACTGAGTCCGCAAAAGGCCAGGGTACTCCCTTTAAAGTGACAAAGCAAAATAGAACCATCTGTCCAGTCAGGCTTGGAAAATACCAGGGCCAGGTTGCTCTGGTTTTAAAGAAAATTTATAAGCCAGGCTCTGGCCACAACCCTGAAAGACGGCTGGGAAAACTTTAATACAATATTCAAAAGCCCAGAGGAAAGCCTGCTTCGCCGCTGGTTTTCCAGCTTGCTGGTGCTCTGCAGGAGGAGCTTCGTCCTGTATGAGTGGCACACAGAATTAGGGCAGCCAGCCTCTTAGCCCACACTCAAGTGTTCTCTTTGTCATGGTACTGTTGCAGGAAGTATGTCCAGAGAACTCCGGTTAAAATTCTCTATCTGTGGGCTGGAGAGAGAGCTCAGCGGCAGAGATCACTGCACTGGCTGCTCTTCCAGAAGACCTGAGTTTGGGCGCCAGAACCCTCACAGCCGTTTACAATTGTCTGTAACTTTGGTCCCACGGAATCCAAGGGCAGCAGGCACTCCTGCGGTTCACAAACACCCAGGTAGACAAAATACCCATACACACAAAAATAAAATAAAGATAATATAAAATAGATCTTAATTTAAAAACAAACAAACAAACAAACAAACAAAAAACCCCTGTGTCTGTTCCCTGTCCCCCGGGAAGCCCCTCGTGGCTCTGATCTTTGCTGTGCCCATCTCGCAGATAGAGGCAACGGGACGGAGCTGCCGTGCAAAATATCATGGGAGAGCGTGCTGGGAAACAGCACCATGTTTGGGACCCAGTAGGCATTCAAGGAATGCTGTATCTGGTGAGGAAACCAGAGAGATCAGCTCTGAAAAGGATTCTCCTTATTATGCCAGAAGCAACGCAGCTGAAGCTGTATGTACAGCTTATCGGTGGGTAAACAGCTACATAGCCTTCCTCGTAGAGAGAAGCCTGGATTTTATTCACATGGTGCTTGAGCATCAGACTCCCCGCAGGCAGAAGCTGAGATCAGACTGGCCTGTGTACGTTTCTTTACAAGTCGACCCGGGGAGAGTGGGTCAGAGAGGATGTATTATCAAGCTTAGCACTGTGACCTGGACCCCTCCCCCCTCATCCCTAGGACCGTCCAGGAAGTGTGCTTTGATGGCTGGGGTGCAGGAGTGCTTTCTGTTTGCCATCCTGCCCTGGGCAAATATTTCTTTGTGAACTGACCATGTCCACCAGCTGATTCAGCACCCGCTGGCACATGTGGCTTCAGGAAAGCAAGGGAGAGAAAGTAAGTGCACGGGCTTGGAAAGGAACGGGGAACAGGTCGGCCAGGACCAGGTAAAAGTTTGCAGTGCAGAACTGAACGCAAATCGGAAAGGTGGGGGCTCTTTGTCTCCAAATGATTAAGAATTTCAAGGCGGTATCAGCACAATGCTAGTCCAAGCGCGGGCCTTTTTAAATTGAGGGGCCACGTGCTCCAAGAAGCCAGCCCTGACTCCAGCCCTGGCTGAGATTCAAAGCAAGGCCAAAGACCATAAATGTCAGACTCAGGTGGAGATGTGCCCAGCGTGGGAGGTTGAACCGAAATGAGTCTGAGCCCATTAGGGTGATCTCATTCCCTTCCTATAGTGATTGGCTGGAGTTAGTCATGTTTTAGTCAGTAAGACGTAACTGGGAAGCCTAGTCAAGCATGCTACGTGCCGAGAGGCAAGCCACATAAAGGTTTTTTTGCTTCCTTCTCTCTCTGCTGTTATCAATGCTGTCCTGTGAGGACGTGATGGCGGGGGACTATTGCGTAGCCATGAGCCATCCCTGCTACAGAGGACAGAGGTGTAGAAAGGAATCTGGCTGGGGAGCTTGAAGAATTCTAAGTTGCTGGTCCACCCCAAGAGCACTACTTTGTATCAGTGAAGACCAATAACTGTTATAAGGGCAAAGTCACCAGCAACTAGAAACATTTCTAAACTCATGCAAGCCTCCTCTCACTGGTACTCCCACGCTCCTTGAGGCATAGTACGCATGTCTATCTGTAGACCGGCTTAGGTCAGGGCAGACAGAGTTAAGCAAATTGTCAATGAAAGCTACATCAGAGTCACCTTCACTCTCCATATAATGTGTCCTTGCCTCTAGATACTTGCCAGTGTTCCCCACGGAGAGGAATGGTAAGAGAGGTAATGGCCTTTGGTCCCCCTGTCCACCAGCGGGTGACTTAAGCTGCAATTGGATTTTACTGTGTAAGATTGAATCATTTAGGTACTGTAGGGGATACTGGTCCATTTGCCTGCCTCAGATCCCCTCTGTCTGGCAGAGGACTCCGCCTGACTTTAAGGACTTGTTTAGCCTCCTGTGTGTAGTCTTGGTGAAACCAATTCAGAGCCAAAGAACCTGGATCTCCCTTAGCCAAGGTTTGGGCACCGATCCAGAGGCCAATTGGATTCTGTCTCCTGAAGCATTAATCCCAACAGCAGCACTCTGAATGGACCATCCACTCTTCTGGGTAGATTCTGCTTTGTCCTGGGTTCTTGAAGGTCAAGCTCAAGAATCTGTGATGTATTCCAGTTCTTACCACATGAGACACACATGAACATATGCATGCTCACACACACACACACACACACACACACACACACACACACACACACACACACACACAGTTGTTCTCAGGCCTGGGCACCACCAAAAAACATCAAAGGGCAAGCTTCAAATCTGAAGGGAAACAGAAAAGGGTTGAATCAACGCTTTTCATTTCCTGTGTACTCTGATGTTAATGGAGGGCACGGCAGGACGTTGATTGCAAAACTGGCCCCAATTGCCCCAACTTCCCTTTGCAACGTGACTTTTAGTCCCTACCCACAAAAAAGCGGAATCTATTTCTACCTCCTTGAAAATGGTCAGCCTTGGGATATGCTGTGTATGACCAAATGTGGATGTATGTGTATATGTATAGATATACATATATTTATGTGTGTATATATATTCCTCTCTCTCTCTCTCTCTCTCTCTCTCTCTATATATATATATATATATATATATATATATAGTTTCAAGCTGTTTCAAATCTATATCTATCTCTCAGTGTCCTGTAACCACCCTGTGAACAAACACCTGCTAGCCTGCTGAACCAGAGACGTGGAACAGAATTGAGTCATTTCTAGCCATCCCTACTAGGCTCTAACACTGTGAGTAACCCCAACCCTAGACCAGAAAAGCGGCCTATGAATGAGCTCCAGCTGACTGAAGGTTCATGAGGTTGTCTATCCACAGTGACTAGAACCATGCAGTTGGTTGATGAACTCTCAAGCAATAATTCGTCACTATTTTGACCCTGTTGAGTTTGGGAGAGTTTGTGATGCAGCAGCAGCTAACAGCTTTTAAGAGCCAAAGGGCGCAGAGACTCAGCCAGCTAGCTTGTTGGGGATTAATCACATACTCTGCATGTGTGATGTCTTATTGAGATTCCCACAAGCCACTTATGCATTTGTTTGTTTTAAAAAATGATGTGTCATCTCTACCTGCACATATTAGAGACACAAAGCTTTAGAAGATTGTTCTGTCTAAATGGCAACTGGAAACCATACCTAATACAAGAATGTTTGTTTTTTCCTGGCAGTAGCTGAGCCATGAACTAACCCATGTTTACAGAGGTCACTATAGACTTTAAGCCATGACTCTTCCTACTAGGGTTACCATACTGTTTACCCAGGGTTGATAACATTCAACAGTTATTTATGTCTGCCAGAGCAAGCCTCGTGGTTCTATTTAAGACCAGAATAATCTTACATTTATGAGTCAAACCAAAACACATCCCCCACCCAACACACTGGGAAATCTTGATTCAGTTCTAAGATTACTTAGGAAAATGTATGAATAACCATGTATAAAAAGGGGGCCTGTCAGAATCAGCATGGCTCAGTAAAGCCATTCACATCATAAACAAGGACAAAGTTTGATTAATGGACATGTTTGATTTCCCCCACCCTGGGTTTTAAAATAAACTTTGGAAAAGCTGTACTTAAATCTCATAGGTTAGACCAGTAGCTTCTATGGTACATTCAATATTTAACCATCATTTTTATTGCACAAACATTTCTAATAAAATGTAATTTTGAAATGTCATTAATAACTTGATTTGTGGTTTGGGAGGATCTAGAAATACTTTTAGTGATTCATTTGAATCATATATTGCCCCAAACAGAATGAAAATCCACTTGTGAAACAAGTTTTCCGACAGACATACAACTGCCAGCCAGCACCTTCAGTTATAACGCCAAATAGACATCTGGCTTCTTGATAAGTCTGTTTACCACTATTGACATCTTGGCAGAACAATTTTTCTGAAACTTGCAGAAAAATAAATAACCCATCAAGTTGCTTAAGGTTAACAGTTAGCACCGTCCATCTGTTTTAGCAAAGCCCTTTGCCCAGGATCAGGGAAGATGGAGTTACTCACACATTGCTAAGAAACTTCTGGCAAAGTAAACTGTTCTGTATTTTCCCCTCTCTATCCACAGTATTTCAAAATCTCCAGACAGATGCTAATCTATCTGTGGTTATTACAAAATGCTTTACCTCTGGGAAAAAAGAAAGGAACAGCTCAAATAGTAAGGAAATCTTTACAGAATAAGATATCCCTGTGCAGGGCTTAGGGAGAAGTGGAAAATAAGGTCACCCATAATGCAGCGGTCGAAGCACTGGTACATTTCGTTTTTCTGACCTTGTCCTGCAGCTGGACACTTCCAGCAGTAAATCTAAACGCTCAGTGGGACTAATTGGAGCCAGTTGCTCCCTGTTTGGTTTTTAGTCAGCATTGAGCAACCATCTAGCAAAACCTTTTAGGACTTTTAGAAGCTCTGGTCTCTTCCACCTCACAGCTAGGTGCAGGTGCAGACTACAGTTCCTATAGTTAAATCTCTTCCAAAGCAAATACAGCTCACCCTGATTACAGAACTCAGATTTCCAACAGCAAAGGCCAACGCTACCTTACTTCCTGCCACCGATGTTTCCTCATTATTTATCCTTCAGATTAGAAACCCATAGATGCCAGAAGCCATGGCCATCTGTTCTATGTGCTCTGCTTGTCTGTCTGGTCATACTCCATCTCCAAACCCGTGTCTAAGGCTCACTGCTGAGGTCTGAAGGGGAAAAATAAAGAAGATAACTTCCCAGCTCTTCTCAAAAGGGATGCCATTTAGTACTTTCTAAGACAGCGGTTCTCAACCTGTGGGCCAGAACCCTTTGGGGGTTGAATGACCCTTTCACAGAGGTCGCATATCAGATATTTACATTACGATTCATAACAGTAGTGAAATTACAGTTATGAAGTATCAACAAAATAATTTTATGGTCGGGGGTCTTGTATTAAATGGTCACAGCATTAGGAAAGTTGAGAACCACTGCTCTAAGAGGTTAAGGTTTATCTCAGAAACTCCTTTCGAGTCCAAACACTACCACTTTGCAAAGATGAAAACAGGTAAAGTGGAGAGCAGTTTTGAAGCTCCTTCCACTAGAAGCATCTAGCACGTGGGGCATTGTTCTAATTCAATGAATTCATGAACAAACTTTTGTTTGTTGGCTTGGTCTCTGCACATGCTGGGCTGGGAGGCAAGTGTCCCAGTGAGGAGAGCCTAGGAGTCCTCAAATAAAATAATCAGGTGGGAGTACAAGCCAGGAGACACCAGAAACCTTCGAATTAAAAAGTGTGCCATGACACTAGAACTTAATAGCAACAGTAAGTGGAAAGCATAATTATAAAATTTTAAAAATTAATAGATGATGTTAGTAGCAGGTCCTGCACTGCTGGAGACTGAATGATTAACTAGTTAGTCAAATAACAGCTTCTAGAATGCAGCCAAAAGAGAATGAAAACACAACCCCCCCCCCAAATTCCACAGAATTAGAGACAGAGTGCACATCTTAAAAGCTGTGGGAAAGAAAAGACATACTTAAAGGCAGGAAGAATGCAGCAGGTAGTCATGGTGCCCACCTTTAATCCCAGC